>NC_047666.1:37790781-38123781 GCF_011762505.2 Arvicanthis niloticus
ACATAGTATCATGCATTGACTTGATACACCGGAAGGATCATTGAGAACAGATTGATTTGGCTGGAGTCTAAGACTTCCATTGTAAGAAATTCCAGGAAATACAATTTGAGAAATCAGTGCATTTTAACACTTAGAGAGTTGTATGTCACTGGGAGGAGAATTCCAAGCAGGAACATACTTGCTCAAATTAACCATGAGCATGCTGGCAGCAGATGGAAAGAACTGTAATAGAATTAGAGATCACTGTTGGGAATCCTGGAACCAAAAGATAACCAAAAGATAACCAAGGATCATAAAGAAGGTATTAATGACTAATTAGAAATAGGTGAAATGTAAGATTTTCGAGAGTAGAGAACAAAAGATCTCAATGACTTGACCATTGAGGGATATCAATAAATCTGGTAGTTAAAATAAGACAGAGGCTGGGGCTGCTGTTTGATAACAGAGTGCTTGTGTGTGTAAGGTCTGCATGATGGAAACATTATGCAATGGTAAGGTAAACAAAAAGTCACGACTGAGTAGGAAGTCAGCCTACTCAGTACAGCAAGATGTTTGCTGAGGGTCACCCACGTGACTCCAGGGATAGGACAAGGAGAGTAGAAGTGAATTAACAAGCCAGGAAATGGTCCAGGTAGCTTTACAGGAATCATTGCAAGTGGCAGGCTCACTTCCCTTTTTCCGCTTAATCCATTTTGGTCTGAAGAAGGTCAAAAGCTTTGAGACGTTACATTTCATGGAATTAGGAAACAGCGGAGTGGAGGAGGTCCTTAATCAAGCCCCACTAACCACAAAGTGCTTAATGATGCACAGCCCATGGCTGGCTTCATACCACGCGTGTGCATGTGCGTGTGTATTTGGATCAACATAAACAAGGAGTTGTTTTCATATGTGAGATGTGTCAAATGGTGCATCTAGTAACATGGTGTCATACAAGAGCCTGTATCTTTAATAATTTCTAATGAAACCAAAAGTAGGTCGACTTGTTGCTTCTAACCTTCCTTGCAGTTATTATATGGAGCTATAAAAGGAGGCAATGTGTGAGGTGGAACCCATGCCATGCAAATGTGAGTGTTGGTTTGGATGCAATTAAAGGATCAACAGACAGATGTTGCCATCACTGTTAATGCTACAGTGGAGGAGAACAGAATTTAATTTCCATCCCCTCCACACAACTTCCTAATTCCAATTCTCTTCTTTCCTTCCTTCATAGTTCCCCATGGTTCTAAGTAGAATTTCTTTTCTCAACATATCCCAGGTGCCCCTTTTGTAGAAATGGAAAGAAATGTGCTGTGCTTGGTCAGAGGAGTCCTGCCAATCAATGGAAGACGCCCCCCATTCCCCTTTCTGTTTTTGGATGTTGCTGAGATATTAGTATGGCATAAAGCCTGTTTGCTCTTTGCTGTATTTATTTTGTTAAGATTAGAGTTGCTAAGCTACGGTAGTTACTCCAAATTGTAGCCACAAATGCCAGTGGTCATAAAACAAAGTACTAAAATTCCTTTATTTGCTAAAGCTAATAAAAAGATTCTTGAGGGGGTGAAGGAGTTTTCTGGCAAAAAATAAAAAATAAAGAACAGCACACCAAAGTGGTCTATGCTATAGAGTACATAATTAGATCCACACATCTAGCGGATGCTGTTATTTTGTTTAAAAATCTAGAGAGATGTTCTGATTCTGGGCCATTTCTGAACTTACTGGTTTTAAACAAAAAGAATGGTCAAGTTGTATAATTTTTATGTCTCCTCTTGTACTTAGTTGTTATTTCTTTTCTTTCTTTTTGTCTGGTCTTTACTATTTTTTCACATTAAATAAACATTTTGCTGAATGATTTGGATATTTAATGTTCTCTTCCATTTATGTGAGTTGGAACCCTTGGGTCTCCTAATCATCCACAAGTAAAATATTAAATCTGTGTAGTTCTGTTCACTCTACTGTCTCTACATACTTGGTAAATCGTTAATGGCATCTTTAGATCATTAAAAAGAAGACATACCAGTGTTTTAGCTTTATTATGATTAACATTTTTGCTAATTTTATTTTTCTTAATAATAAATCATATTTTAAAAACTTAAAATTCTTTGCAAACCAAATTTTAATAAACTCCAGGACATTTCTTTGAGCTTGTAAGTAAATATTTTTAAGTAATACTTAAAAGAAAAACCATTAAATGATTTGGGTAGGAAACTAGTTCCCGAGCAGCCAGCTTGGCAACAGTCTACTCGGTGAACGTGTGTAATTTCAAATTACTGTATGTTTTTATTCCACAAAAAAATTCCAACTTCCCCACAACATTTCAAATACTAGTACCCAGACTTTCCACTGGCGAATCCTTTGTTTGTCCTGGAAGCATCTTAGAATTTGGGACCAAGAAAATACTGTGTTCCTTTGGATTTATAGACATAAACATATGCATTTCAGCACACAGCTCTTTTCAGGGAAAGCCAGGTTTAATGGGCAGATTTTCAAATAATAAGGTTCTATCAAAAGGAGGTAGGATATTCGGCTGAGAAAAAAAAGTAGCCCTCAATAAAACTTACATCTATGTATCCAAAGATGGGTTATGAAGCAATGGCATGCCAGTGTGATTTGATTAAAAGTAATACCCTGTGAAATCATCATTGAAATGCCCGTCCAGAGGGACTTCAAGTATATGCTGTGCACTGTGAAATTGTATTCATTAAGCCGAACTTGCAATGCCCAGTGGAGTCCTTCTCTGCAACAAGCTTGTAGTTAATTGTTATTCCATTAGACAAATTGCAGAAAGGTGGTTTCTCCCCACATCACTGGAGACAAAGTGACTCCTCATGCTCTGTGGTTATGACTGTCTCTGCATTTTCAGATGCCAGTGTGTTGTAGGATTTCATTTCTGACATCTGAATTCTGGAAACTTATGGTCTACAAGGTGAAGTGATTGAATATGGTTGTCAGCTTTCATGGTCTGCTTTGATTGTTCATCTCTGCCATAGTGATAAGGATTTATATCTAACCTGTATCTCATCTGACTAGATATTATAAGGTACAAGGTTATAGGTGTGCAAGGTCTCCTTCTATTTTCCCAGGAGAGTACAATCGGATTTATCAGCCTAAACTTTTCCCTCTTTAACTAGTATCATACATGTATATCCTTGCTCTGGCCCCGTAGTGGTGGAGTATGTACATCTGTGTTTGTTTTAAGAGGGATGATGTCTAGACTTGGCAGAGTCAGGGACAAGAACAGTTGCTTCTGTGTCTTGCACTGAGAGTCACATATCTAAGTAGACACTGGTCCAGAGAGATGGACATCTAAAGGCAACATACATACAGTATTCTAAATCCTATTGTAATTGCCCACATTAGCCAACTTGTAGTTACTCCACAGATATGCAAGCAAGAAACATAAATATTGTCCCTTCCCGTCAATGTGCAGGCATTCTTTAATTGATATAGGTTGTTCAATTTTAGTTTCCTTATCGAACTGCATTTGAAGCTTTGTCTCTGAAGACAGGAGTACAAACAAACTTTTGCAGTGTCTCTGCTAGAATTTCAGTTATCTGAATGATGGAGGAGACTGAAGTTTCATAAGTAAGGAAGTAAAGGGAATTATATATTATTAATTGTCTTTTAAGACTAGTGGTTTGTGTAAGAGTAGATCCCTTAGGCTCATATATAAGAATGCTTGGTCCCCAGTTAGTAGGATTATTTGGGAAGGATTAAAAAGTATGATCTTGGAGAATGTATCACTGGGAATGGGCTTTGAGGTTTCAAAAAACCCACACCATTGCCAGTTAACTTCCTTTGCCTTGTAGATCAAGACAAAAATTCTCAAATACTATTTCAGTACCATTGTTGCCTGCACACTGCCTTGCTACCAGATTCCTTCCATGACAGCCATGGTCTCCAACCCTTTGGAACTCTAAGCCCCAAATTAGATGCTTTCTTTTGTAAGTTGCCTTGGTCACATTGTTTAGCCAGAGCTATTGAAAAGTAACTAAAGCAAACACTATACTAGCCCTGAGGTTACAGTTTAACTTTGGCTCATATATAACTGAGAACCTTCACTAAAGTAATAAATTAATAAATAATTAATAAAATCATTTTAATTGATGAATTGAACATAATGGCATTTTAATATGTAGTATCAGTAGAAAATAGACACCACACAGAATGTGAGAAGTGTAATATTTGTTTAACTTTACTTTTTATGTAAACTTTTATATAATAGTTTATATATATAAACTGTTACTTTCATATTTACTACGTGTTCTCATCTTCTATGTGTTGTCTATGTGGTACTATGTGTTGTCAGTTTCTAGAAAGACATAACCATGTCCCACAAGCCTATCATTCATGTCACTTCATGTGTAGTGATGTATGACTGTAAATTATTCTTTGATGGTTAAGATTAAGGGGAGAGATTTCCCTGGGGAATATAAGCTGTTGTGAAAATAGTTGTCAATAGACCATTGATCTATATGGCTAAATTTTGAGAGGGTGGTAGGTTAGAAACTGAATTCATCTTAGGTCTACAATGTCAAACCTAAGTGTATCCAAAGAAACAATATAAGTCAATAAAGCTGGGCAAGTGTGCTAACTAGTCTGATGTGAGCTAGAGTTCACACAAACACACAAACTAGAGTTATCTGAAAGGAGGGACACTCAATTGAGTATTGCCAGTCTTTTCCATAAAGATAACAAAATCCTGAATATGTTCTATTTTGGTCATTAGCTTAATATCCAGAGGTCATCAGAATAAAAATGAGGGGTTAACAAATTCACGGATAAATTAATTATGTGTAGTTTAACTCAAATAACAGTTCTTTTGTAGTCATAGTCATATTTTTATTACTGTCTTTAGAACATTAACATTTCTAAGTAATTGTACACAACAAAATCCAGTTCCAATTGCTTCAAAATGTATGCTAATACTGATAAAACATTAGTGTCAATTGTATGATTTTTAACAGCTAAAAAGTCTATGTTTAAATGCTCTTGAATTTAATGGATAAATTAAAGTCATACTTTAAGACTACTTAAAAGAATCTGTAAAAAAGGTTCAACTCCAAATATTCTAAAATTGCTTATTTTTATTTGATCTGTGTAATTATTCTTAATTGTTATTTTGTTTTTGTACAAGTTATTCATTTTTATAAATAGATGTGAATAGCATAATTCATTTTAGATACAAATTGGCTTTCTTTACAGTAAATTTTTGGCAAAATTAGTTTTCACTTAGAAAGCCTTTGGAACAACAAATTCACAGCTAGTTAATAGTGAGATAACAGAGGTAATCATGATATATATTAAAATGGCAAGATAAAAAGACAGTTCCCACGTTTGTCATCAAGGACGAACAAGACTCTTATTGCTGAACTTAATCGTGGATTAGAAAAAAAGAACAAGATTTTCTCCACATTCTGCAACAGAAAGAAGGAACATAGGAACAACTAGATTACCTTTGAGCACTATTCAATCAGCTCTCCAGGGCCGTTCAGTTCTTGAGGGTCTTGTGTACACTCCTCCAGCCACGACTTTTACACACAGGGCATCTCTAATTTTTACTTAACAGAATGGGAGCTTCTTGCTTGTAACACTCCTTTTTCCATCTTAATTCTTGCCTTAATGGCTTCTTCATGTTCTTACTATGGATAGGTAACAATGGGCTAAACCTACAGTAATTGGGTGATCTTTATTTTTTTCATTTCATATAATTTGATAACAATAATATTAA
This sequence comes from Arvicanthis niloticus, assembly GCF_011762505.2. Taxonomy (NCBI): domain Eukaryota; kingdom Metazoa; phylum Chordata; class Mammalia; order Rodentia; family Muridae; genus Arvicanthis; species Arvicanthis niloticus. The sequence goes on from NC_047666.1 coordinate 37,796,489, forward strand.
GAAGGTGGTATACAAGTTTGAAAGGAAGCACATAGGTGAAAGGTATGATTGCATAAAAGGTATGAAATTAGTAAATGAGTTTTGCAACTCTTTGGGTTTTTTATATCAAGAAGGTTGAGCTACATTATCCTCTTAAGTTTCCCACAAAACAAAAAAATAAATGACCAGTGAACTACAGGATCAAAGGAGATTGAACTCTCGCCCGGTTTTTTTGTTTTTCTCTTTGCTTTTGTCAAACAGCTTTTATGAAGAAACGTTTGGAAATTTAGATGCCTTGCAAGCACACATAGAAAAGGGCCAAGGACAATCCTGGAATGTGTTTGACATTTGGGCCCCAGTAAGCAGAGTAAACATGTTTGTTGGAGTAAACATGTTTGTCCTTGATTCAGCAGTCTATAAGATCTGTCTATAAGGAGGAGTTTATGGAAACTCTTAATCTTGGGAATTGGGAACAATCAAAGCACACTACTTGAATGAAGCTTCCATTACGTGAGGTATACTTTAATTTAGACATAATGGTTATATATAACCTGATGATTCTGGACACTTTACGAAAAAAAATTATATCCCCACAGGGAATTTGGAAATGTTTTGCAACATATAACTAAAAGTCAGAACCCACTGCTTCTCTCATTTTCTATAATCAAAGCAAAATATAAATATTACTCTCTGAAGTTCTATTAATACACTTAGAAATAATCTGAGAAAATTCAAGGTTTTAGGAATAAAAATCCAGAAAGTGAAACTATTTTTTTCATGGGTAGGAATGTTTCTTTTAGGTGACATCCCTTTAGTTCAGACAACGACACTAAAATGTTAGTTATATTGTAGAGTGTTTGTAATAGTAAAATTAGAGTCATGTTCTCTGAATCATAAGAACATATATTTATGCTGCATGTTTTTTGTTATATGGAGATATATAGAGTTCTTATTTGAAAGGCATGGGTTTGTAATTTTTTAAATCAACCCTCAGTCTGAGGATCTGCTTCATAAGCTTCTGGGAGTGGTCCTTTAGAATACAATGTAGCATGTAAACTGAAGTTAATAAAATATGTACTCTAAATTCTAAATTAAGACTATGGTAGCTCTTCAGATCTCAGAAGTCAGTTGTTCACTAAGATCTTCAAAGTCTGTTAACCAACAAAACTGAAAGCTTGTGAATACATTATTGAAATATCTGAAAACTCAATACTTTCTGTTCCATCAATGAATTCAACAATGTATTATATAGAAAAGTATACATTTGCATCTGTCTTTTCTAGCTGTATAGAGAAATAATAGAATTAGTCAAGGGTATTTGCCTTCTAGGTTTTTTTTTTTTTCTGTAAGAAATTCCTCTAAAGCTTATTTATTTACAGGATAAGAGCTTTCAGAAGATGCTTAGCACATTAATGTAAGTTGAAGTAAGTGGTCTATTTTTCTTAGGTCTGTAACTGGGAACTTACATAAAGTGTAGAAAATAAAGCATTGGGACTTGTACATGCATTTTTAATTCCATGAGAAGCTTAAGAAGAAGGCAGAGTATGGTCTATGCAAAATAGAGGAAGAATGTAAGAGCAGTGGTATACAGGACAATTGGGATGATTTAAAAAAATCCAAACTGTGTTGGTGTCATAATGAACATCAGAATTAATATACGGCCTTCATGAAAGAGTATGACAGCTCAACTTCCCCAAATGTAATGTCATAACATGTACCGTGACCTTGTCACAGAGAGTTGCTGTTTCATCCTTTGACCTTCCCAGAATCCTTCTGAGTACCAGGAAGTTTGGCAAGTAAAATGGAAATAACTCAAAGTCATAGAATATACAAAGTACTTCTGAATAGATTTAATAAGGTATGCATAAAACCTGTGTAGAAAACCACACAAAATATTGAAAAGAGAAGCTAAAAACTATATAAGTGAATGGATACATATATTTTGCCCATGGATTGAAAAATAAGTGAATAAAATATGTACTATGTTCATAGATTAGAAATTATAACATGAGTAAGATGACATTCTTCTACAAATGACATATAGATTCAATGAAATCTCTTTATAAAACCAAGAAGTTTGCACCTGTAACAGACCTCGATAAACCAGCATACTACAACAAAGAAGTACTTCACTACTTGTACAGGACTAATCTCTCAGACAAATTTTTGTCAGCTCAGTTGTGCTTGCTTACAACGTGTCATTATAATTGGCAACCTTCCTTTGTAGAAGAAAAGATAAGAGCGTCATGGGACCCTCAGCCAAGTGTCCATCCCAGCCAGTTAGTTGTATAAAATTTTGTCCTAATTATACATTGGCTCAGGGAGAGGCCAGAGTATATAGGTGGTGAAGGATGAGGAGAGGGGATCCATCTACATAGCCATGGTAGAGTCACCCTTCTGCTTTAAGTTCACCTACATTCCTGGCTATAGCCATTCACCTCTGCTCTGTAAGGAAGTCTAATAAACTCGCTAAATTCCTGGAGTGAGCTTGAGTGAAATTGTGCTGCTGTTTGTTGTTGGAACCTTAAGCATGGGAATAAGCATTTTTGTGTTTCCCTCAAGGAAGGAATTTTAGCAATGTTACATGATTTTAAGGTTTACAATAACCCACAAAATTATGCTTTTCTCTCTCTATCTCCATAGTGCTGGATTAGTAGACTGGCACCACACCCAGCTTGTGGAGTAGGTGCAATGACAGACATCAAAGTTACAACTGGGAGTTCAGAAGTAAATGCACACACATGTACTTAATTACATCTATTCATGAGTAGTCTGGGTTTCCTGCGACTCTGTTAGGTTATTCTTAATTTATTTCCAAATTCTGTCTCCCCCTTCCTATCCATTCCACTACTGTTAACCTTATTCTCTGTTATAGACCTGGTCATCCATACTGTTATGTCTTTTGATGACCCCTGACCTTTGTTAAAGGTCATGATCCAGAAGTCGATTGACAAAGGTACCACTAGCAGTTAACTAGGAGGGTTGTAGTCTTTTATATGCTGCTAAAATATCCAGATGTTCATAATGAACAATTAAGTAAGCCTCGACTTTAACATTAAAAATAAATCTCACTGGTCAAGTCAGTTGATGAGGAGAACGTTGATTTGCTTCAAATGAAGAAACACAGATCAGAATAATATTTAAAAATATTTTATGTTGTAACTTATCCCCCATTGTCCTGAAAATTTATTTTTAAAAAGTTAGATACCATGCAGTCAATGCTTTATGTATCAATTATGAATTGAAATATGTTGGGCAAGGCAGAATCTTTATAGGATTAGCTGACAATAGCGACAGACTCTTATTTAACTAATAAAATATAAAACTGGATATATGTGGAATGCTGACAGCAGGGGATGGCTTCGTTGTTAATTATCAGTCTTTTCTTTAATTGTAGGAACATTCTCCAACAGTGAAACTTTGATTTTTATAATTAGAATTCAACCATCGCCTTGTGAAATTACTAAAGAAGAAAATTGGATGATACACAGTAGAGAAAGGGATGTGATTCTTTGTGCCCTCACTAGGTCAAAGAGGTGTTATCGGGTCTGTTTTCCACTTAAAATCCCTCAATGGCTTTGCCTCACTTTGGGTTCATATTGTGTGTTTCTCTGGATGGCAGAACCCTTTATCCCGTGTGCCCCTTTGTCTGTGTCTAACCCTTTTCATAATTCTTCTGGTACTGTTTTGGGAGGTTATAAAACCTTTAAGAAGTTGGGCCTGGCTTGCAAGTCGGTCATTAGTGTGGGCCTCTGAAGGTTATACAGATTGTCTGGACATGGACTTTCTGCTCAAGGTCTCTGCCAAGATAAGAAGCCTCCTTTCAGGGCTCTCCCATTGCTATGCTACCATCCAGAGATTACTCTCTGGCAAATGACCTGGGCACTAGAATGATAGTCCTGGTTTTCTTTGACTTGAGAGTCACAGCCATGTTTCTTATCATCAAATGTCAATTTAGGCCAATTATTTAATATATTGTGTCCAGTTTATGAGTTATTAAATGGTAGCAAGATGATTCAGTCTCTTTTGCTCATTACTGGAAACACTGAGTTCACTATGAAATTCTGTTTTTCTTTTTCAATTTTGTAAAACACATTGTGACTACTATTATCACTTTTCATCTTATATTTTTTACAGTGAGAATTAGTTGTAGATAATTAATATGTAAATATTTCAAATGCAGCATAGAAGTTGCATTTTCTTTCTTGTTTTGGAAATACAGATTGTCTAAGAAATAATGGTTATGGCCATGAGTTGAACATCTCTCAATCATCTTGATCATTGGCTCACCTTGTTGGCATTGGCCATCTACTTGTGGAGCTTAGATGCACTTCCACAGTGTAGGACTTCATCCTCATATATGAAATTGTGCACTTGTGTTATCCTTGTAAGGGCAGTCATTGAATTGATGCTTGCGTATAGATTATCAATTTTCTAATTTCCAGAGCAAGCACCATAAGAATGTGCCTTAATCCACAAAGCCAACATACTCTCCTCCCCTCTACCCTTGCCCCACCTCTGGTAGGAGTCATACGGAAGCTGTCTGCTCAGCCTGGATTAGAAGATGAAATAAGTGAAGTAAAACAAATAGTTTTTGTTATGGGGTCATAAATCAATTTTCTGAATATGGTTCATGGATGAAATTCCTAACTCTCCTAGGAGTTAGGGTTAAGCTTTTGAGAACAGATACTCAGAAGCAACTATTCTTGGAGTCTTGTAATTGGGCACTGAAGAAGAGGTGGTGGCTTCACTTTATCTATTCTTTGGTTCAGGTAATGAATGGGACTATCTTAGTCATTTTCTGTTACTATAACAGAATACTTAACACTGTATAATTTATAAAGAAGATAGCTCTATTTTGGCTTGTGATTTTGGTAATTCAAGAATATTTTATAAGTACCTGTTTGGGTTTTGATGAGGGACTCATGAAGGGAAATGGAAGGACAAAATAGGAGAATACGGGTAAGATGAAACTTTGATGTTCCCTTGCCTCTTACCAATTGGTTCTTACATAACCAATGCAACCCCGAGAGAAAGAATACACTATTATTCTATAGAGCATTCATCTAGTAATAAAAGTTCTCATCTGTAATCAAATCTCACTAGACCCTGTCAACCCCCAACATTGATACACCATGATGGAAGACTTAGAAAGAGCTTCTGCAAGGACAAGCCACATGACTTAGTTAGAGTTGCTATTGCTGCAATGAAACACTACCTCCAAATAGGAAGTTGGGGAGAAATGGGATTGTTTGGCTTACATTTCCATACACTATTCATCATTGAAGGAATTCAGAACAAGAACTCAAACAGGGCAGAAACCTGGAGTATGGAGCTGTTGCAGAAGCCATGGACGATGCTGCCTACTGGCTTACTCTTACTTACAGTAAGTTACATGGCTTGCTGACTCTGCTGTTTTATGAAACCCAAGACTACCAGCCTAGGGATGGCACCACCCACAATGAGCTGGGCCCTCCCACATCAGTCAATCACTAATAAAGATAATGCCCTATAACCAGATCTTATGGGAGCATTTTCTTAATTGAGTTTCCTTTCTCTCAGATAACTCTAGCTTGTGTCAAGTTGACATAGACTAGCCAGCACAACATGTTTACAGGTGCCTTGGGAGAAGACTCAGAAGCAGTAGAGCTCAGATGTGTGATTTTGCTAAGACAAGAAGTTAGTTCACTAGGCTAGAGATGGCAATAATCTGCATGTAGTCTTGGACAACACAGTTTACTTAGAGATATGGTAGGTGCAACCCTGGGACCTACCTTCTGCAATTATGGTGAGGTTCATATGAGGCAATACATATGAAATGGAAACAAGGTTCATACAAAGACATCGCCTCCATCTGATGGGTGCATTAGAAATGGTGATATTTTATTCTGTATCAGAGATGATACTCCCAAAAGGACCCGAAAGAAGATCTACTGAACTCATTTTTGTACAAACTGATCCACAGACAGCTAAAGCATTTTCCTGTCTCTGAACTGCTTTATGTTAGGAAGGGTACCATGAAGATATATTACTTATTAACATAGGAAAACATGACACAGGTATTTCCTTAACACCTTCCTATACCTAATGACAACAACCAGTGGCTAAGAGATGTCATCCATTATGTCCTTTGGGCATTACCAAGTAAATGGGGATGAATAAAAAAAAAATAAGAGTGTGAAGAACAGGGGAGGTAGGTGAGTGGGTCAAGTGCTTGCTGTGCCTACATGAGAACCAGAGTTCAGATCGCCCTCCCCTATACAAAACCTGGATATGGCAGCATGTGTCTGTAATTCCTGCACTGGGGATATAGGGGTGGAGTGCTGAGAGAGGCATGCCCCGGTGGCTTACTGTCGAGCCAGTGTAACAGAAACAGTGAACTCCAGGTTTTGTGAGAAATCCTATCTCAACAAATATGGTGGACAGTGCCAGAGAAAGATGTATGATGGCAATCTCTGGCCTCTACATATTTACACACAGACAAGCATGCTGTGTATATGTGCATGCTTTTCTTGTGTATGTGTGCATATATGCAGCCACATACATATGAGAATGTGCAGAGAGGTAAGCATAGCTGTGTAATATATTCAGATAGAATATAACATCTCTTTGGCTTCTTTTGAGCCAAAAGTTTAATAAACAATTGCCTCTTAAGTTTGTTTGATTGTTTATCTTGGTCTTCAAGCTAGTAGCTTTAAAAACAGTGTCATTTTATTAGAAACCTCTTATAAACATTTCTTCCTCTGCAGTAAAAACATTTTTTAGCCATGCATTTTTAGAGATTTACTAGATGTACTACTATTATTCATATTTGCTTATATCTAATTTCAAATTTTTAACTTCTACAGTTAGATTATATTTGATTAAATTATAGTTGTTATTTAAATGAGCATTGTATGGTAAATGGGATTGCTTTGCTTTCCTGTGTACCATGAGAGACAGCTTTTAATTTATAAATATGTTTGTTTAATTTTTGAAACATGAATTAACTTGGAGGCAAATCAGTGAGTATCTGCGCAGATGGTCATAGGTGTGGGATAAAATTGAGCAAAGCAGAAAGAGAGGATTGTTTCAAGAATTTATGTTCACCAGAAGCAAGGCTTAGCAGCGGGATAGGACAAAGCTATATTGCCTGAGGAATCCTCCCATTTGGATATATGAGCATGAATCGTGCAAATGCCCTCCTCTCATAGTTTCCTATACTCACTCTCATTAGCATCTTATAGTTGGTCATGACAGTGCACATCTGTAATGGCAGGAGACAAGGGGCGTCAATATAAGTTCTACACCAATCTGGTGGTCTTCATGGCAAGTTCAAGCCAGTACAAGGCCATATAGAGGAACTCTGACTAAACCCCTCTACCCAGAAAATGAATGACCAGTTCCAATTTCCTTCCAAGCATTAATATGACAATGGATTAAGTTGGATCAATAGCCTTAAGGGCAAAAACTGCTGTCACTATATAAAAGTGAAGGGGGCTGAGAATGTCAAATTTCCCCTTTAATACATTTTCTCTGATAATTTATGCAATCATGTTATATTTAAGCCCCCCCCCCCACACACACACAGACACTTTCTTAGATAGCGAATGGAGGAGGCTTCTTTTCTACCAAACAGAAGGAAAAGCGGGAACAGGAAGAGAGGGATGGATCTTGCTATGGTGAAGCTATTTCTAAATTAACATAGTCTAGGAATTAAGTTTCCTGCAAGCCAAATTTTACAGGATTGTAGAATCTATCCTCTCTGTTTCTGTGTATGTCTCTCTACCTACCTCTCTCTCTCTCTCTCTCTCTCTCTCTCTCTCTCTCTCTCTCTCTCTCTCGCTTCTTTAACCTGCTTGAGTCCCTGGGTTTGATCCCCTAGTCACCATGCAATAAGAGCTCTAGATTCATGGAAAGGAGCCAATGTGAGAACAGTCTTCTGAATAGCTTTATTAGAAGATGGAACCTGAGAGGGATGCACAGGCCTTCAGGTTCAAATAGGAGTTTCATTAGGAGAGTTAGCTGCCATGTATAACATGGGGTGAAGGGAGGGTGGGGTGACTAGAAGGAGCGATCTTTTAAATTTTTCAAGCAAAGGTAGTTTCTGACTCTTATAGATCCTTAGTGAGGTGGTGGCAAGTTGTACAACACATGTTTTAGCCTACATGCAAGAGACATGGAGGTAGGTAATACGTAGGACCATGAACTTATCTTACACTTGTGGGCTGTAGGGGCTGGGCTTGCTTCTTCTGCATCCACCCCCAAAAGTCATGACAGTAATAAATATGTAGACAAAAGACACGAATCCAAAGAAAACTGAAAATGTTCTTCTCTTAAGTAAAAGATACCAACATAAGTATACAATAACAATAACAAACCTTTTAAAAATTATCCTAAGACAAAGATAATAAAGTGAATTAGGTTAAAGAAGAAATTAAAGACTCAGATAAAAGTACAATGATAATAAACCCACGAGTTTATTTTTCCTCAGGGGGGAAAAGGAACCAAGAATGCCAACAGAACTCAGAAACTAATAATGCAAATCACAGAATTAGGCAAATAAATGAGAAATTTTAGAGTATTTTTCAATTTAGAATATTTATGTAAATGGAGTTGGGTAAGTAGACCACAGACTGTGGTGAAGTCTCAATGGCCAGTTATTTTAGAGATGGGGCCCTAACTCCATCAAATTCAAGCCTGTTACTAAATATCTCACAGCATTGGAAACAAACAAGAACAATTTCCAAACAATTATGTCAAGAATATGTAACCTTGCTCCCTGAACTAATATTAAATTAGAGAAAATGGACAGGAAGAAAAACACAAGCCAGCCCCTGTGGAACTGCAGAATCTGTTTGGGGGGGGGGTAGGTTTGTGTTGAGTTCACTTGCTGAGCAGTGGCTGCTGTACTGAAAGCCCTGGCCAAGTTCAGTTACTGAAACTTTCTATCCTACACATGGGGTCATCCCATTCCTTCTTGTCCTGGGCTGGTAGAAGGCGATCTCAAATGTCAGAACTTTACCATGATTTCTCTATGGATTTTCTCTTCAGTAAATGACTTCAAGAAATGGTTTTCTAGTATGTTAAAGAACTTTACTACTAAAATAATGCCATAGTTCATTTGGGAAAACCTGGGAGTAATTCATTTCTTGTGGATCCTGGCTCCTAATCACCCTGGAGTGGTGGAGGGTTTGCCAGCTGAATATGAACTGAGTCTGGGCAGATGCACAAGGATCTTGGTTGAAACCAGACAAACTACAGGGTATTATTTGTGGCAAAGAGGAAGTGTGGCTCATCCTATTCAGCTAGGATTCACATCTTGTCTCATTCAGGAGGCAGGCTGACTATCATCAGACAGTGGTTTTCAAAGTGAGCTTCCATGAAATATCTCTCAATATTTTATGCTTGGAAACAATAATTATGCTGATGTGAGGCCAGAAGAAGGTGTGGGTTCCCCTGGAGCTGAATTACATGTAGTTGTGATCTACTCAGTATGGGTCCAGGAAACTGGACCTGGGTCTTCTGCAAGGGTAGCAAGTCTGTCTGACTTCTGCTCAGCATCATGGTTTCTGATTTGCCCACTTGTTGAGTTTATTTCTTTATCTCACTGAGGAATAGTCTATTTTATGAGTAAATCATAATTTTTTATCCATTCTTCTCAGGAAGATAATATTTCCTGACTTTAGCTAACAAGAAGAAAGCTGGCCTGGACACAGCTTACATGTTTTTATGTGGACACATGTCTGTATTTGAATTTCTGGACTGTTTAACTGTAAGTGTATGTTTAACTTTATAAAAAAAAAATAAGTCTTGTAGCAAATTTTGAAATTTGATCCTAGATAGAACATATGTGTTGCCAGAATATACAAGCTCTCCCTCTAATTCTACTGGCATAAATGCTTTGATAAACTCTCCAACTGGAGAGCAAGAATGAGTTGTCCCAGTGTCACTGAGTTACAAAGTTTTCTCTAGACCAGGAAAGCATAAGAAAAAGAGATCAGAGGAAATCAAAAAAAGGAAGAAACCAAGACGAGAGCCATGACTCTTCTGCAAAACCTCTCTGAAGAATTGTTCAGCTGCTGTTTGCTTTGTGATTAGCACTGTGGTGGCCGCAGCATGGCTCAAACAGTAGTACCCTCCCTTCATCCCTTGACCCCTATGTATTCACCTCACCATCCTGCCTACTTGTTGCCAAAGGAATCCAACCAATGCCTTAGATACAGAGAACACGAACACAGTCCTAAACTGACTGTCACAGCTAAGACCCGCCTGTGATCAGCGAGGCTGAGGAGACGTGCCCAGGATTTCATGCAGACGGGAATGTTTGTCCCCAGAGTTTGAATAACAAGTGCACTAAGCCTGGCTAGTTCATTAAAACTGACTTGACTCAACCAATTCTCGGAAGATGCTCTTAAGAAAATACGTGTTTATATAGTACTTAGCACCTCTTCTTTTTCCTTAAAGATGAGATGCTAAGACCTTTAATCCAAAAGAAAGTCTTAAAAGCTCCAGGATGAGATCACAGAATTGTCTCTCTCCAGGAGTACTTTGGGATCATTGCCATCACCCGGGAGATGGTCCAGAAAAATCCTCCCTAAACCAGTAAAATCCAGATAATGCAGTAATATCCCCTAATTGGGAAAAGGTCAATCCTGGTGAAAAGTCTGAGTTATGAGGCCATCTCGAAAGAGAGACGTGGTTCTTATTTTTGGCTTATAATAGTGTTTTGATTGCTTCAGAGGAGAAACAGCCAAGACACAGATGTGCTTGGCCCATGTGTGTTACCACTCCTCAGAGGCTATGCCAGCTGCAGGCATTACTAATCAACCAAGATTTAAAAAAACTAGAGTAGCCCTTTCTGACTTCTTTAGTAGTTAAATGCACACTGTAATTTAGAATTTGCCTTTTGATTTGAGACTTTGTGGCCATTCAGAAATTGATCATATAAACCAGAGTGAAAGACACCTGTTCAGAATGTGTAAACATTTATGCACATGTAAATAAAAACACCTCAATTGAAATGTGGAACACTTATTTGTGAGTGTGTATATTTGTGAGTAGAAAGACCAAGAGAGATGGAGAGAGAGTGACTGAGGGAGGAGATGGAGGGGTGGGGAAGGGAGTGGAAGAAAGAGAGAGAGATCCTTTTTAAAAAAAATTGCAGGGAGTTCAGCTAGGCAACTCTGAATCTGATATTTTGTTGCTTTGACTGCAGATAAATTGTCACTTATAAAAGTGAGACAAGATTGGAGTCGTCATTCTCAACAAAATAAACTTAACTTTTTTGAAATATGAAGTGAGCAATTAACAAAGACGGGGTCTGATGTGTAATTTTTAATGACATTGTTCATCAACTTGGGATCACAAGATACATTTGAAAAGTATTTTCTTCTAAATAATTAATGTAAAACCAGCTGAACTTAGTGAAAAGCCTTCAATTTGAATCTGCATTAAGGAATGTTATAAATGTTATTAGTTATTGCAAGTGGTATAACTTTCAATCCCCAAACATTCTAACTAATATTCTTTCTATAAGCTCTCTATTAGTTCTATTGAGTCTTCCACTCATCAATTTGGTAGCGCATGTTCTGTGAAAAGGGATAATAAAATCTATTGTCAGTTGATATCATTTTTATGTGGGAAGATGAGAGAAATAATGTCAGTCTTCAGAGTGATGTAAGCCTGAAGCCATGATCTACAACTGTCGCACATCACTATGGCGACCACAAATGCCTCATCAGAGCTTGCACATGCCTCATATTAATGGTGAAATGTCACCTTATCAAAAAGCTACTGTTAATAAACTTTTCTTTTTTTTTTTTTTTTAAAGTCCGGGTTTCAGGATAAAACTTGATGTTTAACAAATACAGGTCTTGAGACTGCATTGGCCCCGTTTAAGCTCTGACCTTGCTTTTGCTTGACTTTTAGACCATAGCCATTCACCTGATCACTTATTTAAGGACAATGAGAGAAATACTTGTTGACATAGGGTTGTCAAAAAGATGTAATAAACTGATTTTTGTTAAGTATTTGCAAAGCTGTCAAATCAGAATGCCATACAGGAGTTGAAAAGTATATTTCATTTGAAATGAGGTTTTATTTTTATTTTATTTATTTATTTATTTATGGCTAAAATTTATAAAACTTTATAAATTCTTTCCTAGTGAGTCATTAGATAATAGTTTCTTAGCATCAAATGTTCCTTAGTTGATGAAAGTCCTGTCCAGTTGCGTTTGAGTGTGAACATCAATGGACACCCCATACACACATGTATTTGAGCACTGGACTCCTGTTCATGGCACTGGTCTCAAAGGTTGGTCCTTCTGGGGGATGTGAGTCACTGGGCCAAGCATAGACATTTTACAGTCTGCCCATCTCCTGGCAGCTCTCTGCTTCCTCGATGTGGGTACCATGTGGGTGCCACCTTAGGATCGTGACACCATGCCTTCTATGCTATTATGAACAGATTATTCTGAAATTGTGACTGAAATAACCCCCCCCACCCTCCTGCATAAGTGCTCTTTTGGCACAACAATAAGGAAAGTGACTAATCAAATCAAAATGAAGTAAATAAAATTACCCCTTTTTATTTGCTTACAATGAACTTTATTTTAAGAAAAGAAGGACTTATTTTGGCTCAGAATTTGAGAGTATATACCTCTGTGCACGAAAGGCATGGTGGTGGGATCCTAAGGTAGCAGAAAGCATCTGGTCTTACTGATTCCAGTGTCAGAAAGAAGAGAAAGAGGAATGTTTGGTGCCTGCTCACCCTACTCTCCAGTCCATCCAGGCTCCAATCCATGCAATGGTTCTACCCACCGTTAAGATGGATTGCCCACCTCAGTTAACTCAAAGAAGAAACTCTCACACAGATATACTCAGAGGCTTGTCTCCTAGATATTTCTAGATTCTTTCAGTTTGATAATAATAATCTTCAACCTTCCCTGGGTAACCACTTTCAGCTATTTTCTCTACCTTTTAAAAATTAATTTTTAACACTTTCATCCGTGTATACAATGTATTTAGATAACATTCACCCAGTTGCCTTCCTTAGATCAGTGGCCCTCCCAATGAACCACTTCTTTTCTCCCAAATCTCCCCTACCTTCATGCAATATATTTAGAGGCCCATGGTTTTAACTACCATTGCTTGCATAAACATGGGTATAAAGTTACTCACTGGAACACTGTTAACTAACCACTGGTTATACCACTAAAGAAAACTGTCCCCAAACACCAACAACCATTAGCTATAAATATTTCCTCAAGCAGGAGAGGGACCTTGTGAGTTGCTACTTTCTACATTGTATTAACACTTTAATTTTTTAAATTATATGTATTTATGTGGGATTGGTGGGAAGGTTGTGTTTATAAGTAAAGAGGGTTGTGTTCATAATGTTACCAAAGTATGAAGATCGAATTTTCTGACTGTGTGGTCCAAGCACATGTGTGCCAGCATTTTCTCCCTGGAGCTATCTATCCCTGTGTCATTCCAGATGGAAGATCTTCAGTGTATGGGTCTTGCTCTGCCCATGTACCCATCATGAATATTATTACAGTGAGAGTGGGACCTCAACGGTGGCTTCTGCCTATGAGCCATGTTCTGTCTTCTCTTCCCAGGTCTCACCCAATCCTCAGGAGCCCATGCTGACTGCCACCCCTCGAATGCTGCTCCCTTCTTCTTCCTCGAAGCCACCAGGCTTGGGCACAGGGATGTCCCTATCCACTCACCACCAGATGCAGCTCCTCCAGCAGCAGAAGCAGCAGCAGCAGACACAAGTGGCTGTGACCCAGGTTCTCCTCAGCCTCCTCCCTTCTTCACAGGCTCCACTTTCATGGGCTTGATGCACCTTCCCTAGCAATGGGCTCAGGGCAGGTTTAAAACCTAGGGAGCTCTAAGGAATTGCTCATGCTATCAGTTCATTGCTTGTTGGGGTTCTGGGAAGTGAAAGGGGAGGGGGGACATATTGGGGACTGTGGCTAAAATGGAAAAGAAAAACACATTGGTTCTCCGAGTATTCCTCCCTCTGAATTAGGCTTGGCTAGCTTGGCTGAATGTTGTTGGATAATGACTTGATCTTAATGTTGTTCAGAGGCAAGACAAGGGTGTCAGGTTCAAGGATGCCAGATTTGCTGGTTCTAGAGGTATGAACATTTATGAGCTGTCCAACATGAGTGTCTGTCAAGAACTAAACTCCAGCCCTCTGCGAGAGTAGTACAATCTTCTGATCACTAGAGTTATCACTCCAGCCTTGACAATGAACTTGAAAAACAATGTTTTGGTGAATATTTTAAATAGAAATACTAAGTTTGTATGCCCTGACCAAAAATATTACTATGCTTAATTAAATAGTGACATAATAAAATGGTTTATAGAATGTATTTTTGTTGTTGGTTTTAAACAGCATTTTAAACCTATTTTAAACAGCATTTCAGTATCTGGATTAATGTTTAATATATGATGAGTTTTCAGTAGATATTATTCAATGAACATTACTTGATTTTAATATAATTTTTTTACTTAAACTATTTGAAAATATTTTAATGTATTAGATATCATTTTTCTAATATCATGTGTCATCTCTTTAAATGGTTGAATAACATTCCATGAATATGTTTTCCCTACACATTCCTCAATTCTTGGATAGTAATATTAGTTAGTTATATTATCATCCTATTATAAATAAACATTGTGACAAGTCCACACAGGCAATCCTTTGCACACACCTCTGATTATTTTCTTAAAATCATGTCTAGATGTTCCTGGTGACTGAATTATATGGGATTTTAAGGATTATAATTCATCTACTATTGTTGAGTCAATATTTACCAAATAACCTAATCTGTGCTTCATACTAGACAGCTGTCTGAGGATGCCATGGGAAATAAAGTAGATAAAGTTTTGTTCCATGGATTTTATAATCTAATGCAGATGTTAGAAAGCTGTGGCTCATGGGCCAAGTGTAGCTTAGTGCAATGTTTTCTTAGATCAAATTCTGCCAGTACACATGCGAGCTTCTTATGTCTTGTCTGTGTCCTTATATTGTATGGCAGAGTTGGGACAGAGACCAGAAGCCCTGCAGGGCTAAAAAGGTTTACTATCTGGATAATTTCAGAAAAACAATGGCCAACCCCTTGGTTTGATAGCTTATAATTTGGCCTCATTAAATTACAATCCATATAGATGTCTTCAAGAAGAGACTCTCACATCAACTAGGTTTTACTTCATTTATTCTTCTGTTTCTCCAGAACCCTCTTTAAAACAAGTCATTTTTAGTATGGAATGCTTTAACAATCACATTGGAAAGTAAGAGAGTCAGTTACTGACATTTCCTTTCAGTGAGTCATCACCAACACTGGCTGAACCTGCATCAGTTTATCGAAGTTAACCTTACTTTTTCCCCCGACTGATTGAAGAAGCTTAGGACCCATGCAGCAGCCCAAACCTTCAGCTTCCTGGAAATAAAATTCCCCAAACTGCTGGAATTATTGAAATTGATACTATATCATTTTACATATGAAATTCATCTTGTTTATTCTGAAACTCACCAACATGACTTTAATGACTTTTGTAAACGGAAATATCTGTTATTTGACTCTCCCCCCCCACCCCCCCACAGCGCCTGCTTCACATGGGCGCACTAATGATTATTTGTCAAAGTCCCACTGTTTGCTTACAAGGTACGGAGGCTTTTTAGACACTAATGACGGCTCTTGATTCACTTGATAATATTTAGAATAAGCCGTAAAAGCTGATCTTTGAGCGAACAGACTGCTTTTATTGGCTTTTAGTGCTATTACTGCTGTCATAAGTGGAAAATTGGCCTAATGTAAGCAGTACTGCTGTGTCACACTGCAATACTGCAGCCTGGCTTTATGGCTTATTTCTCCTAATGAAAGGATGGCCATGTACAGGGAGAGTCCAGTAGCCCTTAAGCTGTGGGGTATAATGTCCATTGAGGTCTGTGGTTCACCTAAGAAGCAGGGACTGATCTGCTTAAAGGAGCACGGGGTTGATTGAACATCACAGCCCTATGTACACTTGATCTAGAAATGCTTACTGCATCCTACCAAGTGCTCAGAGCAAGGGATGAAAGGCTGAGGCAGGTTTGATTAAGATGGCTAGACCTGTCCATAGATCTATCATTCTATGTCTGTAGGCAAGAGCTTAGTACTCTAAGTTTTAAATGAACTTTTTGAGGCATAATGTATGTAAGCATGGGGGTCTTGAGCCTATATCTTGAATAATTTTCTTTTTCTTTTTTTTTTAAATGACACTATTTATTCATGTGTGTGTGCATGTATGCAGGTCAGAGGATAACTTTCAGGAGTTGTTTTCCTACTGCTACCATGTGGGTCCTGAGTATTGAACTCAGACTCTCAGCCTTGGCGGTGGGTGACTTTACCCATTGAGACATATGGTTAGTCCCAACGTGACTGCATTTTACATATGTGTGTATCTGTATAACCAACAACCATTAAGATGCAAGGGGGATGAGGGAGGGATAGTGTAAGGGAGATTGGGAGGAGAGGGGGGCTGCGATTGGGATGTAAAGTGAATGACTGAATAAATAAATAAATATAAATAAATAAATAAATAAATAAATGGAAAAAGATACAACATATTTCAGAATCCTTCAAGCTCCATCATGCTACCTCCAGTCATCATCTCTGCTCATGCATGTCTTATTGCTAGTATTATTTTCTTCCCTTCTCCCTACAGATAACATTATGCGCTTTCATTACTGATTTCATTTTATTCAGAACCCAGGCCTTTTGTTAAATCCATATTTTATTATTTATATTGCTTTATAATATTCCACAGCAAAACTGCATTACAGATCATCCATTCTATTGTTAAAGAACAGGTAGTCAGTTCTCAACAATTATCCGTGGTCAATCATGCTGATGGGAGCATGCTTACATACGTGTTTTTATGGCTACACGTGTATATTTTTGTTGGGAATAAACCTGGGTAGAATTGATGGGTTACAAATGGTCAGAATTTTAGTGATAGGTTGATTTTTTATCTGGGCATTTTCCAAAAGGTTCTAAATTTAATATCCACCAACAGAGTGTGGGAATCACAGTGAATGTTTAGTGTTACCAGGACCCAGTACTCAACATTGTACAATCATTCTAGCAGAGTTCACTGTCTTTATAAGCTACATGCACATAAAATTCAGGAAAATATAGCTGGCTTTTGAATGTTCTTTCTGTGTCTATTCTAACTCACAATATGACTCACTTTGCCCTGAGGGAGTGATAGGAAACAAGAGGTTGGAATTAGCTCTAAGTTGGCATTGTGCCACTACCAATTAATAACAGAGTGGCCTAAATAGAACCAGTTATGTTTCCCACCCCTCTCTTCTGTCAAACAGCACAAAATGCCTCCACTGGTAGGATTATCATGAAGACAAATAGAATACAGTGTGCATGGTTCCATAAACCAGGAAAGCCACTATGAGATTGTCTCTACCAAGGCCTAACAATATGTCACATTCAGCCTGTCCAGCTTTTCCCTCTTGACTGTCCTTTCATTGCCCAAACTAGACTCCTAAACAACACCCTAGATTCTTTTCTCTGCTTCACTACCCCCATAGGATACTGACAATAAACACCACTGTGTACTTACATTTAAATATACAAATACTTCAGGCAATCCTTTACACTTAGCATTCGATAGGCAACCCACTGAAGTGCTTATTATTATTTTCTACAGATGGTACAATATCAAGATTCCAGATGATCAAACAAATCAGTCTTGGCCATACAGAGAACATATAGGAAAACAAAGATTTAAATCTGACACCCAGTGGATGGGCTGTAGGCTTGCACATCAGTCTAATCTGAGAGTTCTCCAGATTCACTGCTGCTCCCTGAATCACTCCATCTCCACTCCCATGTCACACATCAGCTTTCAGTGCCCTTTCCCTTTCTTGAGTCTTGCTGTTGATGAAGACATCTGTCTGCCATCCCCTTTGGCTTGTTCGCTTGCTGAACTTTCATCATCTAGAATCAAAGCCAGAGACTCAGATCTCTGGGGAGACTTTTTCAAGTCCTATTCACCTCAAGTAGCTCCTCCATTTCTATATTTGCCAGTGATCTGGGATGTCAGAACTGGTCTTCCTGAGTAGCTGCTGGGAGCTGAATAATATGACCATTCAAATAAATCCTACATTGCTTTTCACTTTCTGTATAATGGGGTATTGTGTCTCCTTGCATATTTTCACAATGACTACCATCATCAACACAATTACATCTGCCAATATGTGTTGCTGAGCCACACCCCTATTTTTCCTTTTATATAATGGTGGCCAACTAAGGATGATGTCACTCTGTGTGTATGTTCTCTTCTCCTTCATTGTGTTGCTTCTTATGGTAGCTACAACAAACTACTGCTCTAGTGGCTTAAGACACAAGAATTTCATCTTGGAAAGCAGGTTGTCTTAGAGTGAAAATCATGATGCCATCAAATCTGTATCCATTCTGGAGCGCTAGAGCTGGATTTGTTTCTTGCCTATTCTAGCCACCGAGAAGCTGCTGACACGTGGATTCTGGTGGTTTCATTTCATGTTCCATCTTCATGGCTGTGACATTTCTCCTTATGTAAGTGGCATGAACCCTCTTGAATACTATCTCTCCCTTTCCTCTTCCCTACATCTATCATTTTCTCCTTCAGAGATGTGTCTCTCTGTGTTGCTGTGGCTTGTCTTGAACTCTTGGGCTTAAGTCCTCCTCCTCCTTGGCCTTCCAAGCATCTCAGAGCCAGGTGTACCAAGCTGCCACAACTTTAGATAATCTCTCCATCCAAATAGTAACTACAGTGCTAAAGTCCCTTTCACATACATTTTTCCATTTACTGTTTGCATGAATCAGACTGGAATTGCTCAAGCTATTATTTAGCCTGAAAATATTTACCTTAATTCGTTATTTTCAACATCTGCTATGGTTTGAATCTATAGTTTCCAGACGGTGGTTCTGTTTTGAAAGTAATGGAGCCTTAAGGAGGTGGAGCCTGACTGGTAGAAGTAGGTAATTCGTTTACTGTGCCTTTGAAGGTTATACTCATCACTGGATCTGCCCAGTTTTTCTAGTTCCTTTCCACAGCATGCCGACTAACATTTCAGTGGCTAAAACCAAACCACAAGTGCTGCCTTGCCTCCTCTGACATGACACACTGAAGTCTTTCTGCAATCATGAGTCAAAGCAAACCTTTCTTTCCTTAAGTTGTTTCTGTCAGGCATGCCAATGAAAAAAAATAAATGACAAATACTGAAAATTAGTAGTAAGTATTAGAATCAGTACTGTGATAATTCTGACCTTGCAGAGTTTCAGAACTGGATGGTGGGAAGAATGTATGGGTGTTTGGAGACACAGACTAAGGAAACCCTAGAATATGTGAGCTGAATTCAACTGTTGACTCTGGTAGTAGTTCAGAGGACAAGACATCAATAAAAACACAAACAGTATTGACAGAGATCATGAGATTTCAAATTGGAAAAAAAAAAAAAAAAACCCAAAAGCTCTAAAAGTGGGGTAGGAGGTAATATGGTTATATTTTGAAGATGTCCTAAAAGACTTAAATGGATCTAGATTTAAAAGGAATAACAATTTATTTGGCAAATACATCAAAACACTCAAACTGTGGAAAGGTTATTGCTCCATGTTTTTAGCCATGTTTTGTAGAAAAACCATGAGTAAAAGTTTTTGCAGAATGGTTTGAAAATTGAACAGTTTGGCCAGAAAAGGAGCCTGAATATATTTAACATGAACAAAAAAAGTTTTGCCAAAGTGCTGGTAGTTTTTTTTTAAAGGAGTGTCATGAATATTGCCATTGTTCTTGGTTATCCTTCAGGACTGGGAATGAAGACCCTATTGCTGGAGACACATGTTTGAATCATAAGAGATAGAGACACCAAGCTGGTGGACATTTCATCTCTACTGTCTAGCTTTCATAATGCTAGAAGTTTCTATTCATGCCATTTAGGGAAAATGTAAGTAGCATTTTTACCTAGCCATGAACCCTGAGAGCAACAAGAATACTAGTTTGGCAAGATGTGCCCGCAGGTGCAATAGTGGCACAAATGTTATCAGAGTAACCAGTCATGTCCTCCTTGGGTTTCAAGCCTACTTATTCCACAAGAGAGGATTCATGCTTTATTATACCATTATATCATTTTATCTTTCCATTAATTGGACTACAAATCCACAGTTTACTAGATCATAAGCCTTGGTAAAATCTCTAACACTATTCTCCTAAAAAGGGCATAGTATTATGCTGCCGCACGTTTTTATCTTGGGGATTAATGTATCTCTGAACTATCATCAAATAATTAAAAAAAAAAAAAACAGTAAATGGCAATTAATACAGAGGCCCCAAACTGGCAAATGTGCAGAAAATAAGGCTGTGGGATTCTCATCTCTAAGTAGAACAGCTATATCATACTGCCTTCCCTCCCACAGCTCAGGAATTATTACAGAGTGGAAGGTGGAAAAATTGTAAGGGCCAGACAGAGCCAGATAATGATGTCTTCAGTGAAATGGATTGAAAATGACAAGGCTGTTGTACACATGAATCCACAGTAGCTATGACTCTGTTCATAAGATCTGCGCAATATCAAGCCATTCAAAAGTCCCAGCATGGATATGAAAGAGGATCAGGAACTCTCAATCCTAGCTAATGAGCTATCAACAATTAATGGATAGTGGGAAAGGAAGTATCAGTTGTCTTCAGGGATGCAGACCCAAAGAGGCTGAGCATACTCCAGGAGAAAATCCTATATTCATGTACATATATTCATGTATGTAAATGAACTCAGTGTGTAAACTAAATAACATAAAACTAGGAGGGAAAAGTCAGAAAATAGAGGAGGAATTGGAAGGGAGTGAATGGGGAATGGAGTTGATCGCAATGCTTTATATGCATATATGTAACTCTCAGTTAAAGCAAATGCATAATAAAACAATGCCATGAAAATGAAACCACTTACTTTGCTTGTGACTAATTGAAAGATCTTTTGCGAGTGATCTTTTGGGACCTATCAAAGGTCCCACAGAATGAAAATTGATCTGAAGTGCTTTGATTTGAAGTAAAAGTGTCTGAATAAAGAGCACCTGAAAAGAGATTCCAGAATCCTCTACTAGAAAAGGCCATGTAGGGAAACCTTTTCCTATAGTTTAGCCACCTAAGGGTGCAGTAGCTGCTGCAGCCATGGTGGGAGGGGGGATGGACAGCTGTTTCCCAAGATAGCTATAGTCTTTGCATTGTCCATATGATCTTGAATTTGCAGGCATCCTAAACTTAAGAGTTATTGAGGCACAGGGGTTTTGTACAACAGTTCAGAGAAAATCTCTAAGCTACACAATGTGTTTTGAAGTCTTTTTTTTTTTTTTTTTTTTTTTTTTTTTTTGCAGGGAGAAATGCACAAAGTTATACAGGTGAATTCTAAGTTATAGTAAAGATTTCAGGTTGAAGATGCTAGAAAATTGGGTTATATCCTGGGAAAGGGAAAGTTTAAGGTGCCAAGTGGGGTTGATAGGAAAGAGGCTACACATATTACAAATATCAGCACTGTAAGGTGTAAGGACAGGTTAGCAAGCCCACTGCATAGCCTGTCATAACATCCAATCTTTCAGATTCTGGGCATACATCTTTTGGAGTTAATGTTTGCCCTAAATTCATGCAATATTCACTTGCTATGCCCCATCCTTCTCCTTTGCAGTGAAGATGCTTTCCCTGTACTATATATTGGAGTTATGTAACCTGATTTTTAAAATTACAGAACTACAGCTAAGAGTTTTCTTGGAGTAGTATCAGTAGAGACTTCTGGAACTTTGGTGCTGAATTAATGGGAGGAAGCATTATGGGGTGGCTATAAGTTTTTGAAGGCCAAAGGTTGAATGTTATGGGTTTAATGTGAAATGTTTCCTGCAGGTTCATATTTTGAATATTTGGTCCCCCAACTTATGGCACATTTTATTAAGGCTGAGGAGCCTTTAGTAAACAGTGTTTATCTCACAAAGCTAGGTGCCTGGAGATGCGTCTGTGAAGCTTTCATTTACTCTGGTTCTGGCCTATGTTCTCTGTTTTGTCCTGTGTGACTAGTTCTCACCTCACATTCCAGTAGACATAGCTGTTCAACTCTCCCGTGCCTTCCCACATGTGAAGAGTGAAATCTTTATAAAATCATGGTCCAAAATAAGTGTGTTTTCTCTTAAATTGTTTTGATCCACTTTAGTCATTGAAATGAGAGAAGTAACCAACACACTACCCTACAGAAGCAAACTCTCAAATAAGATAGCAGCAGACTCACCCATGTCTCTAGCCCTCCCTCCTAGAAGAGCAGAGCTAAGGCATTATCTTTGCCATTATCTATCACTTCTTGCCTGCATTGCTCCCACTAGAAGGATTTGCTAAAAACCACATCTGATCATGTAATTCATTTCCATAAATTTCTTTAAGGCAACTCCATCACTTTCAAACTCCTTGGCTTAAAGGAAGGCATTTAAGGACCTTTTTGATCTTATCCATTTGTTCTCATATTTCATTATCTGACCTTCCTCGGTCTAATAGTTATGACCGTAGGCTTGTGAATTAAACCACACTGGCTTGAATGCCGCCTTTGCCATTGACCAGCTCAATATTCTTGGACAGGCCATTTAGTTCTTTGATTCCTTGACCCACCCCTGCTTTAAAGATCCTTTTATGGATTGAGATGATAGAATGAACTCACATATATGACAAGTGCTGGGTAGGAACCCAAACAGAAAAACCACATTGCTTCAGTACTGCAAATCATATAGAAATCTAAATGTCATTATAGCTCCAAGATAGACTTCTATTCCTTAAATCTCTTCACCAATGTTGTACCTCACCTTCTTCTCACGTGCACTCATACTGGGCTCTGAACACAGTTTGAAAGCCCTCCCCACATAATTTCATTGGTAACTATTATACTCCAAAATTCTCTTAGATGTCACTCATCAAGTGGGTTTAAAATCCTTCTTTAACCTTAATTCTATTTTGTATCGAGCCTGTGCTATCTTTAGTTGAACATTCAGGATGATTCCAATAGGGAAGACCTCATGATTGAACTTTAATGTCCCACAGCACTGCGAATGGTTGATCTTTGGAATGGAAGCTTCCTGGACAGACATGTACAAGTCATACCATCAGATTCCACATAAAATCTGATTTTTTTCCTCTAATAAAAATCTTCAATTGCACGTGTCTTATCTCTCAAAACTTAATGTTTTAAATCATTGTGTTACACATATACCTCCCCATTCTTCCTGAATTAAAATGATAGTTTTATCATTATCTTCAAAGCCTTTAGTCAGATCCTGTACCTACCTGGAGTTAGAAGTCTGCCAGCTCATGCTCTTTCAATGGCATTGAACATCCTAAGCACTAAGACTTCATATAGTACTTATTATTTTCTATACTGAAAATCATACTCATATTTTTTTTGGTCCTTCCTGGATCATAACCAATTAGAGTGGGCTTCCTTGCCATTCCTTTTTATCCTTTCTCTTCGTTTCCTCCCTGGCACTATCCATAACCAGACATATTATATACTTATTCATTTATTTAGCACCTGCTGATTCCTATTAGACTACAAATATTATGAGTATTATGTTAATTATTTCCAGGGCAAACCCAGAACAATGTCTAGAGGATGGAATGAATGCCTGATGTCATTCTTCCACCAACAGGAAACAGCAAAGAGGAAGTCAAGATGAGTCTTACAGCTATCAGTTGTTCACTGAATCCATCATTTAGGTAAAAAAACAAAAAACAAAAAAAACAAAACAAAACAAAACAAAAAAAACAGAGCATCAAACTAAAGAAACAGTTGCTGCATTTTTGGTTTTCTGGCTTCTAGGCTAGTGCATAAGGCCCTCAACTGTCTCCACCAATGGTCTTGAGACTGACCCAGAAACAATAAGTAGAATGCATTAATCCAAGCCCCACATCAGTGTTATGTATTAACATGGTAAGGTTGGAGATGACTGTGAGTCCCTCTGTTATTAGGGAAGAAGGCATAGAATTCATGTGTAGAGGCCTAGTGAAAACATCTAGTCAGCTGCTGGGTGACTCTGGTTGTTCTATGTGTTGTTGTTGTTGTTGTTGATGATGATGATGGTAGTGACAGTGAGTTGTATGTGTGTTTGTTATTGTATTTGTGGTGTATGTACGTATCCATGTGTGAATGTGAATTGTACGTATGAATGCATATGTGTCCATGTGTAAATATGGCTGCCAGAGGTCAACATCTATTGCCGTCTACTTTATTCTGAGAGAAAATTTCTCATTGAATCTGAAACTCACTATTTTGCCTAGACTCACCATTTGGTTAAACTGTCTGGCCTCTAAATCTGGGGATCTGCCTCTCTCTGCCTTCTCAGCACTGGAATTACAGGCTTATTCTCCCTTTCCTGGCTTTTCACATGCATCCTAGGGATTTGACTGAGCTCCACCCTCAGCTTTTTCTGTTTTTCATATTCTGTGCCTAGCAGAGAGTAAGTGCTCACAATGGCTGGATAACTAGGGCCTGGACTGACGGACATTTTCATTTTTCTTGGATGCCATAGTCTAATATATAAAGGAAGAACCCTGAAGGATCTGAATCTTAAATGGAGTAACACTTGCTCTATATTGGTCAGCCCCAAAACAGGACAGAGCTGTATTGAAATCCCACTTGTCGCAGCATCTCCCAATTTCTGTTATACCAACTGCAGAGTGGGTTTCTTTTGTCACTCTACTACCTGGGAGACGGATAGTAACTGCATACATATTGGATTTGGGCTTGTTGTGGCTATTACCATAAAAGTTGATTTCTCAGTGTCTATTTCAAGATAGAATCGGATACTCTGTAGCATAAAAGAGGAAAAAGAATATGTGACTCTTGTTTTCTCAAAAAGAAAAAAAGGGAAGGCAGCTGTTGGAAAATGTTAACATCTGTGAAAACTGCATGGTGGCTATGTATTTTCAAAGAAAAATTTAAAATGTCAAAAAATCGACAGCTACTGTATGTTCTGTTAGTAATCTCTCACAATTCTCCACTTCACTTCCATGTTCTATCACTTGTCTTCCCACCACCAGATAAGAGGGGGGTATATTTCATATTTTGGGGTGACAAAGACACTGGCTATTATTGGTTTTGAAGCTCAGATGTGGTGTGTGTGTGTGTGTGTGTGTGTGTGTGTGTGTGTGTGTGTGTGTGTTTGAAGGGGGCAGGAGGAAGGGAGGGAGAGAGGGAGAGACTTACTTTTACTAACAATTAGCTCATTTCAAATTTTCGTGAAAGAAAGAAGTTATGTTTGTCTCTTGGGAAGTATTTATCTCATTAGAAAGACTTCATGAACTTCGAAGAAACATTCACTGTAATTTTGATAAGTCCAGTATATTTGAATCTGTTAATCCTCATGATTCATTTCAGTAATCCCCCCTACAATTTTAGATTTAAATTTCTCCAATCCAAATTCTTTACTGGAAAGATTTGCATTTGGTTCTTGTTTCCATCAAAACTGCATTAACCTTCCTGAAAACAAAAGCAAAAGCTGACAAGGAGGACAAGCTTTTGTCTTTGAAGAACAGCAAACATCAGGAGTCAATGTGATTCTTACAACTGATCCATTCCTGTTTGAAGTTTCACTGCCAATGTTACATGGGTTAAACTGAAATCAATACGGTTCTCCGTTGCTTGAGTCTTTCAAAGAAAAAGAAGGGTCTCGAGACAACTTTTATCATTACAGAGTATTTTCATACGTTTTGATGGCTTACATAAAAAGCTCTGGAGTTGCGGCATCTGTGGCTTAAAACCAGCTCCCTAGGTATCCCATATTGATAAGGGGGAAGTGTATTGCCACCAGCTCTGCCTTCCATTCTTACGCTGGAGACAATAGCACTGGTCACCCTGAATTGCTTTAAACAGCTAAATGAATTGGAACACATAAATTCTTAAGACAAGATTAGGCTAATTGTTATGTATATACATATACATATACATATGTATACACATATACACACATATACATATATATATACATATATATATATACATACACATATACACATATACATACATACACATACATACATGTATGTATGTGTATGTATATATGTGCTTTAACCATTGCAATGCCTTGCTAATTCCCATAAGAGCTCTTAAGTTGCTGCTCTGGATGATCCAACATCCACAGGGCTCTATTCTTTTTATTGTGTATTATACTTTTCCTGTTTCTTCAACCTAACTCCTTCTCTACTGTTAAAGGTTCTGAGACATCTCCTTAGCACCATGCTATTGATATAAGTGGCTTAGAGGGGCAAACCCTTTGCAAATGAGCTATGCATCCTCCCTCTGCTACCCCAACACACTTGCTGCCTTTAGCCCATTCAGGATCCTCTTTACCCTGATGCTTCTGACACTTTCTGGCAATAGGCTAGAAACCGCTCAAGATGAGATGCATTTGTCTCAGTGCAGTAATGCTTACTGAATTTTGAGTAAAATATAACCTATTCTACTGTAGCTCAGGTATCTTGTCTTTTGGTTTCTTGGGGAAAAATGTATGAAAAATGTATCTAATATTTTCTGTTCCCTCATTCTTCAGCTCTTACATCAATTTTGTGTAATGGTTCACAGTGGCCGTGCTTCATTTCTGAGAATTCACTCAGATTTGTCAGTCATATATATGGCTTCAAAGAAATCTCTTCTTCCTTTACACAATGGAATTTATACTTAAAAAAAAAAAATAGTCTTCAAGGGATTTTTTTTCCTTCCTCAGAAGTTAAAGTCACTTTGATAAAAATCCAATGTAATCAGTCTTTTCAAAAAGCTTGGAGTATTTATGACTCAAAATTACCTAATAAAAGAAATATGTTTGCAGCTAATTACTACAATTATAATGGTTTTATCTTCTTGAAAGAAGTAAATCTCTTGTGCAGGCTGTGCAACTGCAAGCGACTGCATTTTGTGCTTTCAGACCAAACAGAATAACAATAGAAGGTGTTAGTTATGCACACTAAACAGCTTTTTAGCTCATTGCTTTGGTTCAGATGCCCATAACAGAGTTTGTACCATAGAAATCTGGTAAAACCTATGGGCATCATCAAAAAGAGTGGAGTAAAGTTTGAGAGATGCTTCAGTCTCCATTGAGCAAGATAAGGATGAGGTCGGTATGTAATTCTAGGAAGACACAGAAAGGAGTTTACTGGAGCAAGTGGCCTAACTGGATTTGCCATACTAGCAAGCTCTGAATTCAGCCAAGAGAACCTGCCTCGGGGCATAGGATAGAGAGCCATAGAAGCACTATTAAACCATAGAACCAACATCAATCTTGCATTTCTGTATGCGTGTACACACACACTCTCACACACACACACACACATTCACTCACACACACATACACACACTAAAACACATATACTCACACACCTGCATCCATCTGTGAACTTGCATATATGCATGCCTGCCACACATATACACAAAAAGTACAGTAAACTATATTGTGTTATAAAATAGTTACATCAGTAATATTTTACATGATCATATGTAAATATATGCACTTACTATCAAATCCTTAATAAGAATTTGTGCACACATCTCCTATAAAAGGTAAATGATTCAGTTGGGATGATACAGAACATTATCATATGGTAACAGAGAAAAGTTATATAAATTGGTAGAAAAAGAGCTTCAAATCCTATTGGTGATAAAATTTCACGTGATAATGATCTTCCTGCAATGGTGTCTCTCTTCCTTGTATTTCTGACTTAGTGAAATTCTTAACTTTAGTTGGTAATCATAAAGCTGTAACTTCTGTGCTTCCCTTGTGTGTGGCGGCACAACAAGAAGATGTGAGTTTGGTTTGCTTGCAAGTAAAAGTATGTCCTTTTCTCTTTCCCACATTACAATCTATTTCTCGAAAAGCAATGGCATTTGTAAAACTTTGACATATCTGCAATCACCAGGGAAAGAAAGATAGTGACTGAGTAAATTTTACCAAAAAGAAACATGTATCTTCTGCACCTGGCCACACTAACCGAGTGATAAAATTAATGGAACCATATTTGGTTTTGTTTCGTCACTTTTCATAGTTTCATGGCATATACTGAATTCTAATGAGGGTCTCAGGACAGGAGCAAGAACAGAGTTAGCTAAGGAAAGAAGGATTCAACAAATGCCAACCTGAGGGATTACTGAGAATATTAACACAAGATCAAAGAGGCACTTTGGGATATAACTGGATGACCTTTGACTTCTTGTCTATTTTTAATCTAGGATCCAGACTGGGGATCTGGGATGATATTCTCATGTGCTCAGTCCTCTCGTTTTATTTTCCAGTCTCTCAGCTCTTCAGAAATGGCAGTTAATCCAAAATGATACTGTCCCACCATTCAAAAATCCGTTTGTGAGGCTTTATAATTTCCTTAAGTGAAGATCTCATTGATTTCACTAATGCCCTTTGCTTCCCTCCTCTCTCCAATGTCATCTCTCCACCCAGGCTCCTTAACTGATTTGTACTATAATGAAAGGACAGAAAGTTTCTGTTCATGTTGATTTAATGATAGTTGCACACATTCACTGCTGACAAACACTGCAATAAGTATGTCCAGTGATATGAAAACAGATGAAGAAATCGCACAGTTCCTCATGGAAGAAGAAAGGTACTAAAAATAAACTTAGAAAAAGTTAAAAGTAATGGTAGTTACTTCTGGGAGCTGGTTATGCTCCATTCCTAACTGCCTAGTTTACGTGATACCTAGGTCAGACAGCTTTCAACTAACAAAACAACCTAATTCAGACTAGCTTAAACATAAAGTTATTTATCACCAACTAATTAGTATTAAGTAACAGAATAGCTAAATGTCTCAACAATACTTTTAAGAATGCCTTTTATTCTTCATCCTATGGAGCCTTAGGTTAGGTGTGTGACTTTGTGGCTCAGTCTTCTCATGATGATGAAATAGACTGCATTTCCAGACTCAAGAATCACATGAAACCTTGACAGTATTCACAGTTAAGACTCTTAAAGATTCTCTCTAAACCACAAACATGCAAAACAAAATAAAACCAAACACCTTCCTACCATCAGAAATGAATCTACCATTTTTACTAGAAATGCACAGTACACAGTGTTTTATATCTCGTTTTCCCAAAATATCCCTAAAGCCATCACTGGCAGATTCATGGACACCATCATCTGACCACACTGGTCTGAAGTCATACCATTCCAGAGAGCCAGCGTCTCTGGAATGGCTAATTTGGGTGGATTGCTGAGCAACTGGGATTCCTTAAGACAAACGTAAGCATGGGTGTTGAGGAGACACTTGATTGTGTCTACTCAAGTAGTCTTTATAAATTTGATTTCTATCTTTGGAAGCTGAGGCTCAGTACTATTTGGTGATGTGACCAAGATCAGTATCTAATCAATAGTATCTGCAGATCTCAAATACAAGCTATGTGTAGTCCCACAGCCTCAGCTCTTCCACATTTCCAATGCCATAAACACTGCTGTGGAAGTATTTCCCAGTTCTTATCTTTTGAGCTATGATAGTTTCTATCATTCTTAATATCTTAGGCAAGCACATTATACTTTATGTCAGAATAAATTTAAAATTTTTTGAACCTGACTATGGTTATGTAGACATGTGCCCTTGGGAGGCTGAGAGACTGCTTAGTGGGTAAAGTGCTTGAAACTCAAGCATGAAGACATGAGTTCCAATCGTTAGCACTTATGTAAAATTTCAGACCCTCTGGTCCATGTACCCACAGGCTCACATGTGTATGCACAGGAAGGAAGGAAGGAAGGAAAGAAGGAAGGAAGGAAGGAAGGAAGAAAGGGAGAAAGTGAAAGAAGAAAGAAATGAAAAAAGACTATGTATCTTTATTTACTCATCCCTTTTACTTCCCATACCTGATCATCATACTCCTTAACCTTCCTGGAAATAACAACACTAAACTCTGGGTAGAACTTTTCCAACCAACTCCTAACAATTCACTGCTTCTTTGCAGAGGATGCTGTTGGAATTTTGACTCCTTCATCTTGTAGTTAATTCAAAGGATTGGCATTTGTACTAGTGGGAAAAAATTTTACATGTATATGAATGGCTTCTTCACATTATGATAAGGTGAATGAATGCGTGTTTAATACATAGCTGTAACTAACATTAGATTCCCTTTTCCAGAAGTCCTCAAACAAATTTTAGTTTGGAGCATGAGATGCAATGGAGTTCAGTTTTAACCCTGTATTAGTTTCTCTCTCCAAACTATCTTTTGATTTAAAAAGTGGAACAAATGCTAAACCTATACATTTAACTTCCATCCATGGTTCCCAGAGCACACTAGACAATGAGATATATGTAATATCGGATGATCAAAATTCAAGAAACACAATCCCAATTTCCAAGCTCCTCATTTATAACACTTCAACAGTGGCTTACATATATTTTTTTCAAACAAACTATTCAAAATAATCCAGCATTTCCATTCACACCAGTTAGAGTCTCTGCTACATTTTCCCCATAGTTCCAGTTGATAGGGGCTGATCACTTCCCCAACGGTGTGGAGAACAATCCATATCTGCTGCTTCCTCTCTGTGATGACCTTACTCAGATGTTCTAATATTGCAAATTATCACTGGTCCCTAGAATATCTTTCCTAATCTATGTTGTCATTCTCCTAACTCTAATTGGGATGCTGCTTGCTCTCCCGCCTACTTCTCACTAATCCACTGCCCCCACACTCCCACCCATGCTGAAGCAGATGTGGCTTTTTAAAAGGCAAGTGGGCCTATGCAATGGCCTCTCTGTGCAGAACACCAGTCAAAGCTTCCCATCGCCCTTGGAGGCAACATTTCCTTGTCCTAATAAAAATAACATGGGGTTCTGTCTCTGATCTGCTTTCTTGCTAGTGTGTAATCCGTTACCCACCAGCATATATGGGCTGGACCCATGCATGAGAGTGAGAGATCTGGGGCCATGACTCTCTCAAAAGCATTTTCTAAAATTGTGTAAAATTATTTTCCTCTGAACCTGTTTACTCTAATAAAGGGAACAAGTGTCCTTTGCTTGTCAAACTTGATATTGGGCAGTTTTAATAACTGGACATATTTGTGCATGTTTTCAGTTATTACAAATGAGTCTTCCTATAAGTAAAGTGCAAAATATCTACCCATTTAGCTATACAAGGTAGGAGAGGCTGGGATAGAGGTGTGAAGTTCATGGAACGCTGAGCCTGTTTATAGAAACTAGGAGTTTAGCTATTTGGGCCACCAGAGAGTTCTGACTAAAATATACTTTCCACACCCCCACCAGGTTCATTTAAACGATCTTATTACTGGTTTCAAAATCAAAGAGTCTCCTTGGTTTTTGTTGGTTAGTAATATATGTGAGTGATTGCACATGCCTTGGCACCTTGGGCACATTTTATGTATGTTTATTATGTATACACACATATAACCAGAAGTCTTTGAGTTGTGTTAAATTCCTGTTTCAAGGCTGGAGAAACATTTGACTCATTTTCCTCTCCTATGAGTCAAATATTTCTTTAAACAATTTGCTACTGGCATTAGTGGAGTGCACCTGGATGCGTGCATGCACACATGCAAGTGCAAGCACACACACACACACACACACACACACACACACACACACACACACACACACACAAGTATTTTTCCAAGTTTAATTTGAAGTTAATGGCTTGATAAGAAACTTTATAAGAAGGAATTGTCATCGTAATGGTTACGGTACAGCTCGGGGAAGAAGAGCTCTTGCCTGGAGGCCCTGGGTTCGTTTCATCTACAGCACCACAAAAACAAGCAAAACAGGCCTTGGACCTCTAGAGTATAACTGAATATAATTCAGAGCTGAAATGTGTAATGGTTGCTCTAGTTTTAATGTGGCTGAGAGATGTTTGTGTCTGATTTAAAGCTTGAACAGTACACTATGTTTTACTCATGTCAAATTCCTATTATATAAGTTTAAAACTTCTTCAAATATAGAAAAAATGTGCCACATCAAAGTGTGATGATAAGACTTTATGTATGAATGAGGAGAGAGCAAGAGTGTATTCATTATAATCTTACAGCTATAGAGACGGTATTATAAGATCAGGATATTTGAAAATTAAAGTTAGTTTTGTCACTCAAATATTCTTAAATTCATAGAAATTTTGATATGTTTGTTATCCAGGAAAACGCATGGCTATTTCTTAATCTGATCATAGTTGATTCTGCCACTGAAGTTACTTTTTCCCTCCTATGTTTTGATGTGATGTTTTATATTCAAGTGTTTTTCTCCCTACAAAGATAAGCAAGCAAAATCAGATTCTCTGTTCCTCCTCCCACCAATGTTTTATTTAGTTTACCAGTGTGAAAGGGGAGGATATATATCCATATAATTTGGGTATTAAATGACTGGGCATTATGGGATATGAACCCCTGCTTCTCTCTCAGCTGTGGATGTGACAATATTGCAAAGTACTCATACTATTCAGTCAAAGTGGTCAGCAGACAAGTCAGCTACTGACTCTTTGCCTAATTTCATAACTAAGGCCTCTCTTCTGTTCAGACCTCTTTGAGCATGCTGGGAAGAGGTGTTTAGGAAAACCAACTGAGTGAAGAACAAGTTCAAAGATTCATCGTCCTCAGTGACTTTGCCAAACTTCCCAGTCTTTAATTTTTGTTTTGAAATGCCTGCCAGTGAGGGTTCTTGGTCACCCTGCTTTAGCTCTCTATTCCACAGCAGATATTTCTTGAAATAAAATGTTCAGTCTTTGGTATTGGAAGAGGAGGCTAAGTGGCCCAATCCTGTGGTCTGTTGTTTATGTGACTTTGGACCAAACTATTTAAACTTCTGTGATCTTATGTTCCTTATTAGTAAGAAAAGGTATGACAAGATTTTCTTTATATGGCTTTCAGACAACTAACCTGGCACATAGATATACAATAGCTTGTGAACTGTACCTACAGGACCTTGAATAGGGTTTGCATTAGCCCACTTATGAAAAGATTCAAAGTGTATAGTAACATATTGCTTTGAGATTAAGAGCAAAAAATAAAATAATATGAAGATCCATACAATGAGCAACAGGGTTTATGTAATTTGTTACTTAATGCAATAGTATGCTGTTAGCTGCTGAAATAATGATGTAATTCTGTATTTATTGATAAAGGAAGTGATTCATGCTAATTTATGAGTCAGGAAATTATATTATTCATGCGTTGCTTAGCCAGACTTTTAAAATGACATACTTATGTGTGTGTACACCTTACATAATTTAAAGCATGTACAAGATGCATGATATTGATTTTTCTTTGTGGAGAAAGTATAAGACATGTAGTAGCTGTCTTCCAACTTGCAATGATTTTTGCCATTTGCATCTTACAATTTTTCTGATTTAAATATACACAATTTATATGAAACATATACATAGAGATAGATGCATGTTAGAAATTCCACCTAAATCCAGAATAAAATCTTGAAAACGCATATGAACTTCAGATTTTCTCTAGTCCCTGAGCAAATTCTCAGGGTAGGCATTCTCTTCTGAGTCAATCTTGGTCACTGCTGTTCCCACAACCACTATCCCAACTGGGAAATGATTCCCCCTCATCTATGGATGTGGTGCACTTCTAAACAGTCTGCATCCAAGCTCTTCCAACCCATGCTCATAAAGACTGGAAATTTCACACTGTTTCTAAAGCACAGAAGAGATTTCCCTCTCTGTAGATCCTCCATGCCTTTCTGACTCTAAGCCCAGAAATAGATGATGCCTTACGTAACATTCAGTTTGTGTCTATAGCCTGCCTGGTACTGAGAACTTGTCATGACATGGCCAGAGCCTGTTTCAACTTGTGGGTTACATGTACCAAGTCAAACGTGACTACTGTGTTCTAGACAGAAGGCACACCTTAGATTTCTGTCACATCTGCCCTCTCAGCCATCACCTTTCCCTAGTTTAGAATATTAGCAGCTGGTGACACTGTACTTGTGGCTTCCCTCCCAGCTTAATGCCTCATGATTCTCACATTTACCTATCTTTTCTATACCAGTAATCGACTGTATTATCTTATTCTTTACTTTATCTATACTATTTTTGAGCACTTGTGTATTTTTGAGCCCAGCATAGACAGGTAGCTCAAACAAAGAGACAAATAAACAAAATATCCCCATGCTTTTGAGTAATTATCAATCTCTTATTAGCTCCCTCTTTCGCTTAAATCCATTGAGTTACGATGAGTTTTCTTACACACCATCTCTTCCTGAAAACCACACTGGCATCAGTTACAGGCACTGTGTATGATATTTGTACTTACTCATCCCATAAAATGACTCTGTTTTCTCCCAAGGAGAAGTTATTAAACAGACATACCTCTGGGATGTATATTCAGAGTTTATTCAATGTGTATAAAATTATTTTATTCAGTTAGTGTGGCCATATGCCCTTCACTCTTCCATCATGAAACTTTTCCTATTGTGTGCTTTTGAAGGTTAAGTTTGATTTCCAATTAGTATCATTCAGCCTCAAAAATGACAAGAATTAGTGATTTCTTATAGTTGTGTGGGACAGCAATGAGGGCCACACTGAGTTCCTGAGTAAAACTTTGTGCCATGGGAATCAGTTATATCAGAGTTGCCTTTGCTGCCTTGGCTTAGAACCCAGAGGCTAGAACACAGTTGCTTTTTTATTTACTAGGGCTTGTCTGTGGATCTCAGAACGTTAAGACCATGCTGACTCTGATGGCTCTAATGCATTCTATCCTATAAATATACCATATGTTCAAATTGTGTGATTTAAGAAAAAAGAAAAGAAAAAACATCAGCCTCAGTGTTACTGCCTCCATCACTAAATAATTTGCATTCATTTAGGAATGCAAACTAACTATTATTACCCACACACTTATCTTTTACTAAATTTTATTACTTTAAAAGAAACTATTAGCTGTTATTTTTATGATGGCTAGATGATAAAGAACATTAACATTTCTTTTATGAGACTTAAGAAATCTCATTAATTTTCAAATTATTTTTCTTGTTTTGAAGCGTCTCCTTAGTGTAGCCGTTTTCATCCAGATCTGCTAAGTCCATTAGTAGAGCAAACAAGAACACATCACCTTTTCAGTGTTCAGAGAGACATCCGTGACTGTCTAAGGAGTTGGGTGTACTCCTATGGCTTAGTAAGAGAGATTTTACTCTGAAAAAGATTCTTCCAAATTAGGTTTGTAATGCCACTGTATTTCAAGTACAGCTAATGAACCTGTGCTTGCCTGATGCCTGGCAACTGGCACACGATGCCAGTATTTCCTTCTCTAGCTGAATTCTAAGTTCCTTGAGCATCCGAACTGTTGTGTCTTCCTGGTGTAATTCTGTGATGAAAACATTTGCTGATTTGATTTATGTAATTTCATATATTTTATCAACTAAATTCTGCTTCTACAGTAGGAATAAGTTATCCTATCAGTCTAGACATGTACACATTGAAGTGAGAAAATAGCTTTAACATACGTGAGAAGGAGGTTTCCCTTATTTTTATTAGTATGTGGTATGAATACAGAATGTGCTACAGTTTTCATTGTCTAGAGGGATTTATTTGCATAGATCTTATTTATTACCATTTATTATGTTAGTTATTTTGTGTACAGCCTTACACATGGGGAAGCATTTAAATGCGTGTATATGGATGTCAGGAGCATCGGTCTTCAGGCGCCTTCCACCACTCCTTTGAGACAGAATCCATCACTGGGCTATAGTTCACCTTGAAGAATGATCCAGCTGGCTCAGAGTTTCCAGGGATCCTCCTGCCTCTGCCTCCCATCTTGCAGTACCAGGAGTACTGAATTGCACTGCTCTCACTTGTTCTTCACATGAGTTCTGGAGTTCTGAATCAAGCTTTCATGCTTACAGGCAGACTCTTTTATGGCTGAAATGGCTTCCCCAGCTCTGTAGATTGTATACATTTTATGAAATTGAAGCATGAGGAGATGTTTTCAAGTATCCTTTTGTACTTCCAGAAGAAAAAATCTGGTTTCCAATCCTTACTACTAAAATAGTGAGCCTCCTTTATAGTGTATTCTACTACATTGGGAAGTATGGAGCAAAGTATTGTGCATACTAAGGATTTCAGCACTTGAGGTGGGAAGATCATGAGCTCATGGTCACTATGAGGTACAAACCCTTTCAGAAGCAGCATCAACAAAAGAGCAGGAGGAGGAGGAGGGGGAGGGGGAGAAGGAAATAATTGATAAGTAAAAAAGGACCTACAGGGCAGGCCATGTTGCCTATAATTGGAGACTAGAATTTATGAAATCTCTCTCTCAACTTCCACAATGCTTCTACTTTTAAAGCCATGCTCGCATGGATGGTGGTGGAGAAGGAAGTCTGCTTGCTGTCAGACGTGATGCTGTGCTTCTATGAGTTGTCCCTTCTGCTTTCTAGAGGTTACACACTGGCAAAACTACTGTCATTGCCCTTGCTTTATGTCTCTGTTAAACATTTACTTCCTGATAGGCTTAAATAATGTCTGAAATCCTCGATGCTACCTACAGAATAATGTCTTCGTTTTCTCTATTCATATTTCTCCCTCTTTTTTTTTTTTTTTTTTTTAACTAATGGTCTGGTGATCACCTTATGTAGGTGCATTTTATTAGCAAGTATTCCCCCCTAAATGTGGCTCAGAAGCTGAAAGAAATGGACCATAATCATATAAATGTAAAGTATCTTTGTAGAATTTCGCAGAAATAGAATGTCCTTATCCCTGAGGCATCGAATGTAAGAGACTTTTTCCCCCTCTGACAGTAAGATCATTCTTTCTACCAATGCCGATTAGGTATATCACATCAGCAACTGTTGTGACATACTCAAAAATGAATGCTGCTTGGGCAGTCTCTGTTAAAAGGTAGAAATAGCCCAGGTTCTGCTTGTCTATCATTTTTTTCCTTCCTGTTGAGATAAAATGGACTGGCTCCCGGTCTGTATGGATTGTTTCACTCCTAGTTCATAAAACTGCAATTAATAACGATGACTAAGATCATTCTGGATTTGATGTACTGTCCCATCCTCATTGAAAGAGAGTCTTTAAATCTGCAGCTGAACAACTTATGAGTCTTCACACTGATTAATTCATCTGGTCAAAGTCTCAAGGCTGACATGGCATCTTCTCAGCCATCCGTTGGGATCAACGTCATCATTTTCCATGAAATGAACTTACTCATTTATAGGCTTAATGAGAACAAAATTTCATCTGCAGGCTGTAGATATGTCTCTGGCATTTAATTTGTTGATCTCTGAGAGCATAGAAGACCTCATCTTTTCCTGAACTTTCTAAACATAAAATAATCTGTTATTTGAACTTTAGTAGAAGGGCCAATTCATTTAAAGTAAGTCATCTTTTTTTGAAATCTTTAGTTTTATTGCCACCATCTCAGGTTCTCAAGAAAATCTTCCTCCTCAAGGATAAAGAGGCTGGAAATCCATGTACCAAAGGAGAGGCTCTTAGAGTAGCTATGATTAGAGGCAGCACAGATCTTCTTATCCTTTCTTTTGATGCTACAACCCATTTATCGCTGAAAAGGTATCTACCAGATCCTGTCTGTTAAGTCTTTACTAACCAGAAGGGAAACTTGACTGAAGATGTTGGTTTTCCTTTCTAGAGACTTGGAGTCTAAAGGATGGAACTGAAAAGACAGAATTTTAGAGAGAGATCATTTATTCGAGGAGTGGTATCTTGTCTATATTGTCTCTCTCTCAAGCTCACCAGAGCTTTGTTCTTGTGGTTCATGGACCTCAGCTTTCCTTCTGGGCTGTGAGCCACTCTCAGGCCTTCAATCAATTCCATTCTCATTAAGAGAACGACAATCTGCATCTTTAGTATTCCTCTCAATAAATGATGAGATTCTTTTTTAAATTTGCTCAGATCTTGAAAAGCAACCTGCCAAACATTGATAGCTGTTTATGCTCTTGAAAAAAAAAAAACACAAAGGGATATATTTTACTGTGCTAGGAATCCCATCATTAGTAGGCATTTCCAAAGTGAGCATGATCCAGGGGACTAGGAGAGGGTCTATGCCGTGAGGAAAAGATCCACCCACACCCACAGAGCACTTTTCCCCTGGTCTACAGATGTGTTAATCATCCATCCCTCTGACATATTTATCCTGCTTTGGTACCATCAAGCCTGTGATACTTTTTCTGCTAAAAGCTTTATGTCATTTCCATTGCTTCTATAAGAACAGGCCTCCACATCTTTCATGTCTGAGGGAAATCTGAAGGGGTCTTTTCCTTATCTATGTGACTTAACATCTTCTAAGTCCTCATGCCCCATAGATAATTCACTCAGAATATGTCTGAGGCAGTTCACACCTGAGTTGTTGCACCCACACCAGAAACCAGCATTGCACTCCTTTGTTTCCTGTGCCTTGCACAGAGGTAGAGACACCAGATTCTTCACACATTCATTCCCTTTTTTCTTCCTCACCTCCTTTGTTATATGCTTTTCCTGTTACCATCTTTTGCTAGGTGAGATTCTGAGTAATGACCTGTGTGAAAGTTTCTTCATACCATTTACCAGGCTTTGGATATATAACCTCCAAATCCTTGTTGGTGTGAAAAGACATAGCGAGAAGGTCCTGGTCAACTGGGGGGCAGGGAGGGGGCAAGCTGTAGCCATGGCTTTCTCAATCTCAGAAACCAGAATTCTCAGAAACCAAATTTCTTCAGTATTCTGTTATCCTAAAATAAAATGGGTGAAGACTAAGACAGTCTTGTTGTATGTATTTATGTGACCTCCCAGGACATGTTTTTATGTGTAAGTTCTCCTGTCAGCTACACTTGAAAACAAAACAATATTGCTGATATCTTTTCCTTAGCCATATTTGGATTATTACATAGGAAATAACAGCTAATGATTCTATCTAGTATTTAAAGAATAAAATGTATCTCAAGATAGGCTATTCAAATGAACCAATAGTTTACAACACACAATACTGTGGCTTAATTTTTAAGCTAGATGTTATAAAAAGAAATCAGACTTTTTGAAATGGGAATCATCTGAGAGGCAGAATTTGTTTGAATTACCATTTGTGCCCTATAATAGAGCAGCTAGACATAGGAGTTTTTCAGAAGCAGAAACTTCATTGCAGTGTTCTCTCACCTTCTATGTTGTGTATACACTCAAGAGGAGCCCCACCAAATGATTACTAAATTTAATACAATTAATATTTTGAAACCATTTAATATTCATAGGCTAAGATTGACTTTTGAACAAATGAACAACTTGCTTTCACTGAAAGTGATGCCTTTACTATGAGTACTGATAAACATAAGTCTGCTACTTTCCCAATGTCATTGCAAATAAACAGAGTTGAGGCACTGCTTAAACAGAACTTGGGAAATGTGGCCCCTGTGCTGTCTTAGAGTAGTTTAAATTATTAGCCTCTAGTTTTGAGTGAATGATAACATGTGTGTTTAAAAGTCCAAGTCATTGCCATTCTGTGCTGAGAAAACACTGGGCTGAGGGGTGTTGTTGTTGTTTTCCTACCTCTGCTTGTGACAGTCAGAAAGAGCCAGCTCCACTAACACAATGTCTGGTAATTACTCTCTTTGAGAACTACGTTATATATATATTTGTTTTCTTCATTTCACACCCTGACTTCTATCAAGACTTCACTCATGAATTAATGTACATATCTCTGTGTATAGCCATAGATAGGTAAGTGAATACCTCTGCCAATAGAGCAATGTTTACAAAAAAACAGTTACTAGGAAATTATATTAGAAGATATTTAGAGATATAAACTCTGAAAACAGAACTCATAAATGGGCAACCAGCCCGTTGAAATAGACCCATGCAACCTGGTTTCATTTGTCCTACATGGTATTTGACTGTTGTTATTATTGTTGCTGTGGCTATTATTACTTAATCCTTAGCAATCAGGAGATTTCCCATCAAAATCCAGATTTCTAGTGTCTCCCAAGAATCAGGAGACACTCTAAGAAATTGCGTGCAATTCAAACACTGGTGGTGCTGTGATTTTAAACTGTAAATGGCCACAATTTCAGGCTCCCATCCGTTTATCTGGATGTTTCTCGTCTGTGTCAAATGGTGTAAGGTAGAAGCACTGAAATGCTTACCCAGAATGCTCCCTGACTTAATGGGGTATTGCACACCATCCTATTCCACCTGTAATTTCCACCCCAATTTCTATGTTATATCCATTTCTACTCCATATAGTTTTTCACATTGGGGCCTATTTTCTCCCTGCCCTTGTTATGAGTTTTATCCGGATCTTGCTTCCCTTACTTTGGGCTGCTGAAAGGATTCACCCTTCACCCTCTCCCCTTCTCCTACCCTATTTTGAGCCTCATGTTTCAATATACTGGTTCTTATCCTCAGATGTGTAGGGCAATATGGAGTCAATGCCTGTCTATGATGAAACCAAGTTGGAACTCAAATAATTTTCCTCTTCATTTGGTTAATACACAAACAAATAACAAGCTATTGTACAGCAAAGTATTCTCTCTGTCCTCACTAGTAGCGTGGCTGCCAGCAGGGCTTTGTTTTCCTCATGTGGTGACTAGTCCCTTCAGCCTCCCTGAATCTATTCTTTGGGGAAGCATCTGATCTTTTCTGCTGTTTATTTCACAACATTGTCCTGATCTCTCAGTATCTCAGAACAAGGATTCCCAAAGGATAGTACCTAGAAGTCTTATTTCAAAGTAAGCACCCCTATTCTTTGGGATTGTTTCTATAGATCTACCTGTACCCTTGATTACTTTTTAGGATCCAGAGATCAGAGTTAAGAGAGATGATACATGGGCATATGAGCAGACAGAGAGTTGGACTAATGAATTGATAGACAATTGAATTTGAATGCCAATGTAAAAAATACCTATATACATAGGTATGGAGGTATATAGACAGCTATAGATATATTACAGAAAGTATAAATGATAAAAAATAGATTATATATATGATAGATGGATAGATGATAGATAGATAGATAGATAGATAGATAGATAGATAGATAGGTGTATGAGTTGATAAATATATAGTTAGCTCAACAGGTACATAGACATATATGTGTGTGTATCTATATAGATATATAGATGATATAGATATAGATATAGATATAGATATAGATATAGATATAGATATAGATATAGATATAGATAATAAAAGGTGTATATATAAATAGATGATTAATAGACAGGTAGATAGAGATAGATAGATAGATAGATAGATAGATAGATAGATAGATAGATAGAAGGTAAGTTCATAGATATTTATTCATAGATACACAGCCATCTTGGTCTGAATGTTGGGAAGTCTAGCATTTGTAGGTGGTCCTGACCCTGGTAGATTTCTAGGTGGTTTGAGAGAGGAGAAAATAAAATTTAGTTCATGTAAAGTTAGTGCATTTCTAGTTGTGTTGCTCAAACACTGTTTATTGATGATAGCCCTGAGTATGACTTTCCTCTACTCTTTGAGATCACCATGGAAGCTGTCAGGCCCATGACCCACATAGGAGATAGTCTAGCAAGAGGTTTTCATCAAAATCAAGATGATCAAGCCATCAGCTCCTTGGACGTCATGTGTTCCATTTACTGGCCTCTAACATCCTCATGCCTTCTCTTACATAATAGTACAGTAAGTAGATTCTGCCTTACACTGAACTGAATGCAGACAGGTCTGAGAATGAAATTTTAGGACAGTGTCAGTCTGGAGCAGGGTGGTGATGGTGTCTAGTCCTGGGTACATGCTCACTGCAGTTAAGCACTTTCTGGATATCCTGTGTTGACTACCACAGTGAGCACTTACTTCAGACCTGCTCACATAATGTGGAGTCTTTACCTAGAGGTCCTGAGTTGGGAAACAGAGAGAGGCACTGCTCCAGAAGTTTTTATGTTGTTCATTCAAAGAAAAAAAACATTTGCTGAGCAACTTGAAACAAGGCTTTCATTTTTTTTTTTTTTTTTACAGTAGAGTAGTAGAGAAGAAGTGGATTTTGATTGAAAAGAGTTGGAGGAGTTACCATGACAAAGTACCTTAATAACAGTAACAACAACAACAATAATGACAATAATAATAGAGAGAATTTATAAGTAGGAGATAAGCATGTGAGATTGATTGTAATTCATCAGTCTTTCAAGTTTGAGCATGTCCCAGATCTCTCTCAACCTTGGTCCCTCAGGCGGTAAGATGGGGTCAACTCTATTGCACAGTAGGTGTAATATGTGAGTTTGTATTGTGTTAGGGAACCGATACAAACTCACAAATAATCTGATAAAAAGTATGTAGTATTTATGGATTTGGACATTTCCAAGAGTAAACTAAACTCTCAAAAACACTATTTTTCAGTCATGTTTTCAAGAGAACAAGAGACACACAAATCACACACCCCCATTCTTCATGCAATGCATACAATCTAACCCCAACAAAAAAAACTAAGGCCAGTGATGGTAAATCAGCAAGATATAGCCACAGATGGGACACGGCTGAACTGAGATTTAAAGCTAAGGATGCCTGTCTTCTTTCTGCTGATCCCATTAGTTTTTCTGCCTTTTTTCCCCAACCCATACACTTTTTTTAACAGCAAAATATGAAAGACATTTATGTTTGAAACTAACTCATCCTGATAATTCCCAATTAAGATGTTGTCATCTAGCATCTGGCTCCATTTCCTTTTATGAAATATTGTAAACATAATTTGAGTATAGCTTAAATGAAGTGTCCAAATGGGATAAAAACAGGTCACCTGGGAAATTAGATTTTATAGATTACAAGAATTGAATGCCTAAGTTCTACTTAATGGGCATAATTTTTTAAAAAAATTCTTTGGAAACAATTGGTCTTTCAGTTTTATCATTTTTTTCTACATAAGTCTACAGCATGGTACAATTAAATTCTAAATAAATAATAGGAACTTCATGGTATGCAGTAGCAAAGATTCTGTTAATAGACTTGAGATTCACAAGAAAAACCTGGAGTCTTTGACCCAAGTTCATATTTTCCCATTTACCTTTTTAAAAAAATTTCCATATAAAAGATTTTTGGAGAAAAATAAATTAGATAAATTTTTAGTTCTAAAACTCTTTGGGGAAATGATTTCACATATATTTTACATGGTATTCCAGAGATACAAGTGTGTGTGTGTGTGTGTGTGTCAGAGAAAGAAAGATGCGGTAAATGTGTATGTGACAGAGATGGGGAGAGGAAGAGGGAGAGATGAACCAGGTGTTAGAAAAGATAGAGGTAGGAAAGGGAGAAGGAAAGGATGAAGAAAAGATGGGAGAAGGGGGATGGAGAGAGAGGGAGAGGGAAAGAGGAGAGAGAGAAAGAGAAAGGGGGACAACCAAAAGTTAATGCTGGGTGTCTTCTTTAATTTCTCTGCGCCTAAATTTGTGAGACAGGGTCTCTCATTAAACCTGGAGCTGACTCACTGGTTCAGCTTATGTGGCTGTGGCAAACAGTCCTTAGGGGTCCTCCTCTTTCTGCCTCCTGAGTTCTGAGATTATAGACATTTGCTTCCATGTCTGACACCTTTTATAGGTATCAGAGATCCAAACTCAGACTCTCACGTTTGCATGGCGAGTACTTCTTCCTAACCCCCTGAAATAAAATCTCTTAAGGAGAGGAGCCATATCTGTTAATTGACTATTGCCCAGTTGGACAAAAGAAATTATTATTATTATTTTTAGATGAATGTTTTCAAAATAAGGATGGAGGTAGGATGGGATTAAAGATTCGAGGAGAACGTTGTAAAGTTGCTTGTTGCCATTGATTTAAGCACTGTAGGAAAGCATTCTTTTGAACATAGATTTTTGTGCTGACAGGGGACTAGACCATCATTTCCCTTGAGCCTGGCCAGGTGATAGTGAAGCCCGCGTACTGTCAAGTTCCATAATCTTGGATCCAGTCCCAACTCTCACACCTCCTGATCTTGCAAGTTTAGGCAAGTTCCTTGGTCTCTTTAAGGCTCTGTTTTCTCATTGGTGAATTATTGATAATAACTGCTT
Source organism: Arvicanthis niloticus (assembly GCF_011762505.2). Classification (NCBI taxonomy): domain Eukaryota; kingdom Metazoa; phylum Chordata; class Mammalia; order Rodentia; family Muridae; genus Arvicanthis; species Arvicanthis niloticus. The sequence continues at coordinate 37,840,472 of NC_047666.1, forward strand.
TATAGGTTGGTCAGGATGATTCAGCATAAACATCAAAAATACCAATAAACACGTCAGTGTGCTTAATGCCATCAGTATTGTCTGGAATTTGTATCACCTTCTCAAGGCATTCGTTAGACTCTCCCTTGGCCTTATTAAAAACAAAAAACAACAACAACAAAAAAAACTGTCCCTTCATAACAGAACGGCTTAATAGCATTATGAAAAAGACACATATGACTATTTAGGTAAAATATCAAATTGTTTTCCTTTAAGAGGCATAACGATGTCCATAAAAAATAAAAACCTATAAGAACAAGACTTCTAGTAAATAATCACGAGCTTAGACATATTTCCAGAAGTAACACTAATTCGTACTCATCAAAGGAGAACATATTGATTTGTGTATTTCAAGCAGTGCCCTTACGCATGCTGGGCCTGTGGTCGCAGCATCCTCCCCTGGGGAAGGTAGCTTCTTTAACTGCACTGAATGGTGATTCTATTTGTAGGCATTCTTGCAGACAGCACACCCCCTCCTTTCTGCGATGATTATTTAATCCTCAAATTACATTGTCTTCTTGAAGCTAAGAAAAATACATCTCCAGCCCCTCCAGACCCAGGTTGGTTCTCAACCTTTCTAATAGCTGCAACGTTTTAATGCAGCTCCTCATGTTGTGATCAGCAACCAAATACTTATTTTTGTTGCTCCTCCATTACTGTGATTTTGCTACTGTTGTGGATTATACCTGATAAGTGACCCCCAATGGGGTCACAACCCACAGGTTGAGAACCATTGCTTGAATGACTCTATTACATGTGAAGTCTTGGAAAAAAAATCATGGAATTTGTTTGCTGCAACCTGAAGACTACAGAAGAATTTCAACACTGGAGATCCTTACACTTCAGCTTGGGCCACATGTGGATAAAAACAGGAAGTCAGAATGCCGGACTCATTTGAACTCCAGGGGCATGCTTGCTCTCCCCCCTTCCCCCCACAATGCCATCTTCTGACTGTAAGCAAAAGCACCATTTTTACTTCAGTAGAAAAAGGTCCAGAAGAAGATGACTTACCTTCTTTTAACCAAGGAATGTTGTTTTTGTCATTTTCAAAATGCTCGGCAGTTCTTACTTTTATCTTTTCCAACTCAATTTCTGACATCTGAGGGGGAAACAGAAATATATATATATATATATATATATATATATATATATATATATATATGTAAAGCACGGAGACCACAAATTGTGGTAATAGTTTTATGTGTGGAGACTATCACAATATTATGGAAATCTTTCCTGTCCTGTCTGAGGTGTTGGGAGCTCTGTCTACTGCAGCCTTACCTCTGATCCACTCCTGTCATTTTAAAATGCCAACACCAACAACTGAACTTTGCATGGCATAGTACTTCATTACTCGGCAACAAAGCCTGCTGTAAGATCTTAGAGCTCAGGACTTAAGTGAATAACAGATTTCTAACTAGACTCGGGTTTGTCACAAATAAACAAACAAACATTTTGTTACTGTTTAGTTTCTTTTGATGCCATATACATAAGTGTACTAAAAATTAAAATACAAAGATATAAAAAGCAATCAAACATAATAAGACCTTTTCAGGAATTTTATTGACTAGCGTAAGAACCTTATTATCTAAGCAAGCTAATGTGAGCCCCTGACGCTGTCCAGGAGGCCTTCCATACACCTTTAGAGCAGAACACTTGGCTTTTAGTGCTTCCTTGCTATGCAGACTCTCTTCAGTTCTGCACTATGGAGTTCTTACCTGTGTGTCTCAAAAGGAGGAAGCTGAAGGTGTGGGACTGGGCTGTGGCGTATGTGCGGCAGCCTCCCTTGTCTCTGGGTGTCCAGCATTCCTCTACTCTGGCAGAAGTGAGCAGAGAGACAAACACACTCCCTCCCTGGGTGGTGCTAGATTTGTATGGCTGCCAGAAGCATCCAACTTGCGGCTGAGAGTTTTTTTTTTTTAAAGGTAATATAAAGCCTGTGGTTTAAAACAATAAAACCTCCTCCAAGCTAACACTTATTTAAAATGACACTCTACCAAATAGGCTTAGAACAATGAATTCTTTCAAATGGACAGAGTGACTTCCATCCCCATCCTTTCCGACCCACCATTCGTGACTTAGTATTAATATTAAAAGATGCCAAAAGAACATGACGATTATACACAAACTATTTGGATTAAAAGAAAGATCTCTAAAGCTGAGTTCCCTAAATGCTCATTCTCTGTCTGCATTTTAAAAAAAAAAACAACATTTTTTTCTTTTCTAATGTTTTATAAGCAATAAGAAAATGAATTTTTTGAATTTATTATTAGCAGATATTTTAAAAATGATTCAGAATGACATTCCAAAGAGCATTAGTCATTATATTCTTAGGTAAGGACAACACTGTTTTTAATGAAAGATAAAATCCTAAGCATGTAGCCCTTGAGTATACATGATAAATAATTCATCCTTTCTAAAAGATGACACTTTTTTTTTCTTTGAGGCAGTATTTGGTTTGTATCTTGAGGTGGTCGGCCTCCTTTGATATGTTTGCCTGACACAGATGTTATCTGATTATGTAGCAGTCATTTCTTCCACCACCCGGACTTTATTTCTTCTTCTATGCTGCTCTCGGTCTTTCCATCTTTAAAACTACCCCAATCAAGCAATTTCCTCACAAATGCCATCTTTGGTTCTTTCCGTTATGAGTAAGATACATTTTAGATTTCTTAGACAGCCCAAGAAGACCTTGAAACGTCAGACTTCTCTACATGGTTTTCTACCCAAGGCCCTGATTCATTGGAAAGGCCAAATAATATCTTCAACTAAATTTGTGGTGACTGATTTGTTATTAACACTCATAAAAACATATTTCTTCACAAGCTTCTCTTACTTCTCCCTTGAAGAATTTTTGGTATCTTTATATCTGGAAGTGACTCTCCCTTTGCCTGATTATACTTAAAATTCTTGATGTGATTGGTCTCCATTTTAGTCTTTCTGAGATACTTGTCCTATGTTCCCAACAATGTTCTGAGCTCTCATAGAATTAACTTCTCAGTATTTTCTATGTCTTGCTTGATAGTTGACCTGCACAACCACAAATTATACAAATTTGTGATTGTTGGATGAATAAAAATATCACATCAAAAATTTTTGATAGTGTTTTCTTTTGTCCCAAAATTATAGAATATGTGATATTATTTTGTCTATATTAATTAATTTTCCAATAGTTTAAACCATTGTCCCTAAGAAAAATCACACCATCCATTTTTGTCATGTGATTGGGACCAGAAAAACGTTTAGTAAATAACAATCAGAAATTTTAAAGCAGTGAGAAAGAGCAGTATAGTGAGTGGAGATATACAGGGGAAAATACCCACACAAAGGCAATGGAGGTCTACAATGGGAGAAATGGCCTATAGAATTACCATGCATACAGTTCTTTCTGGAAATTTTTCAGTTGTGCTTTAATATCAGACCATATTAGTAGTGGTATTCTTCAGTTTACAAGGTATTTATTTAATTTGTCAAAGAGGATTTGGGTCTCCATTAGGTTGTATTTGGGTCTATAGTAAGTTGTGCTTCCTCTGGAAAGCAGAGAATCATGAGGACCCACATGGGCATTGTGGTGATAAATCTTGGTTGTCTACTTGAGTACTTATGGAATCAGCTAAAACCAAAGCAGCTGGGCTAAGAAGATATTTTCTTGATTAGATAATTTAAGGTGGGACAAGCCAACCTAAATCTGGCAACTTTTTCTGGTGGCAACCCCGATAAATGAACTTGGAAGTGGAAGAAAAAACTTTTAATTTTTGCCTTTGTTTGACCTCATTCTCACTGGCAATTTGATCTATCCTATTGCTTAGGCATTGCTTTGCTCACATTAGGATCTATTTCTTTGTGACTCTAACCTAGACTGAAGACCAGCATCTTTCTGGGAATTACCTAGGACTCAGCACCGTACTGGGACTACTGATACATCCAATCTCATAGACTGAACAACTATTACACTTTATGCTTTTCCATTGGGATGTATATATATTTGTGTGTGTGTGTGTGTGTGTGCTGTATATATACATATATATGTATATATGTATGCATATACGTATCACATGGATACTATATGTGTATATATGAATATATATGCTGTATAGATATATCTATATTAGGTAGGTAGGTAGGTAGGTAGAAAGATAGATAGATAGATAGATAGATAGATAGATAGATAGACAGACAGACAGATAGATAATCTATCAGTTCTGTTCCTTAGTAAACTCTGACTTACAAAGATATCATACACGAACCACAGAATTCTCTGCCTGGATAATGGAATCTGATTTGGACTGGGATTTTAGTCTCTTGAGCTGGGCTTGATCTTGGAATGAATAAACTTAGCTTGACAGAACCATGCCTGTGAATAAAATAAAACATGTTTTTGAAGCAGTCAGGATAGACTGAAAACCAGAAATCCAATCTGGAACCTAAAAGTGAGAGGCCAGCCTCAGATGTCATAGAATCCAGGGCATGTAAACATCTATCTATCTATCTATCTATCTATCTATCTATCTATCTATCTATCTATCTTTTGGCAATGTCTTGTGTGGCCCAGTCTGGCCTCTATGTTACTATGTTGCTGAAGCTGAATTGAACTTTTGTATTTTCCTTTTTGGTATTAAGATTAGAGGTGTGTACCACCACTGGCTTATGCTGTGCTGGGAGTCAAACTCAGGACCTCATGAATATTGCACAAGCAGTGTATCAACCACGCCACATCCAGAGCCTGACCACATTTTTAAGAGTCCTCTGCTCAAATGATGATTATTGTGTCCATTTTGAATCACGAGTTAAATTGTATTACACCCAGGGATTCTGTCCCAATGCTTCTTCTTCTTTCCAAATCACATTTTCCTTTTCCCTTTTCTTTTCAGATGGAGATAACACGAACATTCTCCTGTAATAGTTCCTTTTGTTTAGACCCAGTCCTCCATGGCACTACTTCCTGATCAAAATCTGATCCGTAAATAGAATCTTTGAGCACAAGCTGTCCATCAGAAGGAAGGTTTTGCCAAGAACAAAGTATGCAAGGTGATCACATTTCAAGCTCCAGTTCTGGTTAAAGTAGAATTGAATGCATGCACAAAGTGCCATTTTTAACAAGCAAACCCATCACCACCACAAACAACAACAATAACAATAAAATCACCTGTGACTATTTTTGACTGTTTAAGAATACCCTATGTTATAATTTAGTATTGCTCGTAAAGCAACAAAATAATATGTGCAATACAAGAATATCAGTCAGTGTGTGCCTATGTCAACAACTTTTAATTATCCAATTATTTTAATCTGTAGAATAGAGTCTGTGATGGCTAACCTAGGTTGTCAACTTGATTTTATCTAAAATCAACTAAAACCCAAGCATCCGGGCATTCCTGTGAAGGGTTTTCTTGTTTGGACCATTTCAAATGGGAAGACCCATTTGAAATCCAGATTATTGGAAGTCAGTAGACCCATCCTAAATCTGTGCCATGGAAAAAGAAGGTTTTTGCTTTTTGACTATTTGTCTTCACTATCACTAACAAGTTCATCAACCCTGCTACTGAGACATTCCCTCACTGGTATTAGTATGTACATCTTCAACATTCCAACATAGTCTGAATCTGGGCTGTGTCGTCCAGTCTCATGGGTGAAACAATAACCAGAAATTTTTTTCTGTTTTCATTGGGAGACAGCCATTATTGGACTATCCAGACTACAGCCTGTAAGCCACTCTAATAAGTCATATAAATGTGAAATATGTATGCATTTATATATTTTTATATTTATATTTAATACTATACGTCATTCTGTCCATTCTGTTTCTCTAAAGTTCCCTGATTAGTCAGAGCCCTTTGCAGGATTTGTAGGTTGAGTTCAAACTCAAACACGATGATATAGAAAGGTATACTTCTTTGAGAGTATACTTTCTACTACAGATTATAATTGCTAGTATTTAGAATAATTAAAAAATGTCCAAGAGTCACTCAGATGTCTAATACATCCCACCAAACAATGAATATTTAACAATTCTCTTAGGTCTTCGGTGTCCTTGGTAGGAGAATTTACATGAAGTGATTAAACAGGTCCCCCAAAGTGTCAAAGAGAAAAGCAAATGACCCATGAATGAATAAAATTCCCTATTTACTTCATAGGCATTTAAGGGACAGAAAGGGTTAATATTACAAAGCAAAGCAGAGCAAGGCTTTCAGGATATAAAATGCCATGTTTTAGCTTTTTTCCATGTCAGATCATTAAAGAAAGATGCTTACCTTAACTGAATTATTTTTACACACTATAGTTATTTTCCCTCACTTACACCATTGCTGCTGCTGAGTGATGATATAAAGGTGACTAAACGTGACACTTGCCTGAAGGTTTACTATGAAGGCACATGGCTTTCCTAGGGCTGTGGCATGCATTCCTGACTTACTGTGCTCCCTTAGGGGAAGTGCTTTTGCACTTCATGTCATGTGCAGGGCATATGTAGGTAATCCGTACCTGCCTTCTTCCTTCATACCTTATACCAATTCTGATACAGTTCACATTTGTAAATGTCATAACTACATAAAGGATATGTGTATACAGCTGATTTTCAAACAGAAAGTTAAAAGAAAAAAAAAAGCTTTTAAAAATGTTTGTCATTATTTCTGGTTCTCTTCCTTTTATATGGAACTTTTCATCCGAAGCCATTTCTCTTTACCCCAAAGATCTTTCTTCTGAATTTCTTCAGGTCCAAGACAAATTCCCTTAGGTTTTATTTTCCCAAAGATGTCTTTAGTTTGCTCTCCATCATGAAGAATATTTATTCTGGATATTGATCATTTTCCTTCTTTTTTTGTAGTCCTGGAAACAGAATTTAGGGCCCTATGAGCACTGGGCAAGACTTGGTCACTTAGCACCCTATCCCAGACTCTTCTTTGTCAGTTTGGAGACAGAGTCTCACTAAATTATCCATGCTACCCTGCACCACACTCACACGTGTGAGTCTTCTCACACGTGCCTGGTCTTCTGCTTCAGCCTCTAGGGTAACTGGGGTCACAGGCCTTTGGCACCAGGCCTGGTTTAAATACTTCATTCTTGGTTGTCAGGTATTTTTATTTTTCTGGTTTCCTATTCATCTTCAGTATTTCTTCTTCTTTCTCATTTTTTTTTTTGTTTGTTTGTTACATCTTTCTCTTCACTGTTCCCTCATGCTTTTCCCTTTCTGGTCTCCTGGTGCTTTCTCCCTCCTCTTTTCTTTATTCCCTGTGTATTCTTTTTTGTTTTTAGTAGCATTATAACACACTGTGTAGGGGTGTCTTTTATTTTTCGTTGTTTTTATTGTGTTGCACTCAGCTGAGATATTGGGCTCAACTGAACAGTAGTAATCTTTTTGAACAAATTCAGGGCATTTGCCTAATTATTTATCCTTTTCTCTTTATTGGTTATTCTATTTATTTGTATTTCAGGTGTTGTTCTCCTTCCCAGCTTCCACTCCACAACCTCCCATCCCATCCCCCCTCCCTTTTGCCTCTATGAGGGTGCTACCCCACCCACCCGTTCATTCCTCCTCACCACTCTAGCATTCCCTTACACTGGGGTATCAGACTTCCACAGGACCAAAGGTCTCCCCTTCCATTGATAAAGCCATCCTATGCTACATATGTAGCTGGAGCTATAGGTCCCTCCATGTGCACTCTTTGGTTGGTGGTTTAGTCCCTGGGAGCTCTGATGAGTCCAGTTAGTTGATACTGTTGTTCTTCCTATGGGGTTGCAATCCTCTTTAGCTCCTTCAGTCCTTCCCCTAACTCCTCCATTGAGGTCTCAGGCTCAGTCCAATGGTTGGCATCTGTATTAGTCAGGTGCTGGCAGAGCCTTTCAGGGGACAGCTATACCAGGCTACTGTCAGCAAGCTCTTTACGCATTAGTAATAGTGTCTGGGTTTGGTGTCAGCAGATGGGATGGATCCCTAAGTGAGGCAGTCTGTGAATGGCCTTTCTTTCAGTCTCTGCTCCATTTTTTTTTTTTTTTTTTTGACTCTGCATTTCCTTTAGACAGGAACAATTCTGGGTTAAAATTTTAGAGGTTGATGGATGGTCCTATCCCTCAACCGGGGGCCGTGCCTATCTGCTGGAGATGGTCTTTACAGATTCTATCTCCCCTTTGTTGGGTATTTCTGCTAATTGGTATGTCATGCCCAATTCTTTTTTTCAAATACTATTTTATTGTTTATTTGTTCTCTGGAATCCCAATTTTTTACATGTTAGACTACCTGATTCTTTCACACAGGTCCCATTGTTTTGTACTTCCTCTTTTTATTTGTCAGACTAAGTAACTTACTGATTTTCCTCTGAGGCTCATAACCTTTCCTTCTGAGGTCCCCACCTACTCTTCAGACTAACAGCATCATATTTTTGTTATGTTTTATTTTAGAATTTCCACCTAGTCTTTGGTATAATTTCTACTTTTTTTAGTGTTTTTCACTGTCATTTATTATCACAACCCTTTCCTTTATCTTCTTTATTTTATTAATCATTTAAAGTCATTGTCTAAGTCCTGTAACATTCTGGTCTGCAATGAACTACTTTTATTGATGGCCTTTGCTTACCTTTTTAAAAATGTGATGAAATTTCTTCACTTTTAAAACATCAGTTTTTATCTGCATGCAGAATATTCTAATTTGAACCGTGCTGTATGTTTTGACAAATATTGAACTTGTCCTAGCAAGATGAATTGATGATGTCATATTTCAATTATTTTAAGCTTTGCTCTAGTACTTCATATGCTAAGTCTGTTTTTACATCTCTTGGTACTGGGTCCAGTTCATGCTCTATGACCTGTTTATTGTGGCAAAGACATGTCCTTCCTTGGATGGCAACTAAATTCTCCAAAGTCCAGTGCTTTACTGGATCTAGAAAATCTTCCCGTGCCACATTAACCATGACATTTGCACTCTTTGTAATGTTCTTCTAAAGGTTTTATCATTTGTAAAAATACTTCACCTCTTTATGTGGGAAATCTGCCTCCTGTCTACCTCAAGTTCCAAACTCTAGATCCAAATTACAGACAAGTCATAACCTGTCTTCAATCTCGTTATTCTTTCTCCAGCAGTTCTATGGCTCCATTTATGCTTTACCTCCCTGCAGTTAAAGGCAATGATATCAGTTTAAAAGCTGGAATCAAATTATAGCACATATTTTGTCTTTTCCAAGGAAAATGGCTTTAGTATGTTTGGTGTCATTCTATAACTAGACATGGAAGCCCTGAGCCATTTACTCTAGCATAACGAACAGGAGGATATGTTTTAGCAATTAAATTAGACATTGAGCAAGGGGTGTCTCAACTTTGGGATGCCAACTCTACCTTAAGTTTATAAAAGAATCTGTTGCTGTGAAAGTGAGCCCTTCTTATACTAAGTACCAAAGAGTTCAGTTTCCAATTTGACCATAAGTTATATATTAAATAAGAATAAAATTTTGCTTAAAAGTAAGTAGCATTTAAGCTTCCCATTCCACCAAATTAAATTCTGAGAAAGAAGTAGCAGAGTAGGAATGGAATTCAAAGATGTGTCAGTGTGGCTTAAGTATTGGATGCTCATTTAAAAGAGACTTAGCATGTTATTATCTTATCTGTAATCCTGAAATATTAGGATAATAAGATCCCTAGATAGTCTGTATACTATTTCCTAGAAGGGCTTTAGTGGATTTCAAGGATTATAAAGCAATCCTTCCTTTCTGCTCTCTCTTTCTGTCTCTCTCTATCCATCTGTCTCTGTCTCTCTCTGTGTGTATGTATGTGTATCTGTGAGTCTCTCTGTGTGTATGTGGTTTTTTTGTTGGTAGGTATTAAACATAAAGCCTAGCACATGCTAAAGGTACACTCTGTCACTGAGCCACAACCCCAGTTCAATAAAACTTACAGAAATTCTCTGCACACCAACTGTTATTGGAATATCAATGATAGACAAAATCATTTACATAAAAAGATGAGGTCAAAACATGGTAAGAACAGGATACCTAGAGGTATTCAAAACAATCTAGTTCAGGGAAGATTGACCCAAAACTGAGGACTGCCCTCTATTTTATTGGCCTGCATATATTTCTGTGAGACATTTTCTTGATTGTTAATTGACGTAAGGTGTCCCTGCTCACTCTGTGTGCCATAATCTGTAGATGGTGGGTCTGAGCTATATAAGAAAGATGGCTGAGTAGTAGCTACAAGAGGAAGCCACTAAGCAGAAACCCTCCAACGTCTCTGTTTTGGTTCCTGCCTTGAGCTCCTGCCCTGACTTTCGTCAGTGATGCACTGTTATCTGGAAGTGTGAGATGAAGGAAACCATTTCCTTCTCAAGTTGCATTTGATGAATGTTTTATTACAGCAAATAAAGCCAAAAGGGTGGTTGGGAATTAGAAAGCCTCAATAAAAAGGTATGATTTGTGGATTCAACTTGAAGACATAACAGCAAATTCAAGGTTTCTGACATCGAGGGAAGAAGTGTGGAAAGATTATTTCAAAACCTAGCAGGAAACACTCTACATATGAAGACTACCAATGACCCATGACCTTCCTGAGCTATGCAGAGTAAGGGCCAAGCAATGCAGAATGGTACTAACCTCAAAGGATTTTGTTTAACTGACAACTTGAATACGAAAGGCATGTTTCTGGTCATCCATAGAAATTAGAGCTGAGATTTTCAGTTATCAGTTATAGAGGCTTAATAATTGTATGTGTATTCTGCATGAATCTAGAATGCATTAAGACTTTTAAGAGTATAAAATCTAAGCCCTTTGAAAGATTTGGGTAATTAAGATTGAGCAGTACAGAACATTGTACACTCTTTGAAATGTGCTTTCCTGAGTTGGTGTTCTAAATCACTTCACAATTACTTATTAATAAGGATGTATTGATTTACAAGATTGTTACTCTGCAGTGTCTTCTGCTAAAATTTCAGTAATTACTTAATTATATCAACTAATAGGTATCATTGACAGGTATGAAGATGCTTAAAGCAACGTGCTACTTAAGCAGCATGACCTGTCTGAACAGGTTACCCTACTGCTACCATCTGGAGCTGCAGGTGTCTGGGATCACATCTCGTGTTTGCCTGTCACCCTCTGTCAGGCCCTTCATCATCTCCTTGACTGTCTTTGCATTTATAACTCCAGATCTTCTTAGCTACACAGGACAGATAACCACATTTTTTCTCAGCGAATACTTGATCTTCTACTGACATCAGTGAAAAATACCTTTTTTTTCTTCATTTTTTTAACCCAAGAAGGGAAGAAAGGGAAAAAAGGGGGACATGTTATCTTGATCAGTCTTTTCTCTAGACCACCTCTCATGGGTCAGCCACAAAGCAGGATATTTAAATATATTGAACTTCAAATACAATCTCAGTTTAACAGGACTTTTGGATCCAAAAGGAAATTCTAACATTTGATCAGCTATTCACAAATGATCTCTTTTTGTCCTTTAAAGAACTATAAAGCAAATAAAAAATGTAAGCAGTTTTATTTGATGTTATCAGAGATAAAATGATTCTTTGAAGAGCTTCGAGACTAATTGGAAAAGAATATCACCATGTTCCTAAATTATTAATTTAATAAAGCAGAAACCACACAGGACCTATATAGGTAATGCCACACAGTTCTGAAAGAATACACAGTTGTGGATGTTGTCCAGATTACAAGGGAAAATGAGACTTATTGACATGAGAACACTTAACAGGCAAAGATTTTTAAAAACCCACAACAATTGGATACAGTGATGCAAGGCAGCAGAGGTAACTAAAGGGAAAGCCATCCCTTCTTAAGAATTTGATTTAAAGCAGCATTTCTTTCCTTCTGAGAAAAACAACAAAGTAAGAGATTCTTTTTCTTGAATTACAACTTTCCTCTAAGCTGTGTAGGACATAAAAGAAGAAAAAAAAAAAGAAAGAAAGAGATTTTTTTTCTCCCAAATTGAGTTTGAAGTTAGGAAAAATGTTGAGTTTAGTCTAAGTTGTTTTGTCATTGTGAGAGGTGAACTGAAAGTGCCCAATTTACAGTAATAAAAACTGGACCCATGATTCTTACAATGCTGTTAGGGATGCTGAGCATATGACACCAAACAGGAAACTGTCTATACTGCCAGGTTACTTCACCCAGTAACTGACTGCTGTGAACATGTACATGGCAGGACAGTCTCTTCATTCACTTGCCATGGGCTTTCTCTCTGCCACAGTTTTCCAACTTGGGAGCCTTGGCTAATTGATGCCTTCAGGGTGTTACATGCCACAGTACAGGCTGTACACCATAAAACAGGGCACATGAATAAATATGGTGACTGTGGCAACTACAATTTCATTCCTTATACATTTACAGTTCAAAAGAGCCATGCGAGATAACCATGGGGGCAATCTGAAAGATGTGTACTAGAATGACTGTATTGCTTTTTATAGAGAGAGGTTGAAGAAACCCTGTCTTATAGATGGCTCTCCTTGCTTGTGCAGCTTTACAGCATTCTATTACCACCTGCCCCCTAGTTCCCAACCGCTAAATGGTGGTATATTTAGTTACAGGATGAAGAGCATAGACTTTTATACACACACACCTTGTATGTTAAGAGTTTTACAGAGAATGGATTACCAGGTCCCAAATATATGTGTGTCCATATAATAGATCCATATATATATATATATATATATATATATATATATATATATGCACACACATATACATATATACATATAAATATATGTGTGTGTATATATATGTATATATGTATACATACACACACACATATATATTCTGGTATTTCCACTTATTGGATGGAACTCTGATCAGTTCCACAAATATTAAAATATATTTAAACACAAGTTTCTACAGATTTGCTGTGCTCTGCATAGGGTGTCAGATCAGCAGCCCCAAAGGTCTGTTTCCATAGCTGAAGTGGCATATAGCCTAGAGAGTTATCGCTTATATGAGCCACTGACTCTGTGATAGAATGTGGGATACGCTGAGGTCCTCCCCACCCCTGTGCCATTACCCCAGCACAGCTTCACAGCAGACACACTGGGAGCTGTGCAGCAATGCCACCTGTGCATCCACCCTTCTCCAAATGTCCATATCTATGGGATTATTGTCTGGCAACACCCATAAAGCACGGCGCTAGAATAGTGGTCTACAAAATGCATCTAGAATTCTGAAACTGGTTTTGAGTAGCTCGGTCATTTCCCATCTGATTCCCATCATTTCTCAGTGCTCAGAAGACTTCATCTAAAGTTCCAATGAGGGAGCCAAAATGAAGTACAGTCATGGAAGGTGGTAGAGCATAGTGAAGAATAGCACTTGCTGAAAGTGGTGTAATCCAGCCGAGCACATTTAAGAAGACATTGAGGAGCATGATGAGGACTAGCAGCAGAAAATGCATGTGTAAGCATGGTGTCCTCCACCACCATCATCTAAGGAGGCCATAGAGGTGACAACTGTCCTACTCTCTTCCATTCCTCTGTCATCTTAGAGGAAAGCAGAAAGATGAACTTGCGAATGTTAAAGAAACAGAAGGTGATAGACCATGAAGAGTTGCTGCAGCCTTCTGAAAGCTGGAATGTTAGCCTGGAGTGAAATGGAGCTATGCTGGAATCAGAGTAAGCAACACATGTCATAACTGGTTCACACACAAAGATCCTTGGGCTGCTATAGTACCTCAGATCCCTGACAATAGCCTGCCCACCTTCAGGTCAGCTCTCCGTTTTGATTTACCTGTGGGTTCAATGACCGGCAGTTCAAAAATCTTAAATGGAAAGTTCCAGGAATAATTAACAAGCTTTAAATTGTACACCATTCTGAGTAGTAAGATAAGATCAGATACTGTCTTACTTTGCCCACTCTTGATCACAAATCAAAACCTTACCAGGTGAATCTGGGCATACTTCTCATTCGTGAGTGACAATTGTGTGACCAAGTGTCATAGTAACCCAAGATTTATGTTCAAGTAACCCTTCCCTCATAGCCTCTGCTCCATGGTTGCCTACACCACTCACTTTACTTGTTAACAACACTGAAGCATTGTATCCTTATGTATCTTTACTGAAAGGAGGAGAGCAAGATATTTTTTAAAAGAGAAAGAAAACAAAAACAACAACAAAATCCTACAGTAACCCACTCTCATTATTCTAGCTTACTACTTTCCTGTTCTCATCTTTGTTGCATTTGCAAATTGATTTTCATCATGGATGTGTATGCAGATCAATTACTCTGCTCATTGATGAGACAAAAACACTTGGAAAAAGCAACTTATCAAAGGACAGTTCTATTTGACTTCACTGTCCAAGGGTGCAATCCATCATAGTGTGGAAGGCTGGGCAGCAGGGATGTGAGGCAACCCCTCACAGTATAGCCACAGTCAGAAAGCAGTGAAGAATGCTGGCACTCAGCTCTTCATTTCATTTACTCCAGGACCCCAGCTCACGAAATGGCTCACGCTCATTTTAACTCCATCTAGAAACTCCCTGACAGGCAGGCCCAGAGTTTTGTCTCCTAGGATCTTGGGAGATCTGCCAACTTGGCAGTCTGTATATATCACTACAGTACATACAGGAAAAACATGGGGTTCAATAGTATCTAACATGTGAGGTACCCACTGAGAGGTTTAGAATGTGGCCCCTATTGGCAGCGAGTAGGATGTCCCATACAATATTGAAGATGGAGCCTGGTGTGCTGAACATCTAGTTGTGGGAGGAAGATCCTGTACGATGAAGAGCAGGCCTGTCCTAATATGGTCCCTCTCTGCTGAGATGCACTTTCGTATTCCAGCAGGCACCATGAGTTTCCTTTTCCATTCCAATCACTCACCCCTATGAGCTGTGCCTATCAACTAGGTGTGGATCTGATTAGCTGATAAAAGTTATTGCTGGAAGATTGAATAAAGCTCAACTTTCAAGTGTTCATTTACATTTCAAAAGAGAAAATAATCAACTCGATAGAGGTTCTAACTAATTGATGCTGCAAGAGAGAAAAATATATTAAAATATTTTATCAGAATAGTGACAGAGTCCCCTTATATGGAAGGAAATTTTGAGGTGGGACCTTCCTTTGTGATTTTCACCCTTCAGATTCGGCAATGGCCTTTTTATTCACTCCACCCATCCACCCATCGTGGCTTCCCTCAAAAGAATGCAAAGTGTGTGGCTAATATCCTAATAGCACGCTGACTGGCACTACTTTCCAATTCTATTAAGGAGCATTTACAAACATGAGAGTAATGCTTAAGGAAACCTAGTAGGTACCTCAAGTTGTAACTTGTTTTTATGCAGTTTTCTCTTCCTTTCTGGAGGACAGCAGACTTCCCTTCTCACCAGACACAGTAAAACATACTGATGAAGGAACCAACCTATGTGCACTGTGGCATAGTTATCCAGAATAAGCTCCTATGCTTGACGCCCACTGTTTGGTGGCACAAGCAGTTCACATCCTCAGTTGCCCTGTCGTGTTCTTTCTTAAAGGTTACTTTCTGTATCTTTGATATCAGTATTTGTAGCATCACCCTTTGCATTCACTTCATAACAATTATAACACTTATTGAGCCATTGCAGGAGACATTTGCATGGCTATGGAATTACCTGTGGGTTCTCTTTGTATCCTGAAAAGACGGGCACATCCTGTGTCAGTAGGCAGTGCCAGCATCTGTGTCTGGACTCCTTCTGTATCACTAGTTGTTTTTCTCCATCAGCAGTAGCCTAGCTCTTTTCTTTGTGATAGCGGTGATTTTAAGCAATGGTGACAATTTCACAGCATCTCTGAGTTGCTCTTTATCCTTTCAGATGGTCAGAATAATGCCTTGCAGAAGTTCTACATCATGAGTGTCTTAGTGCTTTCATACTGGGCAATTTTCTTGAGTTTTTACCTCTAGTCAGTATTTTGCTCTTTTTATTTGCACAGGGAGGAAGAGACACAGATTGGGTTGTTTGTTTTTGTTTTTGATGGAGTAAGGTTTAAAAAAAATTAACAAAACATATATAAAATATAATTGTGGTCCCCTAATAACTGTGGGCTGCATTATAAAATCTAAAGGGTTGGTCATGCCTAAATCTGCTAGCCCATGAAGACATCAAAATGTGAAGCCTGAGATCCAGTTTCAATGAAACATATTTTGCTTTTCCATCATTATGAAGCTGGATGCTTAAGAAGTTGTATGTCTGATCTTATGTATGCTATACCATAACCAAAGAACCATGGTTGAATGTGGGAAAGGTGGCTGGAATGCAGGGAAGCTGCAAGATGGGCCCCAATAACCTGAGAAAGTCCATGGGTTTCCGAAACAGCTTTATTGGCATGACAGATGATGGTTGAATCTGGATGCGCACCCCTGTGAAACTCAGGGCAGATCTGAGTTAAATAGGGAGAGAAAGGGTGGGGAGGGTCTGGGGAAGAATGTTTAATTGGCTACACCCTCTGGCCTTCAGGTATTTCATTAGCCTCTCTTGAGGCTGAGGCCTGTAGTCATGCCCTCTACCTGTACCCTTTGGGGGGGGGGGGGCGGCTGCATCCTACATGATTGAACAGCACAGGTTAATGGAGTTCCATGCCACGTGTTAGGAGCCTGGATTCTGGAAGTGCGGCAGAATAAATGCCTGTCCCTTGCAGAGTCTCTGGGCTACTTCCAGCCAGTGCTTCTACCAAAAACCAAGACCCCTTTCATGGCCCTACAGTTGAAAGTTGCTTTCAACTTTCCAGAATTCATGTGATTGCCTGTCTATTCACTTGCTACATACCATGTTCTAGATCATGGATCCAAACAAGATCAGATCAGAAACATCTCTCTCCCTTTCTCCCTCCCTCTCCCTCTCCCTCTCCCTCTCCCTCTCCCTCTCCCTCTCCCTCTCCCTCTCCCTCTCCCTCTCCCTCTCCCTCTCCCTCTCCCTCTCCCTCTCCCTCTCCCTCTCCCTCTCCCTCTCCCTCTCCCTCTCCCTCTCCCTCTCCCTCTCCCTCTCTCTCTCTCTCTCTCTCTCTCTCTCTCTCTGTATTTAAAGACAACTTTACTGAGCATGTATAGGCATTTCTTTTTCACTATTCTTCAAAAAATAAAGTGCAATGACTATTTATCTAGAATGTAAATTGCACAAGCTACATTAATCACCAGGTGTGCATGGGCTATGAGCCTACACTATACTAGGACAGTGTTAGATGAGGATCAAAGACTTTGATCATTTGCCTCTAAGGGAGGTTTGCTCAGTTCTCTGGGGGCAGTCCTAGTATTCCTAGTATCCCTATCCCTATAGATTCCAGAGGATAAGTGTACATATTTGCATATTTGATGATGACATTGATAAACAGTAATACTAATTCTTATATTTAGTAAGTATGTTATATGGAAATCTTGCTTTCACGGTGCAATTAAATACAAAGAACTTGATTTAGCACCCTATCTTCCCTTTCCCTGTTTTTTTATTTTATTGAAAAAAGATTCTTTTCTCATACAGTATATCCTGACCAGTTTCCTCTCCCTTCACTCCTCACACCTCTCTCCAACATGTCCTCATCCCCAGATGCACACCTCTTCTGTTTCCCATCAGCAAAGTGACAATAACAAAACAGGACAAAACAAGCAAGATACAATAAGTCAAGGCATGCACCATCATATTAAGGCTGGACTATGCAACTCAAAAGAATCCCAAGAGAAGGCATAAGAGTCAGAGACACACCTGCTCTCACTGTTAGGAATCCCATGAAAAACACCAAGCTAACAGTCATAACATATATAGAGAGGACCTGGTGCAAGACCCATGCAGACTCCAAGCTTGCTGCTTTTAGTCTCTGTGACAGCGTATGAGCCCTGCTTAGTTGTTTTAGTAGACCATGTTCTCCTAGAGTCTTTCATGACCCCTGACTCCAACAAACTTTCTTCCCACTCTTCCATGGGGCTCTCTGAGATTCAAGGGGAGACTGCCAATTAAACTCTCAGCATTGTGTCTGCTATGATTCTTTACACCCACTCTCATCTGCTGCCATAGGAAACTTCTCTGATAACAACTAGAAAAGGCACAATTATGATCCCATGTTAAGTCACTAAAACCCGCAGACATGACAAGAACAATCATTGAATAACCAGAAGAGCCTGGCAGAGGCCAGAAGTAAACTGTGTTGAGACCTGTCTTAAATTTGCTATCTGAAGAGATTTTTCCAAACTAGAAAACTCTGAGCAGGACTTGACAGTCTCCCAGAGGTGAGGATACAATACATAGTTAGTCAAAACAGAAAAAGAAAAAAAAAAAAAACACCACATTTCAGAATACTGGACGAGTGGCAAGCTGCATTGAAAGCAAGTGTTCAGATCTTCTGCTGAGTAAAACTGTACAGACATGTTAGGAAACAGCCGAGTCCTTGGGAGACTTCCAGAACAAAACAGGAAGTACTGTACCCAGGGCTCACACAAGGCAATAAGTAGCTGGTCAGAGTATAGCATGCATTTAATGAGAACAAGAATAAAGACTTCTCAATGGTATAGAATGATGGGGCTTGGCATCAGTCAGAAATTACCATGTGCACAAAGAAGAGACAAAATACAAGTTCTTCTAAGCAGCACTATGAGAATCGAAGGTAAATTTACATGCAGAAGATAGATTCTAGGTATTAAGGGTGAAAAATTCAGGATGAGATGTAAGTCTATGTAAAACAAAACAGCTGTAAAACTTGATTTCATTTTAAAGCAGGAATATTGACTCTGTCTCAGGCAACAGAATGAATAATCTAAATAAGCAAATAAATGCTGTAATTAATATTAACTAATCACCACACCTAAATCAGAAATAATAGAAATGTCAAAAGAACCTTCTGGAATAAGGAAGAAATACTTAATAATATGAATGTGTAAATGTATATTTTTTTTATTTTAAAGGTCATATATCAAAATCGCAGTGCACTAAGTTGATCTAGAGCTTTCATAACCCACAGATTTCTTTCTATAATTAGTTATAAAACTTTGAGAACACATCAGGAATCTGATGTATATGAAAAGTGAAGTTAACTATTAACATTACATGTCATAGACAAGCTGTCTTCATCATGTATCTATATTTGTCTTTACAAATACACCCATTTAATATGGCATTTGCTATTCTTGGGGTATTTTATGGGTAAGAGACATTGGCAGAAAAATAACTAAAGAAAGCCACATTTGTTGATACAGAATTAATTTATTTTTACTTTGAGTATTCCTTTATTTCATACCACCCAAAACTGTATATTGGGTGCTACACATAATAATCATGTACTCTGATAGTCTATTTGAGTCAGCAGTGTTTGTTTAAAAGTAATAAAGCTGGTCACAAAGAAGAAGTGTAGAGTTTTTATTTAGATGTGACATAGTAATAATTAATACTAAGTAGTTAAATCATGAAACACTTTCCTCAGATCACCATGAAACATTCCAAACAGAATCTATACAAGTCTGTGAAATCCATATACAAAAAAAAAAACAAAACAACAACAAAAAAAAAAACATAAAAAGATCTTTGCCATATAGCATATGAAGGACCAGTGTGAAAATAAAGGAGGTGCCATTCATGGTCCATAATTCATACACCAAGAAAAAAAAGAACATAATTGTTTTAAAATTAGGATGAGTTGCAATTTTACAAATTGTCATTAGTTTCGCTTTCTTTCTGCTAATAATGTGCATAAGTAGATTGCGATGGTTGAAACAAGAAAACGTTAAGATCCCCACATCCTCGCTCCTCTCTTCCTTTGGCAAATGTTGACCAGTGAAAAGCGAGGACTCTCTAGATAATTTCAGCGTGCCCAGTGAATTTCACCCCAAATCTCAGAGGAGCGTCTATCTCACTGTTTATTTCCACTGCTTCCCTGTACACTTTCATTTTTTTTCCTCTATTGTCGGACTTCTTGTCCACCCTCCCACTTGGCTCAATCGAAACTTCATCCTGTGAAGAGATTCACACTGGTAGACAGCCAAAGCTGGCGTGCAGCTTATCGCATGGTGGTGGCATCCCAGAGAGAGATGTGTGTTTCCTGTCTCTGTCTTATCAGGACAAGACTTAGGGTCCCTGATACGAGACCATAGATTTTAGCACTCTCACAAATCCAATTTATTCTATCTATTTTAGACTTAAGCATTCCAACATCGCTCTCGATACCTCACTGTACTTCAGAAAAGATAAGGTAGAAAATGCAAGACGCTGTGGATAGGAATGTAACAACAAATGTCTGCACATACAGATCTTGCAGGAGAAGCACATTTAACATGTGAAAATTGATAATTTGCCTACTTAAACTTTTCTAAATGCCTTGTTTATTTAAACGACAGACTGGAGACTAGAGTATGGTTGTATTTGTGTCTACGAATTGCCAGCTAACGAGCCCTCATGCCCCTTTCTCCCATTATTGAAACATTAGAGAGATAAAGTCCCATTTACTTCTGTTCACCAAGACTGTCATATTCAGATAATGGCACGATGTAGAATTTATCAAGTACCAGGGGATGATCAAAGTTAATGGAACAAAATGGCATGAGAGTGGGATTTGGGAGAATCCCAGGAGATTTGATACAGTAAGTTCACAATTAAACTAGTATGTCGTTACTCTGTGGAAAGACATAGGGGAGTTTGGCACTTATGAATTTAGCAGTAATGAGTCCTATGAACGATTGGGAAACCTGAAACCTCCATTGTTTAGATAAGTGTGAAATTTTATAGAGCATTGCTTTTTCTTTTGCTATAAAAATCATTCCAAGTGAAGCAGGGGCGATGGCTCAGTTGGTAAAGTACATGGTCATGATCCATAATGGGTTCAGGTCCCCAGTCCTCATGTGAAAAGCTGAGTGTGGTAGCCTCTGATATTAACATGAGTCAGGGGAGACAGGAAAATTCCTGATGCTCCCTGGCCAGATAATCTTCCAGAACTGGTGAGTTCCAGATTCAGTGAGAGACTGTGTCACACACACACACACACACACACACACACACACACACACACACAAACACACACACACACAAACACACACACACCAAAAATTCAAAATGCAGGACACTGCAATGTAAGTCAGCCCAGTAGGCATTTTAGGATGAATTTTAGGATAAATACTCTAATAAAACCAAATGTTCGAGGAAAAGGTACTATGACCAGAATGTCATGGCAAATTTGTAATTTCTTTCCCCTTCATGAAAACTCCTAAACTCTTACTTAGATTAACATGCTGCCTTCATCCATTATGTTCAAATAAGTCCTTGTCCCTCCAACTACCCACAGCTAGTAGGCCATTTTTTAAGTTTAAGCCCCTCCCTCAATGACTCAAAGGCTCCTCCTTCCTTTTCATGACTGCAACCTGCATTCCCTGTCAGCTTTCCTTGTGGGTGATGAGACTTCACATCCAGTGTCCTCAGACCAAGTCCACAATCTTAAAACGATCCTTGTTGAGAGTGTACGAATTGAATTATACATGACTCACTTGGCTCAGTGCCTGGCACCTGGTGAGTTGTTAAGATTTCTCAGTTGATGTGACATCATGAACTAAAACCCTTGACTAGAACTGGGCCTCCATGTTCTGCTTTTGTTAACAGTATAACTTGTATGTGGCCAATCAGCATGAAGAATTGGCAGCTGTTCTATTTGCCTACGATCGTCAATCTGTCCTTCAAGTTCACAGAATCCAATCTCCTAGATTCTTTCTTCATGGGATTTCATTTTTCCGTATTTCTATGGTTACTGCCCCTTGAACTCTCATTTTAGATACTGTCTAGTTGCCATTCTGGACCCCTTCTTCCTCATTCACTCAGCCAGTTCTCCACTTTAGAGGCTGGATCATCTAATACTCACATTGTATTCTTCTGTTTACAGAACAGGTAGGCAGGAGACACAATTCCACTAGTAAGACATGAGGATTACTAGAAAAGGGTGTTCTTCTAGTTAAAAAGCAAAAATAAGCACAAATTAAGTACTGGAGTCATACAAAAATTAGAATCATGGTTTCCTATGCAAAATACCACAGGGACCATGATAGTCCTACATGATTACACTCCTAGCAGTGATATCTTAGTTTCTGTGAGTGTATTCTATGAACAAAATTGACCAAATAATGCATTGCTTATAATCTGTCTCGGTTACCAAGCATTGTAAAATTGAATATAACTTTTAAAGAGATTCCTAAGAAGAAACTTGTATCATTTTCCCCACAGGATAGACATTTCCACATGTGTGCAACTGTTAAATTCACTCTGATGTTACATAAGAGAACAATCATTGTACAAGGTGACTAAAAGTTCAAGACAATCTGTATCTTTCATTCATTTCAAACTTTTGTTTAGAACTTCAAATCTAAATACCACTTGTTTTTCTAACTAATCTGCCCATCTTTGTCCAACATTTTTATAAATTACCTTGCACATGCTGCAAGAGAGAATTTCTCAGTACCCCTTTTTGTTACACCTCACCCTTGAATAATCATCCAGGACCTTCTTCAGTCTCCCAAGTAGTGGTCCTCAAGAAGAACCGATGGATAGGGTAACTCAGACGAACACCTAGAAACTGTGCACATATGAACAAAATTTAATGTAAATAATATGTTGTATGTCCATGCACCTCTCCTTTCTCACTACCTTCATCCATTGGATAGTGACTTATGCAATGTAGGTGTTGCTTGCAGGATCCACCCTCACCTCTGTTTGACATATTAAAAGGTTTGTGTGGCTGCTTAAGATGATTTACAGATTACATAACTTAGGTATTCCCCCCCTCTCCAACAGTGGCATACAGAAACACTATAGGAGAATTTTAATGACAGATTATATAATTGCCCAAGCATCCATCTTCTATTTGGGGAACGAGTTCTCTGTCAGTGTCATTAGAAACCATCAAAACAGTAAAGTAACTGTATTTGGATTAGACTAAAAATCAGAATTATAATTTAGGGGATTTTAAAAGTAAAATTTGTCCACCATTATTAACAGTGACACTGTCCCTTGAGAATAGAAAGCCATGAGGTTTTTTTTTACTCTGATAGAAGTATACATGTGTAACTGTACATAAATATGAATATTAGGAGGACAGCTCAAGATTCTGATTCAGTAATAGGGGTTTAAACCAATGGGCCCTTGAGGCTGGTGAGGCATGCTTTCCTTTCTGATATCCAGCTAAATTCTTCCTCGTGTTCAATGTTGTAATAATTATTATAATTTCATAATTTGAAACCTCCTGTGTTAGGATCTGTTGTTTTGTTCAATACCCACAGCAATCATGTAAGCTGAATCATTTGTCTTTTTTTCCATGAATAAAGACCACAAGAGTCAATTAAGTTTCTCAGAGCTGGTGTACTCCTCAGTTAAATAGCTGGATCTGCATGTGATGTTTCAACCTTAAACACTTTTACACTTTCTTTACTTATTCCTTGTGTCATAATCAATAAACTCATTTTAAAGTTTAGAACAGGAGGTAGAGGAGATGAGAATATGTTCAGCATATAATATATACTTGCACTAGAATATGCATCACAACACTGCTCACAATGAATATATCCAAAGGTAGTTTTAGAAATTATTACAAAATAAAAGTATTCATTCTCTTAAAGGAGGTATAAACTATGTAATAGAGATATTAAGACTTTTTTACACTAAAAGTTGTGGTAACTCCTCTTCAACAAGACTGCCAAGATCCTGTAAGTATAAATTTTTAGCTGACATTCTCTCCTACTTATTCATGACTTGAAACTGAAAATGGACCCCCCAGACAGAGTTATTAATTTAACAGGCTGGCAAGCCAAGGATGGATAAGATTCTGCACAGAGCCTTACCACCCTAAGACAGAAGTGCATTGTTTTTGATAATGCATATCCCATGATGGATAAGAAAGACATTCAGACAGGTTCAGTCTTGTTTATGAAGTTATAAAGGAGGAGATGTGGAGAGCTTTTGGGGCTGCTTGGCAGAAATCTGCCATTGACCAAGGACAAGAAAATGGGCTTCTGGGAGGAATCTGACATTAGGCTAGAACAAAGAAGTAATGTCAGGCAGGAATCTAAACCTTAGGCTAGAACAAAGAAGTGGGCTTCAGGCATGAAAATGACTTTGGGCTAGGACAGGGAAGTTGGCTCAGATATTTTGGTCTTCCTGATAAGCCCTTAGAAATAGTGATCAAGGGACTGTTCATGGAACTTTGTTTACTGCCTTGCTTGTTCTTTTAGTATTTGTCTTTATTGTCTTGCTTGTTCCTTGATTTTTTGCATCTATTGTATTGCTAGTTCCTCAACCTAGAATGACCTTAATACTTGCATGTAATTAAAATGATATAAAAGCAAAAAGGAAGAGGAGGGATGGGGTAGGGAGTTTATGGAGGGTGTGGAATGGGAAAAGGGGATAGCATCTGAAATGTAAATAAATAAAATATCCAAGAAAAAAAAGTTCAATGGGCCAGGTGGTGGTGGCACATGCTTTAATCCTAGTACCTTGGAGACAGAGGCAGGTGGATCTCTGGGTTCAAGGTCAATCTGGTCCACAGAGTGAGTTATGGGATAGTCAGGGCTATACAGAAAAAAAAAAACATGTCTCAAAAAAGAAAACATAAAATAAAAAGAACAAAAGAAAGTGTAATGCTTCTTTTAACATAATTGTTCCTCCTGCTGGAATTCCAGCCATTTTGCACATCACAGCCACTGTAGTTTAATGTAGCAAGAGAGTGATCTGAAATCTAATTTTGGTAAATTAACTTCAAACTAACCATTGGGTAAATACTTTCAGTCCCTTTATCTTAAAATGATATAAAAGATGTTGTCCAAATAAATAAACACTCAACAGAGTGTTGGTGAGAGACCCATTGACCCTAGTTGGTGTCTCCTCTCAGTAGACTTTGTAGGTCCTGACGATAAAGTGTGGATGTTTAATGAACTGCTTGCTGCCCTTATGGTAGGTTGTGGAGAGTGCTTACTGTCTATGGTTTCCTGACTCTCTCTAGTATCTAGCTTTTGTTTGAGGTTATGGTAAGTTTACAAAAATATACCCCAAATCCTAAAAACATATTCAGTTATTTTTTCATTTTAATAGTACATGATCACAACTTTAACATATTTAAAATAAAAATTCAAAGGAAATATTTTAATACTGTGTGTAAATGTGAAAGAACTCATTTAGAATTAACCAAATAGAGGCTGGATAACCAGAGTAGCACTTGAAAGAAGAACATATAGTTTCTTTACTCAACCACAGTAGAACTGGTTTGTGCTTTATTTGTGTGTGGTGCTGATACACAGTAGGTATCTTGAACTTGAACATACCAGCATCTGGAGAAATTTTAAACAATATTTTGTTCATGCACCATAATTATGAAGTACAGAAGGGGTAGTCACTGGGTCAGCAAAAAACAAAACAAAACAAAACCAAAAAACAGCAACAACAACAAAAAAACATTTCATTGTGGCATTGGCAAAAGGCAAAGTTATTCATTTTTTTAAAATAGGCATGTCCTTGCAATTCTCCATATGATGAATTTAAAATGCACTTTTTGTCTTTGATCTTTTACCATTATCCTGTTATAGCTGTATCCATGTTGAAAAATAAGAAAGAAACCACAATCTAGAAGATATCAGTCTAGCCATGGTAGTATAATACCCGCCCGCCTCAAGCTGCCTTAGGACTCAGCATCTCTGGCAAACCTAAAAACTCTTCACAAAAGAAATCTTAAATTATAAGAGATTCCCATTCAAAGCAAAACCTATATTTAAAAGAATCCCTGTAGCATATAATGGCTGTCACCCAGATACACTCTAGAGCTTGGATGGCTCTCAATCTCGCAACTTGGTTTAGTAATATATATTGTGACTTTAGCCTGAAAGTTGTAAGCAATGTCTCTGAATAACTAAGAAAATCACATCTGCACGTATGAAAGCCAAAATGTAAGGAGATCCTGAGTTTCTGAAAGCAAGGACCAGTTTGATGGTGTTTTATAAGTTGGATAGTTTCTTGTAACTTGAGTATTTCCCAAGTATTCCCTTAATGCTGGCAATCACAAGGCAAGAATCATCAGTGTGGTGGTTGTTTCCTCTGAAGTTATACAAGAATGTTCTTCCTTGTGAGTTCCTTCTTCTACCAAGTTCCCACTCAAATACCTACCTGTCAATCTGGGAGCATGGTGGGAGAAACTGGTGGGAGGCAGAGAAAGTCAAGCGCCAGGAAACTAACATTTTCTCTTTCTGATTGGTAAGGATCTTCAGCTTAAGAACAACTTTTTGTTTTAAAGTGTGTGTGTGTGTGTGTGTGTGTGTGTGTGTGTGTGTGTGACAGAAAGCGAGACGAAGAGAGACACAGAGAGACAGAGACAGAAAGAGAGACAAACAGAGATAGAAACAGAGAGAGCTCTGTGAAAAGTCAGTGTTGCATGTCTTCCTCTATCTCTCTCTTCCTTGATACTTTGAGACAGGATCTTTCCCTAAACCAGAACTAGGCTAGCTGTCCAGGACATCCCCTCAGTCCTCATTACTCCATCTTCCCAGCCCCATGGTGGCATAGTGCAACTTCTTGTATTTAAGTAGGTGCTGGGAATCTACACCCAGGTTTTTAATCCTGTACAGCAAATGCTTTACTGACTTGGCCATCTCTCCAGCACATTAGATAGCATTTGCTCATCACCAGTCTCATAAAACATAAGAGCCAGGAGTGTAGTAGCTGAGGTGTTAATTGTCTAATAGAGTTAGATTTACATTCAATTTTCTACATGTTTATACTAATAAATCCTCAATTTTAATATAGTGTTTTAACAAAATGTAGACAAATAGGGGGTGCAGCAGAGAAATAGACACAGAGAGAGATCAGAACCTCCCCAATGAATCAAAGAATCTTCCTCCAAGTGCAGTAAATTATAGTAATTTAGAAATAGTTTCTAAGCAGGGACTTTCCTGTCTCCTGCTTTTAGATATTGAGTGTAGTAATGATTGTCCTAGGATGCAAGACCACAAGTGGAAATCTTTTTCCTCTTTGGTCAAAGCCGCCAGCCTGAGAGAGAGCCTGGGAGTGGCTGCCCTGCTGCTTGTTTCCCCTCCTGGGTATGCTGTTTGATAGCTCAGATTCAGCTGATCATTTTCCCTAAGGACCATGCAGCAAGCAAAGCATATGAATAAATAAGTGGTCAACATTTTGAATGCGTGAACTTCGTTATATTTTTTTTTACAATGATGATGACAGACATTTTGTAGACTTTTTTCTCCCTGTGGAGATTTTGGACCACTTGATGTAATCTTATACCATTACTAATGTTTGAAGATATCTGTATTTTTCCTAGGATAAGGATGTATATGCAAACTTAAATAATGATAATATATTTTGTTAGTGGATCTTATAAATATAATTCTCTTAATGGGGTTTATTGATTATACATTGTTGGCCATTTTTTCACACAAATGAAATAAAAATAAATCATATTTTTTTCACTTAATAATTTCTGTTGTATTTTTTCCACAGAGCAATTCTATACTAAAGCTTTAAATGTTTTATTTTCATTTAAAACTAAGTCATGTAATTTATCTGTTTATTATGGAATATATTAATATGTAGATCCTACAAATTGAGATGAGAAGGAAAAATAATTTTGTCAAACATTTTTATTGTGTCTTTACTAAGTAGAGGTTATTTCATATATGTTATCACTTACTGATCAAAGTTTGAAATATATGTTAAAATACTTATTGTAGAAATAACTTTATGTTTGAATGGGGCAAAATTGCAATTTAATTTTTGCAAGTTTATTATAGACTCATAGCTCTGTAATTCCCTCACTAATCTTAGTTATAATTTGCAGCAAGATATGTAAATTGTTTACTTCTTATTTGTCCTCACATTCTGATACCCATATCCTCTTCACTGGAGAGTAGGGGTCCAGAGGATTGAATCCAGAGTCTTGCACATGCTCAGAAGGCTCTCTACCACTTAGCCCCATGACCAGTCTTTCTTCTCTCCTTCATGTAAGCTTTGGGTTGCACTAGACAGGTAGCTGTAGAGAAATTACAGCCTGAAACAGCTATACTTAGGAAGTCCTGGCCTCTGCATAGCACACATGAACTTGGATTTTGGGAGGGTTCCTACCAGCAGACCTACTAACAAATAGCCCACTAAAGCATCGGTTGTTGGCAAAAATAAAATGGCTTAGGCTGAGCCCTTAATCCCATTCAGGGAATCTGGCATTTTCCATTGCACTGTCCTCACTTCTGCCTTTTGGATTAGCATATTCTGTGAAAAGCCTTTGGGAGCCCATGTATGACCTCCTGTCTACATGCCCCAACCCTGGTTTTGCCTGCTGTACTTGCACTGTGATAAATCCTAGGCTGAGTATAGCCTGTGCTAAGTGCTAAGCATTTTCTTAAGGAATCATAAATCTAGGGTGGCTTGGAGATCCAAACTCTTTGATCTTGAATGAGTTGATGAACTTCTTTGTAACATGTAAATGATTCTAGGACACCCATCTTATAGGGAGGCTGTGGCTGTAATGCAGTTATACATTTCAGGCAAAGAAGTATAAATTATTAGCATTGGTGTTTTATTTAAAACATTATTACCATAATATCTTTCTAATGCTCTGGAATATCATTTCTTGGTGCTGTTGAAAAAGCAGGAAGACGTGTGGAAGTCATTGCCTTCCTTAGTGTGGTTCTGATCTGGTGCCATCAATCCATAGAACATGGTACAGCCAGAGGGATTTACATACAAAGCACCTGCTCCTCTCCCTTAAGTATCAAGAACTATATGGTAGACATTGATTTTTTGTTTGTTTGTTTTGTTGATGATTTTTGGTTTGTTTAACTTGGGTTTGCATGGAATTTTTTAATAATTTTCTTGCTTAAAAGTCAGCCAATAACACCTTTATTCCTCCCCAATTAGAGCCCTAATTGTTTCATCTCAGGATAGATTTCTTCCCCAGACAAGAGGATAAATCTTGGTTATCAAAGCAATTCATCATCAGATGACCTCCATCTTCTTGACCTATGATAGGTTTATGAATGGGCATCTACCAGGGTTCTAAATGATAACACAGAAGTCTAAGACAAAAGGAGTTTTGCCCTTCCTATAGACAAAGCTTCATTAGAAGAAAGCCATTTTCTTTTTGACTGCTCTATCAAGACTGAGAGTTATGGCTGGGTGTGGTGATTTTAGCCCATGAAGACACAGGCCAACAAAGCAGAAAGAGTGAAATAGTCACAAGAGCAGCTCCAGTCCTTCATATAGATATGATATAGTTTTTGCCTCTAGCCTTTGTATCTCCTCCTGCATCCTTTAAAGCACCATTGTACTGTTAATTATAGGACCTAATCTAATTATAAGTGCTATATAAAGTAGTCTACAGTGATGTTTAGGAAATAATGGCAAGGAAAAATGTCTATGTGATCAGTATAGCCTCAGTTCTTTTTGAGTCATTTTGGTTGGCAGAGATTGAATTCACAGATGGAGACGCCCAGGTGTGATTGGTGACTGTGTTGCACGTCTGTAATCTCAGAACTCAGGAGATGGAGGCAGAGAATCAAAAGTTTTAAGGCACCTTGAACTAGATAATAAATTCCAGGCTAAACTTGACTACATGAGACCCTGTCTCAAAAAATAAAAAGGAAAACCAGAATCTATTGGTATGCATTCAAACTTCACAAAGGTTTCTTGCTAGATTTTAACTAGCACCAAAAGAAGCAGTTTTCTCCTCTCTCTCTCTCTCTCTCTCTCTCTCTCTCTCTCTCTCTCTCTCTCTCTCTCTCTCTCTCTCTCTCTGTTGTACAGGTACACATAACTATAGATATGCAATTGTGTGAAATCCATAGGTCAATATGAAGCACCTTCCTTGGTCATTATTCCTCTTAATTTCTTGAGAGAGTCTCTCACTGAATCTAGAACTCAACTCACTGATTTAGCAAGAACTGGTCAGAAAGGGGCTATCTTATTTGTATCTCCCAAAGCTGGAAGTACAGGCACTTGCTTCTATGCCAGCTTTTATATGTGTGCTCTGAGAGACTTGAACTCGGGTCTTCATACTTACATGGCAAACACTATTGACTGAGCCATTTCCCGGCCGCTACATTAGCACTCTTATAGTGAGGAGCAAAGTACGGTTTGAATGTTCTTTTGAGTACAGCTTTAATAAGAAATGTTTATTCTCCCTATGACATTTCTGGATGCAGAATGCTATTACTATTGAATGTTTGGGGTCAATATGTTTGAGGCGTAAATTAAATAGTGATGATAGAATATTGTCTCAATTCTTTGGGGAAGATCACATGGTGTCTATAATAAGGATCTAGGATGACTCACTTCAAACTTGGGTCTTTATTGGCTGCAATACACACCCACTGTCATGTTTGACACTGCTTGTTAATAAGGAGAAAACTTTGAAAGTACCTGTGCCTTAGTGTAACTGCTTTGCTGGCTGAGCGCTCATGAATAACTGATGACAAATTTGAGTTGAGATGTATTGATAGAGCATGCAGTGCAGCTAGCTTCATAACATTGTTCTTCCAAAAGATTTTTCTTACTGTCTGATTAAATTCTGGGGAACCAAATGCCACTTCTGTTTCACCAAATAGATTGATGAATGGCTAACCAAAAGTCATGTTTTCCAACAAAATCCCAAGTGTCTTTTATGTACTTGGCAGAACCATGTACCAAAGACTATATGAGAACCACTTTGAGAACCATCATCATTCGGCAGAAATATCTGTCCAGTGCCTGAAGACCAGAAAGCAGGGTCTGAAGCCACTGTGGATGACTGGCACTTTCATTATTAAGAATAATCACCCCTCTGTTTGTCTGTCTTGTTTATTTGCAGATTTTCCATCCTGTTCCACTTTCCTTGGACTGTGTGGCTAAAGAGGTGGTTGGTCCTGGGGCTAAAGAAGTGGCTCAATTGATAAAGCACTTGCCATGAACACATAAGTACCCTATTGTGATTCCACATTTTAAAAACTGTAAACAAAATATTAAAAGCCCAAAAAAGGGTTATGCATTTGTCAATCTAGTGTCCTGGGGGCAGCAAAGACAGTAAGATCCCTGGGCCTTGCTGGCTAATGAGTCTAGGTGAATTGATGAGCTCCAGGCTCAGTGAGAGGAGTATCTGTCTCAACAAATAAGGTGCAGCCAGAGAGATGACTTAGATAGTTAAAACCCTTGTAACTCAAGAGTGAAGGCCCATGTTTGATCCCTAGAACCCACAATGGGAGGAGAGAACTGAGTCCAAATTTTTGTCCCCTGACCTCTACATACACAGTAGCAACCACTTGAACTCACACCTATCACCCCCATACATTATTATTGTTGTTATTGTTATTAAATTTAAAGAATAAAGTGGAGAAGTATTGAGAAATATACCCCTTGTTGCCCTTCTCACCCATAATCGTGGATAAGAACTCCATACACCCACACATGCACCTATTCTAACACAGTGAACCCATAAAACACAGGGAGGCGACTGGTTCCTATAGCACAGTCCAAGCCATTTGACATTTGGTAGTAGGCTGTGGAAGTTACTAGTAGGTATAAAACTCTCTAAAGAGTTGCGAGTGCCAAGCGAGACAGAGCCGAAGATGTTACTCACTTAAGGAAGACAGTTTTGTACTCGAAGCCAATTCCTCATTACTTTTTAAAAATAAGCTTTTTATTTTAGGATTGTGTTAGATTTACAGAAAAAAAAAATTGAGATGATAGTAAGAGTTCCTAGATATTCCGCACAGAGTTTCCGCCCCTGCTAACATCTTATATGAGTACGACATGTTTGCCACAATTCATGAGTACATGGTTAACACCAATCATTATCACTAACTGAAGTTAGTACTGTAACAGGACTCTGTGAGTGTTAGTAGTTGGTCCATTTTCTGTACCAGTGTTCTACCCCAAACTACATTACCTTTAGGTCCTATTGACTCCCTGGGGATGTTTCCCAGCTTCCATTTGTTTTTGATGATCTTACCAAACTGATCAGCTATGTTATAAAATTTTCAATAATTGGTATTTATCTGATTAACATATTGGGGTGATAGATTTTAGAATGAAAGATCACACACATAAATTCATTATTATCATATGATATTGAGGATGTGTCCTGAAATGGGGGCCTGTCATCCAGACATACCAATTAAAGCTTAAGTGGCCCTCCTGTCTCTGCCTCTTCAACAATGGGCTTGTGTGGTGCTGTGTTGGTTTTTCTGTGTGTGTTGAGGATCTAAACTTAGGACCTCATGCATGTGTAATGAGCACTTTGCCATCTGAGCTATTTCCCCAGCTCTTTTCCTACTAGACAGGATCTCACTATGTAACCCAGACTTACTTATAGTTATCTGGTTAGGCTTTCCAAGTGCCTGGGATCACAAGTATATGCCATGAGCTCCTGCACACATTGTTTTTGTGACTCTGAATATCTTGTCAGCTAGCTTTTCTAACTCTCACAATACCCAAGTCAATCTACTTACAGAGAAAAAGCTCATTTGGGTTCATCCTTTCAGAAGTTTGAGTGCATGCTTGTTTGAGTCTGTAGTCATACAGCAGGCTGTACAACAAAATTGCTAACTTCAAGTCCTAAGTGAAAGAGTTTGAGGCAGTGAAGGGGCTCTCCTCTCCCCTTTTCCAGTGACATAAATCACTGTATTTGGCCTTACCTCTTACATGTTGGACCACACCACAGTAACATCAGCTGATACACTGTCAAACAAAATTGTTACACTGTAGTAAGAAAAAAAATCCTTTGTTCTTTACCCTTGCCCTCTGTTGAATGTTCCCCTGTCCTCTTCAAGACTCTTCATGATCATTGATCATTAGCCAACTTATCATCCTGATCATTTTGTCTGTTTCAGATCACCATGCAATGGAATCATCAGTACACTATCTTTTCAAAGTGGCTTCTTTCACCTAGTGAGAGCCTTTAATATGGATCCCCAGGATTTGACAACTCATCCCTTCTCTGTGCTCAATAGTGTGATGACTGCCATTTGATTATTTATTGCAAAAGAACCTGACTTTGTTGAAAAAAATATTCAATAATTAATATGTACAAGTTTTGTGGGCATGTAAAATTTCAAATTAGTTCCATAAACATCAAGGGGTACAATAGCTGAGACATGGGTTAAGATTTTGTTTTGACTTGTTTAAAAAAAGAAAAAAAACCTGTCAAAGTACCACTGAAAGAGAGCACTTCCACCAAAGTGCCACTGAAAGTGAGCACTGCCACCAAAGTACCACTGATAGAGGACACTGCAACCAAACTGCCACTGAGAGCACTGCCACCAAACTGCCACTGAAAGTGAGCACTGCCACCAAATTACCAATGAAAGTGAGTACTGCCACCAAATTACCACTGAAAGTGAGCACTGCCATCAAAGTACCACTGGAAGAGAGCACTGCCACTAAAGTGCCACTGAAAGAGAACACTGCCACCGAAGTACCATTGAAAGAAAGCACTGCCCCACCCTTCCCATTTTCACCAGCCACAAAGCAACACTATTCTTGTTTCATGTCTTCATTAACAATTAATATTGATTATGATTTGGGATTTTATTCATTAAAATCAATAGGACATTTCTTGATTTAATTTGAACTTTATTTGCTTCTTTGATATGTTTATGTATCCTATAGAGAGATACACGTTTAGATCTTTTATCCATTTTTTAAATCTTTTTGTGTTATATTTATTGTGGTTACTGATTTCGCTTTAGGTTTTAAAACCTCTATTGTGTTGTTCTAAAATTGGTTTTTATAATTTTTTATTCTGGAGAATTACATACAAACATAAAAGAAATATGGTCATCCCAGTTCCCCTCAGATAAGTCTTAACATTACATTCCCGTAACCTCGTCTTCTATTTTTTATAACCTACTTAGTACAGCTAGTGCAGCCCATATGGCATTCCCGCCCCCCTCACAAATGTGATTCTTTCTCCCCCGGTAGTAACCTACTGCCTTAGTAAAGAGTGGGGTAGGAGATGATCTGCTCCATCTATGCTAAAAATTTTGGCTGTCCTGGTCTTGTGCAGGTGTTAAGGTAGTAACCACAGATGCTGTGAGTTCAGGAGTGTACAGGACATGTCATGTCCAGAAGGGAGAATTTTACAGCATGCCCTGCCCTAGTCTCTCCTTCAAAACATTCATGTAGCCTCCTCTTACATGATGTTCTCTGAGCCTTAATGCAGAAGAATTGATATAGATGCTCTGTTTAGGGCTGAGTTCTCTGTTTCTTTTTCTTAGCATTTTGATCAGTTTTGTATCTCTTTGATGACTGCTGCCCAGTGACAGGAGAAGGCTCTCTGACTAAGATTACAAGCAGTCCAGGTCTAAGGACATCAACATAAATATTTTGAAAATACCCTTACAGCATAGCCACTTAGCAAAATAGCAGTAGCAGATTCCACCTTAAGGCTTATAACCTTCCCAACCATGGACTTTTAATGAGACTTATAGTACCAGGATTGAAATTCTCTTCTGTGGAGTAGGCCCCAAATTTAAATAGGCAGTATTAGTTACCTCTGTAATAGTTGCACCACTATTATATCTTTGGGGACATCTTGCCTAGAGGTCAGTATTACAACGTACAGAGTCTAGCACTGAATAAGACCATTGATTCTCTCTCTCTCTCTCTCTCTCTCTCTCTCTCTCTCTCTCTCTCTCTCTCTCTCTCTGAAGTGTATATAGCACCTTCTTGTACTATGAAATTTGGCTAGCAGGGAAGAAGTTCCCTGGTGGGTTTTAGATTGGTTTCCCTATGTCCTGAAGCTACAGTGTATACTACATCCAGCAGTAGGTTGTAATTTGAAATGATCTTACTAACTATTGGGTTCCGTTAGGCTTTTTTCATAACTTTATAGTTACACTTGACCTACCCAGAACCTTCTCATCTCCTCATCCCCCTCATTCCTCCCTGGTTAATTAAGAAGTAGCACTCCCACTCTTCTCTCACCTCATAGATATTCTACTGTTCCAATTACTTTTCCAATTGGATTGTGAGACAGTAGATTTCCAAATGGCTTTTCATAAACCCTTTCATTGTTTCAGCCTGTATCTCTCATCCCTGTGCTTCTCCCTGCTTAAGCCTTTCCACCTCCAGTATTCTATATCCATTCTTTCATTTTGCCTGTAATCTACTTCCTCCCCCTTTAAGGTATCTCTCAAAGGTATGCCTTCTAGTTTCCAATCATTAAGATCATAAAGCAGAAGATTTGAAGATAGGTTCTGCACATGAGAGAACCTCACTCAGTATATTTTTCCAGTTCATTCCATTTTATAACTTCATTTTTCATTACAGATAAGTAATATTTCATTGTGTTTGTATACTACATTATATTATCCATTTGTTGGATATCCATTATTTGTTCATGAATATCTAGATTGGGTCTAGCTATTGTGAATAGAGTAGCAATAAGTATGGACGTACAAGTGTCTCTAGAGTAGGTTACAGTCTTTTGGATATACAGACAGTAGTGGTATGGTTTATGCTTCAGCTTTGAGTTGTTGGCTCCTTATACGAATGCACAAGCAAACCTTGCAATGAAATTAATGCTTAACCATTACATAAAAAAAGACATGTTGATTGCATGCTGGTGATATATTGATTACATATCTTAGCAGAAGAAAAATGGCCATCGCCACCCACTCATAAACTAGTCCATTAAGAAGATTATAACATTCTAAAATAAGATATACACATACTGACCTACAATACACAGGAAATTAATAGCAAATAACAGGAAGATAACACAGACAAGTAAATACATCTTCAGTGCAATTCAGTGACTATAAACAGAGGCAGTCCAAGATCCTTCACTGTGGGAGAAATAGCACAGTAAGTTGGATTTCATTTAAGCTGACTCCTATCCATTCACTCAAAGCAGATGGTGTGTACACTGTATGAAAGCATTGTGATAAGTCAGGGGAGGGGGTTAAAAGATAGAAAGAAATGACATTGAATTTTGTTTTACTAAATGCACTCCAAAGAGTTTCAGTTCAGGCCATAGTAATTATTTAGAACTGACTTGAGTGAAGGAGGTAGTTTGTTATACAAATAGGGAAAACGTTGGAAAGTTAGATGTGCTGAAGGCAAAGATCTCTGGAGCAGATGGGTGGGGTGTGAATAACTGGGATGGGCACTTGATGGCAGAGGAGGCATCACTTGCCAAAGGACTCCAAGAGGTTAGAGACCTGTCTGCACAAGTGTCTGGAGGAAGAGGGAATGTCCAGAGCCAAGATCCTGCTTGGGTTCATTTGAGCTACTGTAACAAGCTACCATAGATGGAATGGCTTAAGCAAAAAGAAATTATCTGTCATAGTTGTGGTGAACTTGTGGACATCCAAATTCTGGGCACCAGAAGGACTGGATTCGTGGGTGGGAAGCAAATGATTCACGATGGAAATCTTCACCTTTAGAGGGGGCATATAGTGGTGGATGGTAGTTTCTCATTTCTTTGTAAGAGTCCTAGTCTTTTATAAAGGCTTACTCCTTAGGGTTTTATTCTAGCCTAATTTCTTCCAAAGGCTTAAGTCCAGATTAGGTTTTCTATGAATTGGGGGAGAGAGGCATAAACATCTATTGTGTTCCAGGGCATAGGTGGAACATCCTGGGGATTTGTGGTGTGCAACAGAAGCCAATAGATCTGCAGGAGGGTATATACAAATGAGTAGGTGAGTTGTGAGT
Source organism: Arvicanthis niloticus (assembly GCF_011762505.2). Taxonomy (NCBI): domain Eukaryota; kingdom Metazoa; phylum Chordata; class Mammalia; order Rodentia; family Muridae; genus Arvicanthis; species Arvicanthis niloticus. The sequence continues at coordinate 37,877,088 of NC_047666.1, forward strand.
GTGTGCTGGGTGGTCTTATGTCAACTTGACACACAAACTAGAGTTGTCTGAAAGGAGAGAACCTCAACTGAGAAAATGCTTCCATAAGATCTGGCTATAGGACATTTTCTTAATTAGTAATTAAGTAATTAGTAACTAGTAATTGATGCACAAGAACCCAACCCATTGTGATTGGTACCATCCCTGGGCTGGTGGTCCTGGGTTCTATAAGAAAACAGACTATCCAAGGCCTCTGCATCAGCTCCTGCTTCTAGGGTCCTGCCCTGTTTGAGTTCCTGTCTTGACTTCCTTCAATGATGAACAGTAATATGGAAGTCTAAGCCAAATAAACCTTTTCCTTCCCAACTTGGTTTTTGGTCATGATATTTCATCACAGCAATAGAAACCTTAACTAAGACACCAAGTTAGCAAAGGTCATGAAGAATCTTCCTTGCTGTTTTAGCAATGGTGGTCTTTTCTTGAGGAGAGCTGAAGCCATGAAAAAATAGTGAGCAGATAGGAACAGAAGTTCGTGAGATCTCAATTTGTAAGTTACATGGAGAGAGATTAGAGAAGTAGTCGATCTCTTCCCACTGGTGCTTTGGGCAGGAAGCCTAGTCCTCTCCCCACACCTGGTTCCCTGGAATGCAGCTGCTTGTTAGGTGATGCTGGTTACTGGAGCATTTTTTTCCTTCCTCATGAGTCATAGGCAAGAACATTAGAAGAGTGGCATTAGAGAAGAGCTTTCAGAAAGTGTGGAGCACTTGGCAGGAAAAGTGTAAGGAAGTCGGTAACCCATTAAGTCATTCATCCCACGACAGCTACAACCTAACAGAATAAAATGTGGCCATAAGTATTTTTTTCATCTATTTAATGATAGAAATCAATATGTGAGGCATTGTTGAAAGAAAGAAATAACGCTTTCTGTAAGTGATGTTTAAGGCGTTCAAGCTTGTAAGGCTGTTGGATTGGTCCATGTGGCAATTAGGGGTGGAAGAAAAGGTCACTCAATGTAGAAGAAACACTATGGACAATAAGCCCCAAGAGTTTCCTCCTAAAACAGGGGTAGATACATAGTGCAGACAGTATATTATGTACAAACAAATTATGCATGAGTCTTCTCTAGGGACTACCCAGGCTGCTCACAATAATGGGTAATTGCCTCAGCAAATGTATCCTCCTATTGCCTATGCACCCCAACAGACACTTAAAGGAAAAGGTATTGCGAACAAATGTCAATTCAAAACACATTATTTTTATGAACATGGCTGTTGGGTTTGATTCTTAGGCATCGCCCATTTATTAGGAACCCTGTGAAGATGTTATAAGAAGTAGAGAAAATTCCACTTCCTTCTAGATGCTTAATGTGAGCATGAGTGTTGGTCCAAATTTGAAAAAGAGACACCTGAGGTACTTAAGGGAAATTGTCTCTTCTATGTCAAAAAGGTAGGCAGGGTGATTAAAATGTCTGCAGTTACTTATTTCAAGACAGCTCCCTTGGCGCTCTCTCTCTCTCTCTCTCTCTCTCTCTCTCTCTCTCTCTCTCTCTCTCTCTCTCTCTCTTTTTCTCTCTCCCTCCCTCCCTCCAGAATGTCCTGTACCAATAATATGCTTAACTTAAAAATACTATTTTAATCTTTAATTTTTCTAAGTATTATATTGAAATTCCAAACCACAGTTTGGGTCTTTTTATGATCAACATATACAATATTTTAAAGGTTCAACTTTAGGTTTGATGCTAGAATGTTTCTGGGGTCCCTATTTCTTTTCTTTTTTGAAAGGATGGCATTACTGTGTCAGATTCATGGGTTTCTTTCTTAATGCTTATTTTGTAGATCCTTGCATAGAAAATACCAGGGATCCATCAAAATGCAGCGAGCTGGGAGATCTGTAGGAAAGGTTGACCTCACACAAAGCTCGCATATTCATTTCTACACCTAAAATTGAAATTCCAAGATTAACTGTAAGAGGGTCTCAGGTGCTGTTAGTACAGCACTGTGAAGAACATCCGTGATCTGTTCAGGGTTCCTCAGTTCTCTCTCTCTGCTCTACTGGACATGTCCAAAGAAAAGATCTCCACATATTGACACTGGAGAGCTGGTTAGAAGTATGGCTGGTAAGGATTATTCACCCTAAAAGGCCATGTGGTGAAAACTGCATCCCCAATGTCATTCAATGATGGGCTTTAGATGTGGGACCACTGAGAGGTAGGTAGAGTTAGATGAGGTCACAGTGTAGACTTCCATATAATTAATGGTTTTGTAAGAAGAGGAAAGGAGACACAAGCTCACATATCTCTTCCACTCTATCGGGCTAGGTGTTACCTTCCACCATTTTATAAAGAAGTAAGAGGGTCCTTGTGAGATGTATGCTTTTTATCTTTCCAGCCATCTGAACTGCAGGAAATAGATTTTCCTTTATGAAAATCAATGGAATTCTTTTATAGATGAAGAAAATTGACTAAGACAACAGTGGTTCTAGCCACCCACTGCACAATCTGTACTAAGGTTCTAGCTTCCTCTCATCTCATCTTTTCATACTATGGGGAAAGTTTCCTTCTTCAATAAGGATACTGAGGTTAATGATGAAAAAGCTCAATAGACTATATGTGGTCAAATAGAAATATGAATTAGAAGAAAACCTAAAATGTTCAGAGGGGTGTTTGACATTACTTTTATAATTTAAAACAAGGGTGATATTTTTTTCAAATAAGTAGACAAGGAGAGCTTTAGTAATGAAAAAAGATGGCAAAACTCTATTTTAAACCTGGAGGGTGAAGTTCTGAATATCTCCAACAAATTAAAAACAAATAAAAATTACTATAGTTTATCAAAAACATTTTGTTGAAAAAAGAGGAGAGAGAAAGAGTAGCAAAAAAATATCACATGAATAACTAAGCCTTAATTTCTACAATGGGGATTTACCTCATGGAGATTGAACCCAAGGCCTCATGCATGTTAAACAAACATTCTGCCATTGAGCTGTAACCCCAGTCCATGGTGACCCATGCCTTTAATTCCAGCAGTAGGGAGGCAGAAGCAGGTGGATCTCTGAACTGGGAACCAGCCTGATCTATAGAGAGAACATTTAAGGACAGCTGTGGCTACACAGAGAAACCCTGTCTCAGAAAAATGATATCTGTATGAGGAGGGAAGGGATGTGATAAAAAAAAAATGCAGCTAACAGGAAATAGAACACCTTGGTACCTTTCAAATTAAGCAACAGAATCATTGCCATTCTGTCACTGTTTAAAATGTCCCTGCATGTGGTGGAGCATTACAAATACCACCATGGAGTCTTCATTCATTTAGGTAGGATTTTATTCCTCAGAATAGCTCCCACTCAGAATATGTAGAACTAAAATTGGACAGATTCAGTACTGAGACAAGTGCTCAGAGCATTAATACTGGGCAACATGTAATAGTAGTGGTAATGCATCTCATTTACCACATGATTTTATTTGTTAATTTAGCTACCTTTAGAGTTATGTAGCCCAGGTCTTCTTATTACATTTGATGTTCAGTGTTCACATATCCAAAGAAAAATTCACCAAAAAAAAAAATTTAGTAGATCAAAAATAACAAAGACAATAAATAACATGAGCAATAAAAAGAAATATAAATCAGTGCTGACTAGAGGAATAATACCATATACATATATATATATATGAGTGTATATGTATGTATATGTTTGTATGTATATATACATATATGTATACATATATATGTACATAGGTATATGTATATATGCTACATATTATATATATATTATATATATAACATATTTAATAACTAACACTTGATTAAAAGTATAATTATGAAACCTAAACCAATGGCATTTATAGACGCCATTATTGATACTGCCATTGTTTGGTGATGGCTGAACTCAGGCCTTCACACATGCTGAGTATACAATCTACCACTGAGCCATATCCCCAGTCTTAGTGCAAATATGATTTTGAATCAAAATCTTTTTTCTAACGAAGTCAATTTGCTACCTTTGAGTACAGAATTATAAAATATGCCTAAAATGCCCTATAGCCCTAAATTCAACAATAACAGTCACTAAAAATTTAGTATGATCTGTATAGCTATGAAACAAAGCCATTAGACTATATGGGTTTACAAGCTTGAATACAATTTAGCATGTTCACAAAAATATTTATAAAGTGTGATGGACAAGCCTTCCTAAATAAACAGGATATTGAAAAATACTTTCAATCTTGATAGTAAGTCCAAAGTGCTTAGAGACACTTCTAAGTCTCTGTTATGTGCTCCTTGCTTTGGTTTGCCTGGTGATTTTACAAATGTGACTTCAAGGGCCCAGATTCAGCCCCTCAGGCACTGAGCCATCTTCCCAGCCTTGCTTTTACTTTTCAAATACTTATCTTAAGATTCTGTTGTTTTCTCATGAATGAGCAATTAACCGGCAGTTCCTTCTACAGTAAGAATATTCATTCCATAAAGTCTCTTCTTCTAATTTAGTGCTTCTAATTTGCTGTGGTCTGGGAAACCACACAGCTAAGTTTATTAATAACCATAACTCCAGCCACCGCAGTAATTAGACTGAGCGTTTCTGAACACTTTCTTTATCCCAGCCAATAACTGTAATCGGTGCTTGGATTCTTTATGATAATTCATAGGAAACTGAGGATTAGCAGAGATTCAGTAATTTACCCGAATTCCTGGAATAAAACATTTGATTTTGAAGCATAACAAACTGAGCTTGTTGGTACAGAATGGAAATCACTGGGACAGAGGGCTGCTAATCATATCCTTCAAAGGGTGGCTGTGCTATTACAAGTTAGAGCTGTATATTCACAAAAGGCAAGAAGACTTTGAGATGTACTCTGAAGGATTTTAAGCACATGTGGGGGGGGGCATTAAACAACCTTTAATTACATGGTGGACATATAATGCCCACTTATATGTTTGTTGATTTATTTCCTCATTTAGTTATTGGTGCTGGTTATGCACCATGCCATGGAAAATGTTTCCAGCCCATCAAAATATTTTTTAAAAGTCAGTTTTAGGTTCACTGATTAAGTCAAAGAGATGGTCACATTGGGGAACTATTGGTAACATGTTCTTAACATGTTTTTTAAGCCCAGTCAAACACCTTTTGGGAAGCAGGACTAAAATTGAACTTCTAATATAAATACGGTATCTAGCTGGAGGCTACTAATATTTTTCTTTTATTATTATTTTTTCAGGGCAATGCTTGCTTATCCAAAGTAAAAAAATCATTTTCTCTGAATAAATGTGATATCTCCTTTATAAATTTTATTATTTATTTTGCTCTGTTTGGAAATACCATTATTTTCATAAAGTTAAGCTGTAACAGATGTGATGAAAAAACACGAGGATTACCATAAATGATTAAATATTTAAAATTCATCTTGTAGAAGGAAAATTAATTTTCAAAGTGAGAAAACAGTCCATGAATGGGAAACAATTTTCTGTGTTTAGAAAAACCAAGCTTCCTTAATGAAAAGACAGCTGATTCTCACTCTTGCCTCGTGGTCTGCTTCTCTAAGTTGTAGGTTCTAGAAGGCTTTTTGTACTGGTGGGGCAGCGCACTCAGCTCTTACAAGCTTCTGGTGGCTCACAACAGTCTCAGGAACCATTTGTTAAAACCAGCCATCATCAAAAATGAAATTACACTCGTTTCTACTTAAATAAATTCCACTAGAGCAGAAACAAACACCCAGAAGTTCCTGTATTTTATGCTTCCATTTGCCCTTGAAGTTATTTGTGTCTACTATAGGCTGGGCTGGCAGTGTGATTTAGGGATATGCAACTGTACATCTACCCCACATCAAGTTCAGCGCCTTCATGTCTGAAATCTACCACGGTGTGAAGAATTTACACTATGAAAATTGGCAGAAGCCATGAGCCGCGTTCTTTCCTCCTGGAGAACTCTTAACGTTTAACAGCGATAAATGCCAGAATGAAGGGCACTGGATGTCCATGCTCCTGACCCAGTGATCCCTAATCAATGCTTTGGGTCATTGACTAGGCCTCCTTGACAAGGAATAGATGAGGAGTCATGAAGACATCACTGGCTGGAAGCAGTAAGAGTGAGTCATTGGACCTGCCCTGGTTGTGTATGGTAGAAGCAGGAAACTCTATCTTCAGTCCCCCTAGAGAAAGAGAATTTATCTTCTGGGTTTCTTCCCCTATAAAATTTCATGTCGGCTTGCTTTTGTTTACATTATTACTTTTTCATTAAAACATGTTTAACAGTTTTAATCTTGGCAAGAAGGAGCACTCTTCAGAAGTTTGAGTACTTTTCTGAATGATAGGGACTTATCCTTAAAAATCCATAAAATGTAAAAGAAGCCAAAGTAGACAGTGATAAAAATGTCAGTTGTTGAAACAGAATTTATGGCTTTGGTTTTAATACTAGGAGTGTTTTGAAAATATCTTGTCTCTTATCTTGTGCACACAGTGGCTCTTATTCAGCTGAAAGAGAGGTTAAGTGAGAAATGAGTTGGCTCGCCAAGGATAGATTTGTCCCACCCACCCCAGCCCCCAACACATTTATACACTCACGCACACATACTCTGATGTTAATTTGATTTGAAAATGAAAAAAAAAAAAATCAGGAAACATCATCATCAATTTCTCTTCTTACAGAAATGATTATTCTTGCTTGAGTGCCCTCTGCTGGAATTCCTGATATATACACATTGCCTCTACTTATGAGGACAAGCTGTAGGCGGTGAGTAACTCAACATTATGAGCAAGACGTAGGATGTGCAGAAGCCCAGCACGCAAGATTAGAAATAAAACTGAGTTAGGCATTAAATGCAGTGGTCAAGTGTTGATTTAATTAGCCATGAAAAATAGCCACGTTTTGAATGGATCAAAGAAAACAATTACACATAATGGGTGAACGGAAAACAATCTACTATTACTGAAAGAGAGGAATGCTTTAATTAAGCTAAAAGATATACCTAATGTTAAATGAGGTGGTTACAACAGCTGCACAGGAAAGCTGCTTAGCTGCTGATTATAATTTGAAAGATCAGAAGGACCCGTTAAATGCAGCTAATAAAAAGGCAACCTTATTAAATTATATTACTATTATTTAAAACTATCTTGAGCCCCTTTCTATCTTTGGCAAGTTGGGTAACCATATCGAAGAAAAGGCCTTCACTACTAGAAAATATTTAGATTATTCATTTAATGTTATTTCTGATACAGAGATGTTGATTCTCTCTACTTTATAGCTATACTGTTGGTACTATTTAGAGAACATTATTTTAGAGAGAGCAGTGATTATATAGCATTAAGACCCCGAGATGGATGAGGTGAGAATGTATTGATCTTTGTTAATAAGGCTTCTCAGACCCTGAAGAACACACATGAGTGCACAAGGCTGAGCTGATGGGGAATGTGAGCTTTGGAGATCCCACTTTAACATGCCATTTGGAATAGTTTTACTATGAAGAGGCTCTCTTCAGAGAAATTTGAATTAGTGAGGAAAGCAGATTTTTGTTGTTGTTGTTGTTGTTGTTGTACATTTGCTGTTCAAAGCCTGGAGCTTTGTTGTCTTCACCGTCTTCCTTCAGTGTCTCTGTCAGTAAAAGTCACAAACAAGGGGATTAGAAGGAGATGAAGAGGGAATGAAGAAAAGCTGGAGATTTAATAGAAAGAGAAGAAAAAATAGTTTCCCACATTATCTGATTCTATTCTTATCCTTTGTATGGCTTGGCGCTAGAGTTAAGATTCTCCTATGCCAAGTTTCCTGAATTCAGCTCATAGATTCTGCCTTGGTTCAGTTAGCGTTGTTTCCAGTGCTGGATTAACTGGTGAGGACTGGTCATTCTTTTCAATAGGAGCTACTTACTATGCAAACAAGTCATGTTTCTATTGGAAAAACAATGACTGACAGACAGACAGACAGACAGACAGACAGACAGACAATAAAGACACAAAGTTATTCACTAAGTCAAACCAAATGTCCTCTGTCCTATCCAGATACCTCTGCCAACAAATATTCATTTAACACATTTCTGACACTAATTCAAAATTTGAAAATAAATCTGGAGGTAGAGTTTGAGGCTAGAAATGCAATTTGATTTAGTTTTGTGAATGTCATAAGATAAATGCTTAATCATTGACTAGGATGCTACCATCTAACACTTCTTAGACTGAGGCATGATAAAACTTGATAATATAAATTCAGAACATTCAGATTTTTGGAGAACTTTTTGACTGCTAAGCTGCTTTAGAATTATACATTCATATTTTAGAATGAGACTATCAAAACATTATATATCGAATTTAACTCTGAATGAAGAAGTAAGCCCTATTTCACTCAGAGGAGAAGTACCCAACCCTGTGTCAATCACAGAGCTGGGGTTGTAATCCTGGGATTTGTGGCTGTAAGGACATGGTCCTTAAGCACAGATGGCTCTTTAGCTAAAAACTACAGAAGTCTCCTCATGAGTCATTATCTCCGTTGTATGTAAGTCTAAGTAGAACATTGTCCACTTAGGCTCTGGGAAAATGGAGGCTCTTTTAATACATTGGCTAAATAAAGGATGCTGTGTGACATTTCTAGAATTTGTCTCCCAAGAATTCTAGTAAGTTACACATGCTGTCGAGGTGCTCTAGAATGGACTTTTCCTCCAGCTTTTTAGGATACACTTTTATTGTCTGTAGGCTATCATTTTTGTTCTTGTTTCCAGAATCCTATTCAGGGAAATGATCTGACAGACAGCCTGCTCCCAGAGCAGCAGCCCCTTTCCCCACTCGCCTCTCTGCAGCATCTGCATTGGGCATGAGCCCGGATCCAGATTTACGAGACATATGTAGACACTTCTCCCTTTCTTGGCAAATGCATAAATAGACTCCTACTGTCTACATGTAGGTACTATATAAATACAGAGTTGTGCATACTCTGTGGATAACATGTATCATTTATCCACGTATTTTTAGCATCACCAACACATTTACATATGCTGTCACGTTTCAAACTGCACCTCAATATAGTGCCTTTTTCAACATGATCTCGGCAGCAGGCAACATCATTCCTTTAACATTTCCACCAAAAATGAAGATCAGAAAAGCCAGCAAATAAAGCCAAAAATAGAAGACAAATTTAAAAATGGATAACACTTTTACTAAGATGCTCTGAGATAGTATAGAATTAGCTGGAGCAGCGGACTGAATCCTGTTCTGGAATTTGATTTATGCAATCATTTGAATGTACCTCATATGCCTGGGTTTCCTAAAATGAATGTTTACCCTTTGGCCATTCTCTAAAGGCAGTATCAATATGCAAACTATCTTCACAATTTGATGCAGAATGGTTGTAAAACATGATAGCAAAAAGGAATGATTCTTTAAATATGATTAAAGAAGTCAGAGACTTCACTTGGAGAGAAAGTATCTGAATCGATTCTTAGAGGGTGGACACAAATGTAGATTACTTTGTATAAACCATAGAAAAAATTAGAAATCAACTGGCCTAATAGATCAATCCCAAGATCAAACATTGTAAAGTGATTGATCTAATAGATAGTATCCAGAGGGTTCAATTGCTTAACAAGAATCAGTCTTAAATAAGAGCAATCAAAGGGGCCCTGGACATGCCTTCCCTGCCCTTATCGAGCCCTTAGCATGTATTTCTTTGACCTTAATGGCTATGTTGGTGGGGAAGATGAGTTTCAGAGGTTTGAAACAGGGTCTCACCAATGCTTTTTCAGACATTTCCCTTTAAAAAAGTAGAGTCTAATGGTGTAAAAGAAAGAGGCAGTCAGCTAGTCTGTTTAAAATGGGGGCTTGGGAAAAGGAAAAAAGACCACTTATATAGCACACAGACTTGGAAAAATTGTACATTGTATATGCATGAGTACACATACACATTCTTTTGTATACACATACATATGTGTAATTTCTCCAGTATTGAATGTCTTCATACTCGAAGTTGTAGCTAAAACTGTCTGACTCCAGCCCTGTATATTTGCTTACTCTGGCTCAGGGAACTTTGAAGATCCAAGCCAATATAGTCTCCAACTGCCCCTGATCTCTTTTCCTCCAGTAGCTTTTGAAGTACCAGGTAATGTTTTGGGGATCCAGCCACGATGATGAAACTACAGTGTAAAAAGTAGCTACTGAAGGAACGTGTTAGGTGCATCTCCCACATCTCATCCCCATTGACACTGATTCTACAAGGTCTGGGGCGGAGCCCAGGCATCTCCCAGATTCGGAGTAGATCTAATGTAGTCCATAGGAAACAGGGATGCTATGATAGACTATAATGGTGACACCAGGGAATAGAAGAGGAAAGTACCACAGTAAATGCAGAGAGAGAGATAGAGATAGAGATAGAGATAGAGATAGAGAGAGAGAGAGAGAGAGAGAGAGAGAGAGAGAGAGAGAGAGAGAGAGAAAGAGGGGAAGGGGGACCTGTGGTATGACACAACACTAAGATAAATGGCCCACTAAGACAGTGGCACTGCTGCTGGTGTCTTATACCTGCTTTAGGATACAAATTATGAGAAACATATACAGGTCATCATGTGTAGTTTCCAAACTATAAGCACTTAGTTTTCCTATACGTACCTACCATTCTGTGTTTCTCCTGCCTTCCCTCTCCAATATTTATCTATTTAACAGATATTTATAGGGTTCTATAAAGAAGGTTTGACTGAGCTTTTGGTAAACACAAAAGTAGATCAGTGTTGTGTGGACAGGTATTTATTGATAAATATAACATTTCTGATTGGTTGCCTACTTTGTTTTTTTTCATACTGTATAGCTTTTATTAAATTTAAGCCATATGAAAATCAAGCTATATGAAGTGTAAGTTATAAAAGATTAAAATATTAGTTTGTGTTACTTAATAGAATGCACCGTGCATAGTATTAAAGACGCAGAACTGGGAACATGGCTCAGGGTAAAAGAGCCCTTACTCTGCAGGAATGAGGACGTAGTTCAAATCCTGAGCACTCGTGTAAAAACAAAATGTACTTAGCCACACAGGCCCATAGCCCAAGCATTGCTGGGAAGAGAGACAGGGGGGGTCCAAAAAACCTCATGAACAACCAGCCTAGCTGTCTCAAGGCAATAAGGCAGAGAGTAGTAGACGAAGTCCACCCGAGTCCATTTTTTGTCTCTGCATGATGCACCCACACTCTCTTGTACATTTGATGAGTGCCTCCCTCCATACCTCTCACCTCCCGCTGTGCCTTACTCTTGGCTCTCTATTCTCTTTCTCTGTCTACCTGAATCTGTTTGTCACTGTCTCTGGCTGTGTCTCTCTTTCTGTCTCTCTTCATCTGTCTGTGTGTTTCTCTTTGTCTCTTCTTGTCTGTATCTGCCTTTTTGTCTTGGTCTGTCTCTGTCTGTGTCTCTCTGTCTCTCTGTCTCCCTGACTCTCTCTCTCTCTCTCTCTCTCTCTCTCTCTCTCTCTCTCTCTCTCTCTCTGTGTGTGTGTGTGTGTGTGTGTGTGTTTGTGTGTGTGTGTGTGTGTACATGTTATATGCTTTCTAAATGTGGACTTAGATTCCTATAGATGCCTGGAGGAAGAATTTCCTGGATCATGCACGTGAGCATTACTGTATTTAAATATCTCAGTACATGTTTGCCTTGGCATTTGCTACATCGCTTTCTGAAATAGTCATTGTAATGTGTTCTGTCATTAACACTTGCAGAGTATCTATTTAAATGACCTTTAACTTATATAGGGTTTTCAGGTTTTTTAAAGACTGTCACTATAAATTGTGTTATTACAGTGTGTGTGTGTGTGTGTGTGTGTGTGTGTGTGTGTGTGTGTAGACTGACCTTTGAGCATATGTTTATTTATTTGTTTTTTTACAAGGAACATTTAAGATAACATGAGACTGAAAAATATTCAAGGCCCCTTTCTGCTTCGTTTGGGCAGTTTATAAAAAACAAAGACAACATGTTTTGAATCTTCTTAGGTCTTATCTGTAGATATTCCTCTTTCTCTGACCTAGTGTTTATTTCTACCATTTATATTGCAGAGCATGTAGCCCATGTTTTCTGCTCTGTGCATAATCCCTCCATTTGTTTGCTCTCTGTCTACATTTAAACCTCTCAGAATACACAAGTCATCATTTCACAGACATTTCCTTATTTATCCTTTTATCAGAGGAGGTGGTCCTGGACATTCCATACCTGGTTTTCCTGTCATTAGTATCTTTCAGTAATGTAGCACTTGTATATTAACAGGCTCACATTCTTAACTTTGAATAATTTAAGTCCATGATTCATTAAGATCTCTTCAGCAAGAGATAAAGTTGAGACAGGATCTGGATTTCAAACAAGGGTTAGTGCATGTTTTAAGGCTCTTTTAATTGTGAAGCTAAAATCGGTTTTGTCTCTTCTACAGTATTTATTGTAAGTTGCATTGATTGTACACTTTCTAATTGTGTTAGTGTGTTGAAACCTGGCATGTCTGTTACAGGGGTCTATCAACCAGCTTTTGTCTTACTGCCCTGAGTATTAGAAAACCTTGATTCTCTGAAAAAAGCTTGAAAGTGCTGAAAGAAGTAAGTTAGGCTTTAAGCAGAAGCAAGAGGGTAGCAGGCTTGATTGTTGCTGGTATAACAGCTTTAATTCCATTAATTGCTAGCACCACTGCTTCTGCAATAGCATTGACACAAGGAGTTAAGACAGCTATTTTTTGTTAACCATCTAGCAAAAAACTGTTACTAATCTATTGAGTATATAAAAGGATTTATATAGGTATCTGGAACAATGGATTGATGCTCTATAACCTATTGAAATTATCTGAAGGAGGTTCAGGGTTCAAGAGTTAGGAGCCAGCTCAAGTGTCATGACAAATATCAATGAAGTAATGTTACTTTTGAAATTCACAATGATTGTCATTATAATTAGAAAAAAAGTTTAAAGACACCTGTAGGGTATTTGGCATAATTCTAACACCTCTCTGGGTGTTTTAACTTTGCATAGTGAGATTATGAATCTGAAGAATGCTGCTCTGTTGAGCTTTGATACTGCAGATAATGTCGATAAAATTATCCATGACCTGAGGTCAGTATTTCCATTTTGGTCTAATCTCAGGAATGGCATATATAACTTAATCATGCTAGCCCTTTTTGTCCTGGGTATACTTTTATTCCTGCCCATTATGTTAAAGGTTGTTTGTAACAACATCAACATGTTGACAGCCAAAGTATATGGCTTGAAACTGAAAATGGATCCTCCAGTCATAGTTATTAATTTAACAGGCTGGCAAGCCAAGGACGGGTAAGATTCTGCACAGAGCCTTACCAACCTAAGAGAGAAGTGCATTACTTATAATAATGCATATTCCACGACAGGTAAGGAAGGCATTCTTGTCAGAATGACCTAAGACAGGCTCAGTCTGGTTTATGCAATAAAAAGGAGGAGATGTGGAGAGCTTTTGTGGCTGCCTAGCAGGAATTTGACATTGGCCAAGGACAAGGAAATGGGATGTTTGGAAGGAATCTGACATAGGCAAAGGACAAGGAAATGGATTGCAGGCAGGAATCTGACATTAGGCTGAAACAAAGAAGTAATTTCAGGCAGAAATCTAAATCCTAGGCTAGAACAAAGAAGAAATTTCAGGCATGAAAATTACTTTGGGCTAGGAGAGGGAAGTAGGCTCAGATATTTTGTTCATCCTGATAAGCCCTTAAAAATAGTGATCACAGGACTTTGTTTATTGTCGTGCGTGTTCTTTGATTATCTGGGTTTATTGTCTTGTTTATTCTTTGACTATTTGCATCTATTTTGTATTGCTAGTTCCTCAACCTAGAACTGACCTTAATACCTGCATGCAATTTAAACAGTATAAAGGTAAAAAAGGAGAAGGAGAGATGAGATAAGGGATTAATGGGGGGAGATGAGAAAGGGGGATGGTATCTGAAATGTAAATAAATAAAATATCAAATAAAAATTACTGAAAAAATAAAATAAAAAAGATCTCTTCAGCTGTGTGCAGGTGTTTTTGCAATTTCAAGATCTACTTCAGTCTATCACACTTCTGTGTCTTAGGATTCTCTTGGCTAATCAGTTTTTAATCTTTTATTTTTATTTGTTTGTTTTTGAAGACTTTTGTAGCTTGAAATGACAGTATCTAGTAAAGGCTCATGTTTTGGATGTTTAGTAGGAAGTACGGGTTTAACTAGGAACAGAGACTGAAGGGAAAGCCATCCAGAGACTGCCCCACCTGGGGATCCATCCTATCTGCAGACACCAAACTCCGACACTATTGCTGATACCAAGAAGTGCTTGCTGACAGGTGCCTATATAGCTGTCCTGGGAGAGACTCTGCCAGAGTTTGACTAATAGAGATGGGCATGCTCACAGCCAACCATTGGACTGAGCACAGGGACCCCAGTAGAGGAGTTAGGGGAAGGACTAAAGGAACTAAAGGGGTTTGCAACCTCAAAAGAACAACAATATCAACCAACCAGACTCCCCCAGAGCTCCCAGGGACTAAACCACCAACCAAAGCATACACATGGAGGGACCCATGGCTCCAGTTTCATATATAGCAGAGGATGGCCTTATTTGGCATCAATGGGAGGGGAATCCCTTGGTCCTATGGAGCCTCGATGCCCCAGTGTAGCGGAATGCCAGGGTGGTGAGATGGGAGTGGGTGGGAGGGTGGATGAGCACCCTCATAGAAGCAAGGTGAGGAGGATGGGATGGGGGTTTGCGAAGGGGAAACTGGGAAGAGGGATAACATTTGAAATGTAGATAAATAAAATAACCAATAAAGTTAAAAACACTTTTGTTTCTTCTACAGTGTTTAATGTAAGTTGCATTGATTGTACACCTTCTAATTGTGTTTGTGTTTTGAAATCCAGCATGTCAGTTATGGGGAGGTCTATCAACCTGCTTTTGTTTTAGTATCCTGAGTATCACAGAACTTTGGTATTCTAAAAATAACTCACAAGTACTGGAAGAAATGAGTCAGGCTTTAAGCAGAAACAAAGAGAGTAGTGGGCTTGACTATTGCTGGTATAACAGCTTTAATTACATTAATTGCTAGCACCACTGCTTCTGCAATTGCTGTGACACAAGAAGTTAAGACAGCTACTTTTGTTAATCATTTAGCAAAAAAAAAAAAAATGTTACTAACCAATAAAAAACAGAAATAGGCACTAGGGTTGGCTTTTGAAAGTGCACCAGCCTTGCCTCTGGTCTAGCCTTCTCTCAGCTTCCTAGCCTGCCATTGTGTGAACAAGCTGACATCTCACACTCCCACCACAAACTCTGCTGCTTCCACAGCCACGCCTTTCCTGGCATGGTGGATTGCAGCCTGCTGAAGATGTGATCTGGAATAAACCTCCCCTCTTCACACTATCTCTTGTCAGGTATGCAAAGGCCACAGAAATGCAAAAGTTACCCACACAATGGTGCTGAGCATGTTTAAATAAAATACCAGTTATAATTGTACTGATGCTTTTCTAGTGATTAGTCTAGAGTTTTGGATTTGGAAAGAAACCCACAGGAGTAAAGGGTCATTTCTAATGTGTTCTGTCCAAGATCCTAATAGCCAATATATTGATGTTGGACTGGGGTCAGTTGGCAAAGTGCTTATCATATAGGTATGAGGACCTCAGGCTATGCCCAGAAGTCACGTAAAAGGCCATGCCACGTACAGTGGCATAGGCTTCTAATTCTAGAGATAGGGAAAGGATGACAGGTGGTGATTTCCAGGGCTCAGCAGCCAGCTAGCCTAGGCAAATTGGTGAGTTCTAGGCCATGGGGAGACACTGTCTCAAAAATCAAAGGGAAGAAGTGAACAAGCCACCCAAGGCACACCTCTGACCAGTACAAACTTGTAGGCACACATGGACATAAATATTGAGCATGCACACGCACATGATCAAGAATATACAGGATCGTTATACATATACATACATGATCTTTACCGTGATTACCTGAGTGAGGGCATGATGGCCTTTGGGTCTCTCTGGAGCGATGTTGCTCCTGTAACTTACTGTATATGGTGAATTTTTGGGAAGGAAGAGAGGTGGGCCAAGTGCAGGGCAGGAGCTACTAGTTATGCTGTAACTCATTATCCTCCATGATGAGGAAAAAAAAATTTTTAACAGATCTTGCCTCGAGTTTATTTGTAAAAACAGCATAGGACACTGGTCATCTGCAAATAGTGTGTAGGTAGGCATGTCACAGCAGTCTGTCTGTCTTCACACTGGCAGGAGCCTTTTCTATGGGGCCTTCACAGGGGCCTGGGCACATTTGGTAGGCTGGGCTGGAGCTGAAGCCCGGGCCTTAGCTGGAGCTGTGGCCTCTGCCTTGGTTTGAACCTTGGGCTTTGGTTGGCAGAGCCTACGACCCTTGGCCATGTAGCTTTGAATCCGCTTCCCAAGCTTGGGGTGAGCGATGAAAGCCAGGCAGCGGCTGAGTTTGCGGCTAGGCCCTTTGGCATCTTGGGCTTGATGGCCTGAGGCTTCACACGGGTCTTGATGGCCTCTGCGCATGCACTCACTGCCTTTGCATTGTTGGCCTGCATCTTCTTCAGGTCTTTCTTGTTGTGCTTCCTGGCAAATCGTATGTTCCTCAGGAACTTGGAGTCAACCCCTGTAAGAGATTCGTATCTTTGTGACCTGGATTTCTTGATGCCGTTTCTGTGCCATTTGCGGGACTGGTTGTGTGTGGTGTGGTTCTTGAACTTCGCCATGTCTGCACGGTAACCCAGGGCTTCTGCAGCGCCTGGGACCAGAAGAGAAAGAGAAAGGCTCACCATGTTTGGTTTTTTAAACTAATTATTTTATTTATTTACATCCCAAACATTGCTCCCCCTGTAGGTCTCGCCTCCCAGAATTCTCACCCCATCTCTCCTCCTCTTTGCCTCTGAGAGGGTGTCTCCCCCCACACCACCTGGCATCCCTTTTCTCTTGGGCATCAAGTTTCTACAGGATTAGGCATGTCCTCTCCCATTGTGACCAGACAAGGCAGTCAGTCCTCTGCTGCATATGTGCCAGGGGCCCTTGGACAAGCCCATGTATGCTCTTTGGTTACTGGGTAGGAAATATTTATTAAGTTATGTGGAATTTATCTCTATGAGAGGCTCATCTCTTCTCCGTATGTTTAATTATTTTTCTCATTATTAATTTCTAGTAGACTGAACTCATGGATAGTTTTATAACTGGGCTACAATCTGATGATGGCTTTGCATTCCTGCTGTGAGTGGGAACTCTTGTGCTTGGCTCATGTGTCTTTTGACATACTTCCTTCCTGTGAATATTCTGTCAGATTTCATCTCTGCTTTTAATAAAAAAAAAAAAAATCCCTTATTTTTGGATTTGGCTTTGAAACATCATGAGATGTTCCAGACTTTTCTGAACTATGTCTTGCCTTTGTCATTGAATTAACCAGCTTTCTAAGATTCCCTGGTTGCTCTTGTTATTAAATGGTAGTAAACACCAAGATTTGAAAGTTAATATTACATAGTACCATTGAGATGTTTTCAGATACTTACAGCCAGCAGAGTGATTGCATGTACTAACTCTTGTGTGAGTCCATGTGTATAAGTAATTCTGGTTGTAATTGTCTCTACCTACACTAAGCTTAGCCTGGGTTATGAATTCCTAATAATTTTTCAACTCTAATTCATTATCGTGTATGTCCTCCCTTAATTCTGAACTCCTCTCCAATAGGGAAAACTCAGTTTACCACTATTTGCCAATTATTTACTTAACTATTAATTCCTGTAGGAACTAATGGAGTATCAAAATTGTTATCTTTTAAAAATTATTTTCTGAAAATTATATTATGAATACTGTATTTGTAACATTCTTCCAGGCCCTCTCCTCCCTCCAAGTAGTCCCATGCCCCTCTCCCTCTCATATTCATGGCCTCTTATTCTATAGTTATAATTGCTACATGTATGCATATGTATGTGATACATATATGTATAGGGATATGATGTATATGCATATGTATGTGTGTATGCATATAATACAACCTCCTAAGATTATTTTGGTCACTCATATGTGTTCAGGGTTTATTTCCTGGGATTAGCTAACTTATCAGGGGCTCATCCTTGGAGAAGACTGACTCTACCTCTCCAGGCAACCATCAGTTGACAATAGTTCTCCTAGGAGTAAATTCCCACAAGAATTTACTGTGTGGGCATGACAATTTGGTGTTATCATATTTTGGGTCTTATTTACGCAAACTTATTGTTGAGATTTCCTGGGTGCATCTTGCAGCAGGCATTCCACCCTGGTCCTTAGGCTCTCACAATCTTTCTGCCCTATATTATTGATGTTCCTGAGCCTTAGGTGTAGATTTGGGTTGTAGATGGAACAGTTAGGCAGAACCATTGTATCATGAGATGATCTTATCAAGTGCCACTCTCTGGCCTGCCACTTGGCAGTTCATGCATTCCAGACTTACTTGACCTGATTCTTTTCTGTGGGGGTAGTTTTGTATGTGGAAAATGTGCCAAAAGTACATTGTCACATTCTTATTGCTAAATCTTTCTGACCTCTTAAATTTTTTTTAATTTGTACATAATAACGTTTTTTCTTTGTGTTTTTCAACTTGACAGATTCTGAACAATGTAGTTTGTCATATCTCTGCCACTACAGTATTGTGCAGAGTTGTTTTGCCACCCTAAAAACTCCTTGTTCTCCATCTTTTCCGTCGTCTATGCCTTCTCCCATAAACCTGAGCAACTCTCATCTTTTGAGTAATTTTGCCTTCCCAATAGTGTGCTGAAATTGGAATCATCAGATGTGTAGCCTTTTTACAATGACTTCATTTACTTAACAACATCAGTTCAGATTTCTCCCATGTCTTTTGCTTTGTACCAGATAAGTCATGTCATGCTGTCACTTAATGGTATCGTGTAGAGTGGGTGTACTAATCTGATCACCTATGGGAGAGCATCTTGGCTGTTTCTACGTTCCAACAATTATGTAACAAATCAATCATAAAAATGTATATGTAAACATTTATATGGACACCACTTTTAAAATCAGTCAGATAAACACCTATAAACAGAATTGCTGGGTCAAATGTTAAGATTGTTTTCAATTTTGTAAGAAATTGCCAAACTGCTTTTCAGAGTGGTAGAGCCATTCTACTTTCCCCTGGGGAGTGAAGTGGAGCCCCTGTGGTTCTGCAGCCTCAGGTGTAAAAACAAGATCACAGAGGATGTGTTCTTAGCCTGCCTCCCTCTCTTTCTGCCTTTCTTTCTTCCTCCCTTTCTTTCTTCCTCCCTTTCTTTCTTCCTCCCTTTCTTCCTCCCTTTCTTTCTTTCTTTCTTCTTACTTTTGATGTTAACCATTGTAAGTAAGCCTATAGCATTTCTTATACTTTAAGTTGTGTTTCTTCCATATAAGAATGTTTACTATCTTTTTAAATTTTTATTTCCTTTCTGTTTATATTTTAATTAAGGTGTCAGTTTAACACCTTGGCTTGTTTTAAAGTTAGAATGTAATCTTATTGTTAGTTCTAATGCCTCTGTGTGTGTGTGTGTGTGTGTCCTTGGATCTAAGTATCCTAGTAGATACATTTTCTGCAAATATTTCCAAAAGCTGAAATTTATGGTTTTGGGTTTTTTTTTTTTTTTAAAGTTTTTTGTTTATAATTTGAATAATAGTAAAATTTATTTTTTTCAAAATTTTCCCATAACTGTGCCTTTGGTATTCTATTCAAACCCATGGTTGCATTAGTTCAGCAAATGTTCATTGAGGTTCATAAGCTTGTACTTAGGTGTATTATATGTTTTGTCTAATATTTCTGAAGTTAACATCTGCATCTCATTTTATTTGTGTGCACGCAGGGAAGCACCCATCTTCCAGCAGCATTAGCTGGGCTATTTCTCCTTTTTAACTGAATTCCCTTTGTGTCTTTATCATCTAGAATTTGACCAGTTTTGTTTGGCTCTCTCAATGAGCTCTTGGTATGCCCTATTTACTCCCTGGGTCTCTTCTCTCACTAATACCATGACGCTAGATCAATGTAGTCCTGTGCTGAGTCCTGATACTACAGTACCGAGTCATCCAACTTTCTTCTCAGTACCACATTGCCAGCCCAGGTGGTTTGCTTTCTGCTAAAGCAGCGTCAGCATCAGTATCAACATTCACTTGCTAATTTGTTTCTGGAGTTATGATGAGTCTATAAATCAGTTCTTCAGAGAGGTGATGTTAAGTCTTTCAATCCATAAGCACAGAATATCTTTCTATGATTTAGATCTTGTTTTTTTTTTCATTATGGTTTAGATGTGCAGAAGGTTTGGAATACTGTGTGAAATTTAAGCCTGGGTATATATGGTACTATAACCAGCATCAGCTACAAAACCAAGAGTGTCATATATGCTGTAATCCCCGAACTCTAGAAGTGGAGGTCGGAGAACCAAGAGGTCAAGGTCATCTTCTGCTATATGGTGAGTTTGAAGCTAGTTTGGGATATAGTAGACCCTGTCTCAAAATACATATTATATTGTTTTCATACTTTATGGACCCAATTATTGGGAAAGCAACTGATTTTTCACATAGTAAACTGATATTGCATAGCCTGCTGTCCTAACTTACCAACTCAAAAAGTATTTGGCTAGAATATTCAAGATTTGCCAAGTGAAAAATCATTTTCCATTAATAAAGTCAGTTTTCATCTCTTCAGAATTTTTTTTGATTGAGTTTCACTCTATAACCCATGCTAATCTTCAAACCATTATGTAGCCAATGCTGGCTTGAACACAAAGGACTCTCTTGCTTCAGCTTCTGAAGTGCCAGGATTGCAGATGTGAGCCACCATGCCTGACTCTACATTACTTTTCATATCAGAAAGTGAAGAAGGCAGTTTTAGAAAGTGGCAGAAAAATCATCAACTTTTAAGTTGCTAAACATGGTTGCTGTTATTAAGGGCAATGTGAGATATCTGCATAAGTAATTTTATTCATCTTGCACTAAAGTACCCTTTTGTTTTCATTTTTGAGCCATCAGCCTTATTTGCTTTTCTTATCTTATTTTAGTATCTAGGATTTCATATACATTGTTGAATAAAATAAGCCAGAAATGGGAATGTCTTTGCCCCACTCCTGCTTTTAGGACAGTGAATCCAATTTCTCATCATTTGTTTTGCTTTAGCTTCAGGTTTTTGCACCTTTATCAAGTGGAAGAAGTCTCCCTCTACTCTAGTTTGCTAAGAACTTTCATTATTCATGGGCTTAGTCTTGTCAAATACTTTTTTCGTTACCAGTTGATATAACTGTGCAATTTTATTCTTTAATTTGTTGGGTAAACTGAAGTAGTCTTCCTTTTACTTATCTCATTACTTTTAATTATGCACATGGGGGGGGGGCCTGGCTGTGTGCATGTGCAGGTACCTGGGAATGTTAGAGACATTAGATCCCCTAGAGCTGGAGATACAGGTCGTCTTGAGCTGTCTGACATTAGTACTTGAACTCACGTTCTCTACAAGAACAGGATGCTCTTTTCATCCTTGACCTATCCCTTCAGCTAACATTGAGTTTTGACAGTTAGATGTTCTATTATGAGTTCACAGTTGGAAATGTATTTTGTAAATATAAATATCTATCATCCTATGGCTTAACTTTCTTATTTCTCTTAGATGATAATTTATAAAACAAACAAAAATAATTTTGACAAAGTTAATTTTATGTAAACTGATATATCTAGTTTTGCATATTTTAGAAATTGTTTTAATAATTATATGCCCACAACTTTAACAAACTATGACTGTTGTCACTCATGAAGTGGATACAGAAGCCTTCCTTTTCTGGGCTGTTCTTGCCTCATTTTCTTAGTACTCTGTGAGTACACTCAGAACCGTATTAAACACTGATGTAATCTTTCAGCTGACAAACATAATTCAGACACTGTCTTGTCCTAACTTATTTATTATTTCATTCTTCTTTCCTTCCTGATAGCACAAGATTCTTTCCCTTATTTGCTTTCTATCAGCCTTTCTTCAGTTAGTTGTTTTACAGCAGGACTCCTGATAAAACCAGGGTTTCATTTGCCTTCATCTGTGAACGTCTTACTGTCTGATATCATCATCCCTAGCAGAAATCTCCACTCAGTAAGGGATTCAACAGTTCTTTTAACTTTTAAAAACATTGCATTTTATGTGCTGTCTTTCAATAGTTTGGGTACTAAACTTCCTCTTGTTCGGATTATGTTTCTTCTACATACAGGGGAGGTGTTTTCTTCTTGCTGGTTTCAAGCTTTTCTTCAACCTTAATTTCTGAAAGGTTTACTCTGTTGTTTGTGATGTGCATATAATGTATGTGTGTTAGTGTATTATGTATGTGTGTATCTATGTGCATGTGTCTGTGTATACATTTCTGTGTGTATATGTGTGTGTATATATGGAAGTGTGAGAAAATAGATACGTATGTATGGGTCTATGTGAGTCTGTTCATTTATTTATGTGCATGTATGTGGGTATGTATATATGTGTATGTGATTGTGTATATTTTCATGTATATGTATATTCATGTGTATGAGTGTGTTTCATTGGGCTTCTCTTTTGATAATTTTTATGCTTCTGGAATCTATATGTTGCTATTTCTGCTAAATCAGGCTGTTGAATTGTTTTTTGTTTGTTTGTTTGTTTTTGTTTTTTGGTTTTTGATTTTGGGGGTTTTTTGGATCCTTTTCAGCCCTATTTCTTTCTCTCCTTTTAGGATTATGATGTTACACAATTAGACATTTTATTATTATGATGCAATATTTTCTTGACACTCTGATTCTGTTATTTCATCTGTTTTCCACTTAATCAGGTTTTCTTGATCTCCTGTCAAGTTCTCTGACCTTCCTAGGACACTCTTCTTCCTGTCCTGAACCTTTGCATGAGGTTTCCATTTCAGTTATTGTACTTTTCAGTCTGAATTTTTCCATTTGTTTTTTCTTAGCCTATTACTCTGATGAGGACTTTAATTTTTTAAAAAACTGATTGTAATAGTATACATAATTGTTTGCTGAAACAGTTTTATAAAGATAGCCTTAAAATCTCTTCAGATTCTGGTTATTATCTTACTACTTGTATCTATTGATATTCTCCTCTGAGTCAATTTGGGAGTCTCTCTCTCTCTCTCTCTCTCTCTCTCTCTCTCTCTCTCTCTTGCACTCTCTCTCTCTTGCACTCTCTCTCTTTCTCTCTGATATAAATGATATTTATTTAAACATATTTAGCATATTATAAATTCATAGAACTTTTGGTTACTTTCTTCTGATGCCAGTACAGCAGCTAACTGATGAATGAACTCCTTACTGCTACCAGGAAAGGATAGAAGTACAGGGTGTTCTCTGTGCTCTTTGTTGATATTCAAGTTTAGGAGAGACAGTTCTTGCTTCTGGGTAACAGTGAGATTCTCAATCCCTACTAGATTACCACTGATACTTCTCTAGGTGCAGTATGTCTTGCTACTTCTATAGCTAGTGACCTCACAGTGCAGTAAGGCACCTTGCTGTTACCTAGAAGAGATGAAACCCTAGCTTTTCTTGGGCACCATCTCAACAGGGATGCTGTTGTGCTTTGTTGCAGCTCAGGGAGGGTAGAAGTCTAGAATTCTCACATTCTCTTCGCCGTCATGGCTTGGATTGTGTGGGGGGTGGGAAACAAGAGCTTTACTGGGGCTCGTTCAACTCTGTTCTTCAGTATTTCCAGGTTCCTGGCTTCTCCAACATTTTGCCTGAGACTTATGAGACCAACAGGCAAATCCAAAGAGCTCAGCGATGTCTTATTCTTTGGATTCTTCCCCCCTTTTTTCTACTAGAACACATGATGCATGAAGGTCCAGTTTGAGAAGAAAAGTATAAACTGTGGACACACTATCTTAACAGACAGGAAAGGACTTGGTCTTCCTGTCCATGTCATGCATATTTTTCTTCTTTTGGTTTTGTGACACTCTTGACTCTGTGCAAGACTCTTCCACTACCTGTATGGTCTGCTTAAAAGCTGTTACCTGGTTTTTATAATATGCAGTGGCAGTTTTGATGTAGATTCTCTATTTCATAACACTTTATCATGAGGGTTTGTATTCTTTAACCTCTTTCATCATTGTCATGAGTTTTCTTGCCATATTTTTGTGTTGTTCTGTCCTAGACTCTTGTATTACTGAACATTGAATGACTTCATAGCTTAGAGCTGCAGAGGTTCTATACTCACAGTGTGGAGGCATTGCCTTATCAATCCACCCAGGGACAAAAGGGGCCATATCTGCAAGACTGAAGACCAGCACACCATTGTAGGTATCTGAATCAACCCAGATAATCAGCATCTTTAAAACAATACAGGCTCAAGAGAGTTCCCATTGCCAGCCCTGTCTGCTTCATCTTCTGTCCTCTCATTGCTTGCAGAGGGTATAATTTTCTCTCCATGTGAGCCTCTCATCTTCAGGAACTATGTGAATATAGACTCTGCCCTCCATGAGAAGTCTCAGCAATGGACTCTCAGCAATCTCAATATTTAACTCTCTTCATTTCCTTCCCATTGTAAACTGTCCAGAGCACTTCAGATACAAACCTCTGGGTTTTACCTCTATTTTAGCTTCCTTTTAAACAGAGTTTACAGGCATTTAAAAAACAATCTGTCATCTTGTTGTCCTAAGATTTCCAGAATAAGACGGTGAACAAAGTGCTGACTGAGGAAGACATTTTTAGAGCACTAAGTTTTAACCTACATTTATTGAGTACCTAATGTCTCAATGGTTCATCTTCAAACTTCAAAAGCCTAAAAAGATGACAACTTGGAAGATGAGCCAACAAAGAACATGTTGCTGGAGTCAAACAGGGGTAACAATTTTCAGTTGACAATTTGGGCTTCATCAGAATACTTTCTAGAGAAGGCTCAGAGATTTTCTTTGAGCTATCTGTGCATTGTCTTCTGCTCAGTCTTGACTAGTTGATGATTTCAGGTAAACTGCTTCCAAAATCTCCAAGGAAAGTATTTATTATATGTGAAATGAAATCATAAATGCCCCAATATGCTAATTTCCATTGCTTCCCATGAACCTCAGTGTAATGCTTGTGTTGGAAGCCTGAACTGGCATGCTTATTTTAGAATCTAATTTTACAAGGAAAGGCTCATTCTACACATGGAAGAGTGCTATGTAATTTGACTGAAGCCATCAGACACCTTGTCATAGAGGGTTTTTTTATAGGTCCCTCTGTGATAAAATGGGACTTTGGCACACAGCAATAGGTGCCACTTGTATTTCATTATTGATTCTAGGATTTCTACTTTACTATTCCTTTGGGGAGGAAAATAGTAGAGTTTACATAGACTTTCTCCATGTGGAGTTGTACTTGGAGTGTGCCGCCCACATTAAGAAATCTGAAAAGGAAAAAAATCTTAACATGGGAGTAAAGATTGTTCTTTGCAAACATGACACATTGTTAAGGTTGTAGACCATCTCCTGTCAATCTTTGCACACTGAAATTTAATTGGCATCCCGCTGTCCAAGCACATGCATTCCTTTGCTTTTAGGGTCTTAATTTTTTTCAATGTCATCCTAAATCTTTGCAAATATTATTCTAATAATTGTATAATATTTTATTGAATCTTGTTGAAGTATATAAAACTAGACCACAAGGCAGCAAAGGCATTCCACGCTTGGACAGCAAAATATATCATATTAGTAGGTCATCTCAAATTTGATCTCTGAATTAAATAAAATGTCAATTAGGAATGCAGAAATTCCTTCTAAGATTTTTCATGTAGAGGAAGAAAAGGTAAGATACTCTTCATTTCCATTAGATTCAACAAATCTAAAAATTACATTAGAAAAAAAGTCATTGCAACTGTGTACTCATTAAAAAAAGAGCAGTCTTGAGCTCCCACTTCACATAGTAGAGAGAAATAAATTCTAGATAGATAAAATATTATTTTTAAATAATATTTTAATAATTTTAAATAATTTTTAAATAATATTTTAATAAAATATTAATAATATTTTAAATAAAAAATTTGATATTCAAGAAGAATGTTTAGAAGAATGAGTTTGTTTGTTTGTTTGTTATTTTACTACAAGGTCTAGTTATATGGCATAGGTTGGCCTTGAACTCACATACTCTTGTTTCAGCTTCCCCAGTGCTAGAAGTATATATAGCACATGCTATATACCAACTAGCAGTGAAAGTAGTTTCATGACTTCAAAGTAAAGAACAACTTGACACAGAAAACTGTTGCAGGATATTTGATCACACCGTGAATCCTAGGATTGTGTTATTTACTGAAAATAGCTGTTACTAATTGTGATGTGGCTTAGCCCTTAACACACAGCTTTAAGCCCTCTGACTGGAATACACACACGACCTTAGTTCATACCTTTAATCCCAAACTGTGAAGGTAAAATTAGTTGGTAGAAGGAAGCACCCATGTTTGAAAGTGATGTCTAATTGAGTGGCAAACAAAGTGACCAATCAGAGAAAGATTTGAGTGAATAGGATCTGGCCAAATATCACAAGAAGAGTGAGGAAAGGGAAGCTACTTAAAGGGCAGTACAGAGAGGAAAGAGACAGTTTTACTGGGACAGTTGTCCAGAGACATTGTAGAGAAAGAAGAAGCCAGAGAATGACGAGCCAGAAGATTAAAACAGATTGCTAGGGTTAGTTTGAGGGCAAATAAAGTAATTCAGGAGAAGCCCAGAGAGAAGCCAGATTGAATCAGTCAGTTTGGAGAGGTGTTTGAGTCAGAATAGCCAGCCAGAACTCAGAAAGAACTAAGAAGGGGGTGGCGTTATTCATCAGTAAGTCTCAGAGGCTAAACACATTCTAAGCCTAAGATTGTACAGATGCTAGAAGCTTCCAGGACTAGGTCTAGATTAAAGGACAGAGGCAGTAAGCCTCGGGGATAACAATTACTGCAGATAAAAAAAAGTATATTTCATCTTTAAAATTCAGAGCTATAACCCAAAAATAGTAACTTAAGTATGAATAAGTTTTTCTCTAGGTGTGGAGAGAGGGCTCAGCAGGTACACCATAGAGAGGACACACATTTGGTTCCCAATACCAATACTAGCCAGTCTACAACCACCTATAACTCCACTAATAGCTTTTCTTGGGCTCTGCAGGCTCCTGTCTTCACATGTGTACATCACTGGATGAATGCATATACCGACAGACAATTTGGAATTAAAAACATCAAATCAGATTTTAAGAGATTTGAGTAGTAAACCACACCAAGATGAATGAAAAGCTGAAGAAAATGGCAGAAAGTGAAACTTGGCCACAGTTTTTTAAAACTCTTATAGTGTAGCATGTAAGAGCTAAATATTGTGATAGAAAAAAAAAAACAAACTGACCTTGATATTACAAAATCCCTATAATTAGGTGAATAAAATATGATCTAATAGAAAAACATTCAAAGAATATGAGAAAAAAAAACTTCAGAAGTCAATGACGGTCAGCTCATCCTTTTTCCAACCTGCCTGGAAAACACCAAAGTGTCAACCACTTGCAGGAAGACACTCTCATCCATCCTGCTGGGAGTGTTTATGTGCCTAGACATTAATATGGGAATTTGTAGATAATTATTATTTAAAGCTAAGTATACTTTTACTTTAACTTATTAGTTCTACATCTGGGCATTTTTCCCCTTTAAATTAAACCTCCAGTTTGTGGTGGCATGTGCTAGCACATTTATCTCCTTACAGAGCAGCCAAGGAAAAACAGTAGTTCCCCTAGATTTTAGAAAATAAGAAAATAGCTGAATAGATGGCATTTATTGGAAAACATACATCTAACTGAGAAGACTGAGTTAGAAGGGATCAGATGATTCCATCTGTTATGATATATGATAAAGAATGATAATACCATATGTAGACAAATACCTGAAAACTGGGCATGGTTACATATACACAAGAAATGCCAAAGGTGTCTCCTATATGTGAGTTTCCAGAGAACTCACTTAACTGTGGCAATTGGTGGGATTTAGTAAAAACTGGATGGAAAGAGGCTTGTGTGACTGAGATAAGCATAAGATAACAAATATACCAGTTACAGAGCAGAAGCACATTGACAGGATAGTCTTATGTGCTAGGAAGACATGAACAAACATTTACTCACCTCAACAGGCAGCAATGACAGGTTAAAGTATTCATAACATCAAAGTTCAATTTGATGACCTGATGAGTTTTGCTTGGGTTCCTCGTAGAAATGAGGGTTAGGAGGCACTTGTATTGGCAGACATCAAAGGTGACAACTACATCACCAATGCCCATCCCATCATAAAAAGCTGGAAATCTGGAGTATACTGCATAACCCACAGGCCATTCAGCTCACTGAAGAACATTCTTTCAGGTAGTTCAGTAAGTCTGAGCCTCTTCCAGGTGGCTTAACTGCTCTCCATTCTTCTGGGAAGTTCAGTTTGTCTTAGAGTCTTATGCAGTTTCACTGTATAATTTGGGGATGGAGGAGCCTATTGGATCTGTTTGGGTTCAGTGTTTTCCTGCAGATATTGAGTTGTTTACTTCCTGAGGTTAATGAGCTTCCAGCAACACGGAACTTCCTTACCCTCCCCTTTACTTCACTTACCCTTAAATATCTCCTATCTGAAAAAATTTCCCTCCAAAATATATTTTACTCTTACAGGAAAGCATTATACAATACATTATATAATTGTAGAATACCAAAGTCCATTCTATTATAATTTTTACAGGTGACATATACACACAGAAGTACTGTAGGATCCATGGTATAATAGAAAACATGAATTGAGTACTATAACTTCACATAATTTTCTTTGGAATGGTTACCATTTTGATAGAGAGTCTAAATTTAAATTATTAAAAAAAGCATACTTATTTTTATATGCACAGAATATTTTATTTATGTGTTGAAAATGGGAATTGTGCACACCTTGTATGTAAATCACCCATATCTCAGATTATTTTCTTTCAAAAGTATGTAAGAAGAAACTAAACAAACACAAATTCTAAAAATTCCTGGTGTCTGCTGACAAATGCTTCTTGGAAATTGTCTCTGCCACACTGTTTTAGCTTTGAAATAATAATACTTCCTGAATGTTCATATATCTAATCCCACAATGGCTTATGATTGGACAGTGCTATTTTATGTTTTCTGAAGAGTTTGTGTACATTTTTAAAAATTCAAACTATAATATAAACAAAATAGCAGTTATAATTTTAAATATGTTATGTATTGAGAGCATAAAAATGTATAGTAAGATTAATGAGTGACATCACTAGAGGCAAGCACAAGATGAGTGACATCACTAGAGAGAAGCACAAGATAAGTGATGTGACTAGAGACAAGTACAAGATGAGTGACATCATTGAGAAGCCAGAAGTCAATTGTAAGTAACAGAACACACATATTTATATTCAATTAGGAAATCCCATTTCTAAGAGTGTATCTTAAAGTGTATTAAGCAAGCATGAAATGGAATAGACCTAAATTTTTTTTCATGGCATTTGACATTATTTTAGACAAAATTTAGAAATAATTAATATATGTTAGTAGATTCTTTTTAACAAGAAGCAAAAAGAAATAGAAAATATGTATTGGCTATATCTTGTTATCCCCGGAAGATTGGTTTCAGTATGCCTGTCCGTGACAAAATGTATCGACACTTGTATCCTTGTTTAAAATGATGGAACATTTGCAAAGAACTCAGATGCATCCTCACATGTTCTCTAAATGATGGCTAGTTTACTTCTACATAGTGAGATTAAATGCTGTGGAAATAGTTTTTACACTGTTTTGCTCAGAGGCTAATAACAAGAAATAATAACCTGTTTGGGTTTTGCGCAAATGCAATAGTTTTCTAATATTACTGATCCAGGATTGGTTGAATCTGTGGATATGTAATCATGTGCCTGAAGTGAAGGCTAATTCTATATGCACATGCAAAATAATATGCTGAATATTCTGTTAAATACATACTGTATTTTTTAGGATGAGTATGTCCTATTACAAGGGATGTAATTACATGAAGAAATTCATTCTTTGTTTGAGATCCAACTTAAACTGGAAAACTTACATTATAATAATAATAATTACTATTATTTTTATGTTTATTGTCAGTATCATCATCATTGCTATTAATTGTGTGTGTGTGTGTGTGTGTGTGTGTGTGCATACATGCACACCCACCTGTATATGCCACTACACATGTTTTGAAGTATAGTGTACACATGACAAATTTTTGGAGCCAATTTTCACCTTCCACTTTGTTGAGGATTGGTCCTTCCTGTTGTTTGTACTGTCAGACATCTTGCTCCAGGCTAAGTAAAGCAGTGAGCTTCTGGCCAGTCTCCGATCTCTACTCCCATCTTAGGGTAGAGACTGGGGTTATAGATACTTGGCTCCACATCCATTCTTTTCATGGGTCCAAGGAATCAAATTCAAGTCCTCGGACTTGTTTAACTACTGTTTCTACCTCCAGAACCATCTTTGCAGCCCAGTCTTTATTTTCATTTGCTAAGTCTGACAAGACATTTTGGGGGAAAGGCTCTAAAATGAATTTAACATGAAGGCTTTTAAAGCATTATTCTTGAGATGAACACCCCAGGATGAGGAAGCAAGACTAAGCAGGACCATTATCTGTGACAGAAGTTCAGACAATAGCCACCAGTGAGTGAAATTCCAAGAAACTCCAAGCAAAAACCATCTAAGTGGACCAGAGTTTTCATTGTGTCCTCTATTTAAAACATTACGGTGAATATTCATGCTTAAAATATCACTACGGTTAGGATTTTTCTTTTCAAGGTTAAACATGAATAAGATATCCATGGTGATAATGATAGGTGTGTATGGATTTATTTACCTTTTTTATATGCCTAAAACCTTAAAAAGAAGCAACAAATTAAAAATTTTAACATGTATTTAGATATTTTTTTTCCTTTCATATCAATATTTCCCCAGTCTCTGTGTATCTGTCTCTTATCCTCCCCATCTCTGCAGCCAACACTGTTTGTCTATCTTTTCATAATCCTTTGGCCTCAGCCTCCTGAGTCCTGGCATTAGAGGTCTGCACCACTACCCACAGTTTATTATCACCTCAGCTTTGTATTGGTTTTTCTTCCTGAGATGCCTGCTCATACCTTTACCCAAACACACATCCTCTTCCTACCCCATAGAAGATGACGCCATTTTCACTTTTAGGTTACATCAGTGTTCAAAACAGGTGGGCGGTGGCCTCAAGGGATGTTGCAATATCAAGATATTGTGACTGTCACAACAAGAAGATTCAGTTGGCATTCACTAACGTTTAAAGAACACTGGAATAATCTGGTAGAGTGAGCCAGCAAAAATCATAATAGTTCATGGCTCCACTTTGATGGTTCTTTAAGCATTTTTATTAGTGTATTTTTAAGGGGATGGCCATTCTGTAATATGAGTGAGTTGATACTTACATAATAATTTACTTAAAATGAATGCTTGAGGAGTTGTGAGTTTGTGTTGTAAAGATTATATCACAGGTCAAAGACAGGTTGAAATGCTGAGATTCATAACTGTAAACTATTATTAAAATTTTCTCCGTAATTAGTAGTTAGGGACCAGTTTTTAAATTTTTCCTAACAGATATTCAGATACATATACACCCAGCTATTGGTCTGTATTGGATAGATCCTGAGAGAGCCATTGCTCCTTTTTTCTTTGTAGGTGTTTCTGGTTGTTTTCTGGCATGAAAAAAACTCTCTCTCTCTCTCTCTCTCTCTCTCTCTCTCTCTCTCTCTCTCTCTCTCTCTCTCTCTCTCTGTGTGTGTGTGTGTATTCGTATGTTAGTCCTTTTGAGTAAATCACAATTGCTGCATTTAACCTTTTCTGCTTGACCACACCCCTTCCACCTTTCTCCACAGTTCTGCCCTTCTAGGTAAATTCTCCTTAGAAATCCCTTCTCCAGAAGGGTGGAAGTGAGGCATTCCAAGTCTTAGTGAGATTTTTTTTTTTACACTTGCCACATTTTTTCTATTTCTCTGAAAAGTCATAAATTTTACAGTATAATTATTAAATCTGTATAGAACTCTGTGGTGTATGTGGATGTGTGTGTGAGTGTGTGTGTGTGTGTGTGTGTGTGTGTGTGTGTGTGTGTGTGTGTGTGTGTGTGTGTGTGTGTCAGGCCACCCATGCCAAGAAGAACAGAGTACGTGTTTGTTCCATTTGCTGACCATCTATGTGGTTAAAAGTACAGGCATATATTTTGTAAATAGTTTTCTTAAAAGTGAAAAAACAGGTGGTTTGGGGGTGACAGGGATCCTCTTAAGCCGAGCAGGTAAAAGCTAGAAGCCATGTTGAGAAATAGCTTTCATTTTTCATAAATGCTATAATTAACCATTTTGGAGCTTAAACCGTGATTGTGACCTCTCGTATTCTTTGAGGTGTCCACACCCACTTTCAGTATGATTTGGGGTGTTAAGTCCTGGTGTCAATGCCAATTCCAACTTAGAAATTACATTCTTCCCACTCAGAAATTCCTCCTGGAGTTTCAATAGGAGAAATTATTCTTCATTTTCCCCTCCTGAAAACTGTTGTGTAATGTTGCTGGCAGAGAAGAGAGACTGGTTCCACCCCAAAGCTAGCTGAGATTTAGGGGAAGCTGAAGAGGCATCTATATATAGTATGTAAAATGCCTCAGGCTAACGGCAGATGAAAAGCACTCCAGATAGGTAGGGCATTATTACTACTAAAGTGCTATTATTTTGACTTTGTAGCTGCAAGTTACATCAAGCCTATAAAATGTGCCCGACAGGATAGCAGTCAGATGCGCCTCACATCCTGGGTCATAGCCCCTGACAATTTGTTTCTCTTATAGCAATGCTACCTGTTAATTTTTATTAAGCAAAAATAATTGGAATTATTTTTTGCTCTACATGTCCTTATGTCCTTATGTCCTTAGTGAGAGCGAAATGGACAACAGAACCATTGGGTTACAATGGCTCTTTCGAGTGCCACTAAATAGAGGAGCTGCCAGCTTTGCTCAAGATATTTAAAAAAAAATTAGAAAAAAATAATCTACTCCAGTCACACTGAGTCTTAAACACGATTCAGTTGCTACCTGCTGATTTAATCAATCCTTTTCAGTGAAAAAATAGAAATTGGAGTGTAATATGCATGATGAAAAATTTTAATAAAACACATTGGGATTTCTTTTCCTTAATGGGAAATGGAAATGATTTAGCCAATGCACCTAAAAAGAAAAGGAAAGGAAAACCAAAAACCAGACGGGTATCAAAGCCTGATTACAGTCCTGTATGTGAACTACAATATAGAAGCCCTTGGTGTGTATCACCCTGGAATCCAACATGGATGAGTCTGAAGACCCGAGGCCAGCCCTTTAGGGAAGGTGTTTTGGTTTTTGATCTCTGAGACGATCAGAGAATTTTGCTTTCCTCTGTACATAAAACCAATCCCCACGCTTGCACTGCATCTTTGGAAGTAAATGGTAAAGAAGAGGGCTCAAGACACGAATTACTGAGAATCTATTTTGAGGCAAATAGAGGTGTTCTCGCCTTTGATGCTGAGGACTTACAGCAGCAATATACAACAGGCTCCATTTTTATCAACGGGTCTAATGAGAAGCCTTTCCTGTTCAAATAAAGAACAAGCTGGTTGCAGTTTATTTCCCTCATGCTGTGGAAAGGTGGTGGAATGCAGATTTTCTACTAAGTACTAAAAAAAAAAATTTAGAATTGTTTTGTTCTAAGAAAAGGCTGCCCAATGGAGTTTTCTATGATAGCAAAGTCCCATGTTTGTGTTTTTTTATATCACGAGAAGTTCATTAGGTACACGTGGTCATTGAGTACTTCTGAGATGTGGCAAACATAAGTGACAACATGGGTTTTACATTTTATTTGATTTCAATTTATTGTAATATCTGCATGTGGCTAGTAGTTAATGTTTGGGAAAATGTGATCTAGGCATAAGAAGAAGGAGCTATTCCAAATGGTAGACATTGCCAAGCTGGAGTGTATCCACTTTTTCTTGCCTTTCTTTCTTTCCTTTCTTTCTTTCTTTCTTTCTTTCTTTCTTTCTTTCTTTCTTTCTCTCTCTCTCTCTCTCTCTCTCTCTCTCTCTCTCTCTCTCTCTCTCTCTCTTTCTTTTTTAATTTTTATCAATTATTTTATTCATTTACATTTCAAATGATATCCCCCTTTCTGGTTACCCCTCCACAAACCCCCCCATTGCATCCCCTTTCTCTTTCCTCCCCTTTACATCTATGAGGGTGCTCCTCTTCCCACTCACCCACTCGAGCCTCACCACTCTAGCATCCCCCTATGCTGAGGCATCAAGTCTCCTCCCCTCCCATTGATGTCAGATAAGACCATCCTCTGCTACATATATATCTAGAGTCCTGGCTCCCTCAGTGTATACTCTTTGGTTGGTGGTTTCTACCCTGGGAGCTCTGGGTGGTTCAGTTGGTTGAACTATCTACCTTTTCTAGGAAAGGCTCTGTCTGTGCACTTTAATCAGCAAGTGGAATGTTACCTAGTTTTGTCAACTTCCTCGATAGATTGGCTTGTGAGTAAGCCTGTAGTGTATTTTCTTTTTTTTTTTTTTTCCTTTTTAAAAAAATTGGGTATTATATTTACATTTCAGATTTTATCCCCTTACCCCACTTTCCCCCACCACCCAGAAGCCTCCTATCCCATCCCCCCTCCTCATGCTTCTATGGGGTTGTGCCCCCACCTACCCCCACCCCCACTCTTCCCTCCCCACCCTCACATCCCCCCCACTCTGTGTTCATCCTTCATGGGACCAGGATTTTCTTATTAGTGATTGAAGTGAGAATTACCATCCCATTTTTAGGTGATGCCGCCTCTCAGCACATGGTTCTAGGTGCTATAAGAAGCAAGCAGAGAAAACCATGTGAGCAGCACCCTTCTATGTCCTCTGAATCAGTTCCTTCCTCCAAGTTCCTTCCTCAATTTGTCGCCATGATTTCTCTAGATGATGAATGTCAAAATCTGTGGAAAAAAAAAAAAAACTTTTTCACCCAAGTTCGTTTTGGTCATGGAGTCTTATAACAGCAATATACATGCTACCTAAGGCGTGTGGTGTAACAGAAAGGATGAGGTTGAAGTTTGTGTCTCTAGAGTCTAGTCAAGTTGCCCCCTTAAGAAAAATGACTTCATTGGAATTGAACAGTTTTTTAACAATGGTCTAACAGCAGGAATACATAACAAGCTACATTTTTATCAACAGGTCACATTTCAGATTTGTGAAGATTAACACAGGAAATGTTCTTTTGACCCAAGCAAAAGACCCACCATATGAGAGGTTAACATCAATGTTAATACTTGCTCATTATCATTAAAGACATGTTGATGACTGCAGACCAATGCCTAAGCTGGACACAATCATTAATCTATGAGCATTTAAGTGGTATAGATGTGGGTAGATTACTGGGATGCCAGCCAAAATGTCTAAACTTAGTAAAAGGTTAAAAATATCTCATCTATCCATTCATCCATCCATCTATCTACTCATCAACCCATCCATCCATCCATCCATCCATCCATCCATCCATCCATCTGTCCATGTAAATACCAACTTGTATGTAATACTTTGCCAGACTCTATGGAGTGAAGGATGGAGACTTACAGTTTCCTTCTTCTAGCATGTAGTCCAAGAAAACCTATGATTAATTCAGCTGGGATTTTTGCAACAGTGATCTGTCAGTAGTGAAAATTGTGACTAATAGCCTGACATACTTGTTGAGAGATGTCAGAGAATCCCTTCCTAGTGACCCGAGGCATGGCAGTAACTATGTGTCTCCTATTTCTTCATGCTTATAATAGACTGCTTTTAAGTGATTGCAAGGGACAACAATGTCTTTTTCATTTATGTGGTAGTATATTCTATGTTCTATTTTTCAAAAAAAATTATTCTTGTGGATGGTGGCTGTTTTGGTTTGGATCTAGAAGGTAACCACAAAAAGGTGGATCAACAGCTGTTCCCAAATAGTGATATTGTTTGGGAAGTTGTAGAACCTTTGGGAGTTAGGCTTAGCTGGTAGAAAAGAAGTTGTAAACCTTTGTAGTATCTCTGTAGCCAGGATCTGGTTCTCTCTGCTTCCTGCTCTGCCAGTGCTCTTTGCCCAGCCATGATGGACAAAGAACTCTCTGAAACGGTGAGTAAAGCAAACACTTCCTCGGTTAAGTGGTTCTAACTAGTTATTACAGTAATTAACATGAATGACTGACCATCAAATACTATTTGAAGAAGAAAATCAATGTTCTCTTTAAGACAATGTTCTCTGTCCTGAGACGTAAAATCACTGGTCAACATCCAGGACAAGTGAAATAAGCTTTTGAAAAGGCAGTCCCACCAAGTGGGTTGTGAATCTATGAAAATTCAGAACACTCACTGGGCCACACATTAGATGATTGCCTCCCTGAATAGAGTGGGATAGCACAAAACTGTTGGCAAGAGGGCATGGAATAGTCTGAGAATCACAAATGCATGCTCAGCCTTCTACCATCCAGTCAACAATTTCAACCCAAACCAGAAATATGAGAGGCAGAAGCCCCTCTGGATGTCAATGTCCCTGGCAAAACATGGTCTCAATCTCAAAATCAACAATACTGCCTGGTTCTCTGAACTTAAAAGCAGAGTTGGGCTAGTTAGTGACAATTATTACTCCCTGGAGTATATATGTGACTATTTGTTTTCAGAAATCATATTTGTTATGACTATCTGATCTTTGTGAAGAAATTTATCAAATTTAAACATAAAAAATGAAAGCATACATTTAAAGTTCAAAACATAAACTATTTCCTGAATGAATGAATAAATAAATGAATGAATGTATATGACTCTGTTAGCTCTTCTAACTAGAGGTACTGTAAGGGTTAGAACATGATTCATATTGTTTTTTTTCTTTTTTTGGCAGATGAAAGATTAGGAGGTATTTTTTGTGCACCATGTAATTAAAAATGATTTCTGAAATTCAGAACCCTGATGCCTAGCTAGTGAATCAAATAGTAATTTCTCATAGAAAGTTAAGGTGTAGACATATAAAGAAACACACAGATGAGTTTTGTCTGATAGGTCATTTCCTTTGTCATGTAAAAAATATCCAGCATAAAAGTAGGTGGCTCAGAAGAACTCATTGACAGGACTTTTATATTTAATGGGGGAAAAACGACATACAAGAAAACCCAGGCATGAGGCAATTGATTTCTCAGTTGGGATGTATTTCAGGGAAAGATGGCAGCGTGCCTTCTCCATCAGGACTTGGTCATCATTCCACTATTCATGAACAGATGCCTTGCGCACATCCCCAAGTGTAAGTGAATTCATTAAAAGATCTGGGGAATTGGGATATTAATTCTAAATCATTACATATTATAGATTTTCTGGAAACAAGTAGGGGGACATGGCAAGGAGAGGAGACAAGAGAGATTTTATTTGACTCTTGGCCAGAAGTTGGTCTCCTGAGATCAACCCAAAGAGTTCTTTTTAAAAAGCATAAGTTTATAACACTTAAAAAGATTTAAGCAGATATTGTCACAGTGTAGAAGGTGACACAAGACAAAGTTGAGTCATGAACACCAAATGCCATATATAGAAGAAGAAAAAGATAATCTGGATAAAATAGTGTGCAAATAATTTTGTTCTCTATGTACTATAGAAAATATATTTCTGATAGGAATTTTGTCAGTGCTTCTGTCCTACAGAGCATTTGAACTGAAACTGTTAATTAATAGTAAACATTACTATAAATATATTGTGCCATGTTTCTTTTTCCTTTTCAATTTAGAGCTTCGTTGCTCTCTTTCCAGATTATTTTTTACTCAGACAATTTGGCACTAGTTAGTTGATGTGTGGGTGGGTGTATTTTCTCACCTGCACAATTAACTTGAAGTTATTTTTGGAATCATTTTCATTTCCAGCTATTATGATGATACCATACTTGGGAAAAATGCTGTTGAGTTTGAATTCAGAGATTCTGAATATCTAAGGGCAAAATGTGACAATCAGGTCACAGGGAGAACTTCAAAATAGCATCAAAACTGTGTTAGGATAAAGTTGTCAAGAATATAATTCCTATGCATGTATTTCTTCATGCATTTTGCCCCTGTTTCTTGAAGTACCATCATGGAAGTCCTATGGATGAAATATTAAATGCATCTATCTTCTTTTCAAATGATTTAAATGCCATAAAATGGAGGAGTAGCTTGAATGGTATCTTCAAAATATTATTCAGAAATATGGATGAAATTAATTGCAAAAATATACTTTATTTCTGTAATGAAATCCTGCTGAATTTTGTATATTTGGTCCTGTTTTGTTAGTTAATTTTGATACTGTTACTTCAGCCCCCACCAACACCAGAGCAAGATAAATATTTTTACATATTGTTTGGAAAATAGGAAGTATGAATTTTAGAGACTGTACAAATCTTTTGAGTAGAGATCTCTGCTTTGAAGAGATACATAATATAAGCATCTTGATATTTATCTTTTCTAAATTAAGACAAAGAAACTAAAACCTGTAGGTCATATCTGGTGCACTGGTTGACTTTGTAAATAAAGTCTTGTTTGAACATCAGCCTGCCAGTTTTGAGTACAGTCCATGACAGTTTTGCACTGTGATGGCAGAGTGTAGTCATTTTCACAAGATCATAAGAGCTTCAAAGCCTAAACTATTTACTATCTTGTTCTTTACATAAGGTTTTCCAACAAATATTTTGAGATTTTAGTTGATATTTTGAGATTGTAAAAACTTTATTTATCTCAGACATTGTAAAAAAATAATTTGCATATAAATGTGTCAGGGTTAAATAATGAATATTAATTACTAGTGAACTCTGTAAAACTGCTTTAATATATATTTAGCTTTTCTTTTTAAAATGTGATAAACACTATAGATGCTGGTTTTAAAAGTTCACTACTTTCTAGAAAGTCTACCTTAAGAAAATCTGGGAGGTACACTTACTTTGAGGTGTCCTATTTAATTAATAGCAGTCCATGCATCAGTTCTGCTCTTGAAATGTGAATGAGATAGATAATGACTGTGACATCATGAGAAACAGTGGGATTGTGGGAAATTGTTATCCCTAGCAAAACCATATGTTCACATTCCTACCTTGGATATTAATATGATATCTCAAGTTTGACCACGTCCCTTTAAACCCTGAGGGAAAAACCCAAGGAATAAGCAAATGCACAGAAGTTGTATAAACTTGAGTTGGGTTTACAATAGACATAAGTAATCTGTCTTTTAAAAATTGGCATTTGAACTTTAAAAAGCTTAGCTTTTTTGTTGTCACTGAAGAAGACAGAGCAAAAGCTGTCACAATTTAAAGAAAGGCAATAATTTGAGAATAATACAACACAATGCACCAACTCATTATTCTTCCAGACGAGGCACAGTTCTCTGCTACCTGGTTTCCATCCAGCTGTTCAACTCTACTTTTCCTCATGTGTGATACAGTCTTCAAAGATGGCAGCCAACAGCTCCCCATTCTGTTCATACAAACCATGCAGTCTATTTACATTCCTTCAAATCTTAAATGGTTCTGTGGCTTGCTATAACAAATTAAATGCAGATCATCCTGAGATAACTGTGGTCCAGTCTTTAAGAGGACTAGTAACTTATTCTACAAATCCTGCAGAAGGTATTGACCGAAAGAGGAAGGAGTCAATAGTTCTGTCAAATACTGCTGGTTGCTAGGTAGACTGGAGACCAAGAGCTGATGATTATGTAGACTATTATAAATGCCACTCATTATTTGTATTTCAAACATCTTTATGGAATACTTGAATTAAAATCCTGTCTAAAGTGAGTTCTTCAAGAAACAAATTCACAATACCTTTATATCAAGACAGATACCAGGGATTTGGTGAATTTTATATAAAATAAGGACATCTCTTTCATTTATTGATATATATATATGTATGTATATATATATACATATATATATATATGTAAGAATCTTGATAAGATTTACAAGTTAGTTCTAGGCATGTACTCAGTATGAGATGGGTATCACCCACCTGCCCTCAATTTTCTATAAAAAAGGGATGGGTGTCCCCCTGCTAAGCCTAGACCAACAAAAAAGTCATTTTTTGTCATCGGCATTTTTCTTTTTCTTACTAAGCATGGTGACGCAGCACTGAAGAGCAACTGTGATCTTAGTCACAGCAATTCATGATTGCTCTTATTGGGGAAGAGTTGCTTAAAGATGGGTAGAAAGTCTCCCCTGTAATTTGTCTGTCAAATCTTACTGCCCTACCCACTGACTACTCCGCTCACTTATAAAACCCATATGAGGCCATGACTACCTTGGGAGGCCAAGTTTCTGTCCCAAACACACAAAGCCATTCTGAAGAATATTCAAGGTAAAGACAGTGTTAAAAGTATGCTCTGGCAGCAACCCAGCATGCACAGGTTGCCTCTGCCACCAACTTGGTAATGTGATTCCAAAAAGCTGTTCCCTGTTAGCATTACCTATTGTATGGAGAAGGGGATAATACTTTTCTCTAGTTGCTAACAAAGGACATAAGACAAAATTGTGTTAAATTTGACTTTGTGCTTGCCATTACTCTTTACTCTGATTGATGTATACCAAAGAAATATGCTACTTAACATTAATAAATATAATGTAATTGAAGATCAGCATGGTGGAAGCATGGGCAGCAAAGGATTGTGGGGAATTAGTAATCTAGAAACAGAAAATATTGATTCCCATTGAAAAGCTATTTTTGGCAAGCTGTGGGCTAACCAATGACAATTTAGCTTATGAAAGGCAATTCCTGCCTCTTTAATAGCTGAACACAATTAAAGCAGAAAACAAGAATGAGTTAATTAAAATAAATCAGATAAAAAGCTAAATATCTGGATATTTCTATGACACCATTTCAGTAGAATTCAGTCTTACAGCCTGTCCTGTGAAATATTTTATATTCATGTTTACATTATCTTATCATTGGCATATGCTCTCTGGGTTTCCCACATCTGGCATCTCAGTTTTTAATTTATATCCCAAAAAACTCAACTTGAAATATTTTTGCCTTTGGAAAGGTTCATAAAATTCCACAAGTTTCTTTTTTCCTCACACAGAATTAGGGTATTAATATAAGATAGCATAAGTATAATGGCTTTTCATGGTGTTTAGCATTGGCTGATTGCAGTGAATGGGACTGATTTACATCTCTTTGGAACGCCGAACAACTCTTGCTTATATGTACATCAACAGGTTGCTTGAATGCTTCTTTTCTAGTGTAATCAAAGCTACAGACAGGAATATAGAAGTTCCAGTAGAAGGTGTGTTCCTTTTCTAAAGGCAGAAATAAGTAATGCATCCACTACTTTTCTCATTGCTGTGACAAAATATCTCAGAAAAGTAACTTAAACAAGGCTTTACTTTGGCTCACGGTTTGAGGGATTCAGTCCATGATGGTGGGGAAGGCAAAAACCACAGGAGTAGAGAAGATGGCTGGTCACTTATATCCTCAGTCAAAATGCAAAGAGAGATGAATGCTGGGCTCAGCACACTTTTCCCTTTTTCTCCAGACCAGCACACCCGAAATTTGGATGATACCAACCACACGCAGGAGATGTCTTCTATCTTCAGTTAAAATGTTCTGGAAATCCTCTCACACAGCCAGAAGTATGACTGCTATGCCTATTCAGATTGACAAAAGAAGAAGAGGGCAGAAACCCATGCCCTACACAAAAGCTTTCCTTCCCTTTAGTTCTTCATAAGGCACCTGTCCAGGTAGGGCTTAAATTTAGGAACCAGGAACTGCATTTAGGGCTTAGGTATCTCTCATCTGAAAACCTAGGATATCAAATCATCTTTAGAGCCCATCTTTTTTTCAAATTCATGAATAATTATAAGCAAGTACTACAAGAATATTTTCATCCAAGGATGCCAACACAATTGGTTGATTGTAATTTTGTATGCAGAATACAGCTGCAGTAATTGGCATCTTGTAGGTGTTCATAAGTGAGGCCTATTACCATTTTCTCTGGTATGACTGGAAAAGGATTGTCAAATGATGATCATAGTTTATTAAAAGACTGACATTATGAAATAAATGTGTATTATAAAAGGCTGGGTCAGCATAAAGTCTTCTTTTGCAATGTCTTACAAGTATGCTGTGACTAATGACCACAATTGCAAAGCACTGCAGAAATCTCATCCTTTAATGATCCCCAGTCTTATTAAAAATTTTTGTGACTATTTCAGGAGCCCACAGGCCTTTAAAGTAATAATTCATATATTTGTACATTCATCAAATACTTAATGAGTACCTACCATGTACCTGGCAATGATCTGCATTGTTTTAGAGACAGACCAGTGAATACATTAAAGCTCAAATGTATTAACATTTGATATTTCAGCTGGGAAAGATCTATAAACATTCATGTTAACATGTATGTAGAAGGCAACTTGGGATATAATATTTTTAGTTTCAGAAAAGAGAAAGTCTGTCTCCAAATACTAACTCAGAAGTAAACAGAGTACACCATTTCATAAATCGAAGCTCAGTTATATTGAAGCTTAATTTTTAATACTTCCATGTCCAAAACTGACATTTTTTTTCATTTTTTTATTGGATATTTTATTTACACTTCAGATGCCATCCCCTTTCCCCATTCCCCATTCTCCCCTTTAGAAAACCCCTATCCCATGCCCCCTTTCCCTTTTTGCATTTATACATTTTTTAAAAATGTTAATCAAAGGCTTTATAAGTTTGGTAATGCTCAATCAGAGGTGTAACCCACTACCCAACCTAGATATATCAACTATCTTTGACTGGTGGAGATACGTGAACATCTGCCTCCCTGTCTCTCTCCTCTTTCTCTCTCTCTCATCACCTAGCTTCTCCTCTCCTTCTTCTCCTCTCCTTACTCCTTCTCTTCCTCTCAGTACTCCTCCCACCTTAGCTCCTCCTACATATCACCCTTCCTGTTAAAATAAAACTTTTCTCTCAAAATACAATTAGAGCATAATTATGCCAATTTGTACCAGTGAGGTACAAGATAGTCCTAATACTCAGTCCCTCATTTTGTTGACTAACCAGAACCTCTGTCATCTATCCTAACTAAAACACTTAGTTCTGAACCTGGCTTTTTCCTTGGCTTTAGAATGAATGTCAGCTGAAGACCATCCACTCAAATCTTTTCTCTCAAGGTAAATAGCCAGGATTGGCTATGAGGCTATAAGTTTTCAACCCCGTCAGAAATCCAGAACGACTGAGTTAACTATAATTGTGGGAAGCACAAAGCATAGCTTCTAAAACTTAGCCAATTTATAAAGACCTCTGAACACTTGGACACTCCCTCTACTACAAAACGTTGGAGCATCTGTTCTTCTGCCTTCTGGCCCAGGATCATCTGACAGACCTTAGTGCTGCAGAATTATTAAGGGCTGATTACTCTGTCTAGGCAGATATAATCAGTAGACTAGTCTGCAAGTGTGTCCTTTTCTGGACAGTAATTTGTCTGTAGATGGAAAGAGGCAATTCTTGCCTAGTGGCTGTCTCACCACAACTGGAGTAACTCCAAAGATGCTCAATTTCTTCTTAGAATTCAATACAGGAAACTGTCAGGAGCAGACAGGTCTCTAATCAAAATAAACATTAATACAGAAATGTTTGTCACGTCAATTCTGTGGACTTCTGACATTTTGAAAACCAACTATCCATGTAAGGTAATCTGGACTGTTGTGGTTAACTCCACTCAGGTATTTCTAAATAAAACATAGAAAACACCCTAACAATAAACTCTAAGCCATGAATTTGCTGTAGTCCCTTAACTCACAGGCTAACCATCTCAAATCTGTTAAAAAAAACAAAACTGACATTTTGTCCTCTTTACAAATGACAAGAGAACTAGACATCCTCTTCTGTAATCTGTAGGCGCTGGGACAGGGGAACGCAGAAGGGCAAGAAGAAGTAACTGCTGGGGAGGACATAAGAGAAGAACCCAAAGAGAAGGCTGCTGCTAACTTTTCTTTCTATATTTCATTTGACATTGAGGGGAAAGGTCAACTTCCTAAATCAGGAGATTAGTGGAGGTCAGAGGACAACCTCATGTATCAGTCAGTCCTCACCTTCTGCCCTATTTTACAGACTCTTTTTGTTCAACATAGCATGTGCCAGGCTAGCTGCCTTACAGACTTCAGGAGATTCTCCTGGATCTATATTCCATCTTGCCATAGGAACACCAGGATTGGAGATGTGTCCTACTATGCCCAGCTTTACATGCATTCTGGGACTTTGAACTCTTGTCTTCCCAGTTGTGTGGCAAGCATTTCACCCATTGAGCCATCCCCCAGCTCCATGATAGCACTTCTTTAGAATTAAGACATGAATATCGCTACACACTAAGTTTTATATTTGATTTTTAGCTTACTACCATATCAGAAACTGTAATATATTCTGTAATATTCTTTTTAAAGTATTTTATTATTTTTTGGAAGATTTCATAAAGTGTATTTTAATTGTTCTTACCCTCTCACTACTTTCATTAACTACTTTCCCCACTCTCACCTCCCTATCTGTCCAAATTTAAGTTTTTTAATTGTTTTCTCTATGAGTCCAGTTAGTATTGCTCAACCACTCTTGGGAGTGGGCCATGCCCTGGAGTGTGGCCAACCTACTAGGGGTCACATTCTTAAAACCAACTTCCCCTTTCCAGAAGCAACTAAATGCCAATAGATTCTCAACTAGGGGGATCACATTCCCACCTTCCCAACTCCATGCTGAGATTTTGTCTGGTTTGAACTTGCACAGGTCTTGTGCATGTTGTTACAGTATCTGTGAGTTTATATGTGCACCTTCCCTTGTTGTGTCTGAAGAACACATTTTCCTAGAAGTCATCTTCTATGACTTCTATGACATCTATGATCTCTCTAATCTCTCACGCACAATGACCTCTGAGCCATGGAAAGAAGGATGCGGTATGTACAGCCTTAGAACACTGATTATTTTTAATGTTTTTAGTGTTTCAAGAGGATATATGTGTGTGTCTGTGGGTATGCATATATATATACATATATATATACTTTTTAATGAACATTGGAT
Source organism: Arvicanthis niloticus (assembly GCF_011762505.2). Taxonomy (NCBI): domain Eukaryota; kingdom Metazoa; phylum Chordata; class Mammalia; order Rodentia; family Muridae; genus Arvicanthis; species Arvicanthis niloticus. The sequence continues at coordinate 37,922,052 of NC_047666.1, forward strand.
GTGTCTATGCACACATATGTGTGTATGTGAAATTGTCTATTTTATTTCACTTTTACATCATCCAATTTTCTTAGAAAAAAATGCTAAAAGTAAAATTATTGGATCCAAAATATAAATATCTAATATGTATGATCCAATTACCTTTGAAAAACACGGTTCTAATTTATGTCCTCAACTCTGGGAAAGGCGAGTTCATCTGATAGTCTTTACAGCAGAATAATTTGTTATAACGTGCTGTTATATTAGACAAAATGTAATACTGTAATCTAATCTTTTACTTGCCCGTTTTTATTATGAGTAATAATCTTGAATGTTTATTAAGTCCAACTTTCTTAGCTTTTCTGAACTCCTAGCAAATATTTATGATTTTATCTCTTTCTTTGTAATAGTGATATCCTTTTTCTTTTTTGGAGTATCCAGAATTTCCAAAAATAATATTAAATAACAGTGGACAAAGTGACCATTGCCTGAAAACAAAATTTCTGGAAGCCCATCTGTGATGTACGGCTCTTAGACGAGAGCATCACCTGGGGAGGATGACAGGATTTACAAGCAGATAGTAACAGAAAAATAAAAGATTGTTTATGCCCATGAGAGATTTGGATATGTTTGCCACGTAAAAAGAACATGCGATTTCCCTGTGTTGATTTCATCCTAGAGTCATCTTTACTGATTTCTTCTGGGAGTGAATAATGTTTTCTGTGTGTTTTTAGACTAAAGTAAATTAGTCTTTTCATCCAAAATGGATTCGAAGTGATTTTGTAGATCCTATCTTAACATGTATTTCTAGCTGTTTTTTGATTTAGAAAATCTGGTTTCTTTGACAAATCAGCATGTAAAATTCTAAAGTAGTATAATCTTTCTTAACAGTTCAGTCAAACACAGCACATGCCTATTGCTGAGTTCCTTTCCACAACACACATCTTTGTGTTCCTTAGCTGTGTGTGCGTGTGTGTGTGTCTCTGTGTCTGTGTGTCTGTGTGTGTGTGTGTGTGCGTGTGTGTCTGTGTGGTATGTGTGCATCTGTGTGTGTGTGTGTATGTGTGTGTACAGTTTAAGCAGCTGGAGGAGTTTCCTGAAGGAGTCTTTTTCTGTATTATAAGCATACATCATAAAATGGGTTTTATGTGACCGGAAGTTGTTCTTCATAATTTTGGGTATCCTAAAGATGTCCCGTACATTTTATGCTCATCCCTTAAATTTTGACTTTTCACTTCATCCACCACATAGGGAGTGTGTCGTAGAAAAATGTAAATGCTGGATGTTCTGCTCAGACACACATAAATTTAGATTCTTTTTGGAATTATTACAGCTATCTGTCAGCCTTAAAGCTTTGGAGCCAAAATTCTCTAATTCCAAAATTACGAGCCTGTGATAAAATGCAGTTTATATTGCTTTGTGGAATGTCGACCCGTATGTACACTGTTAATAGACTGAAAAAATAGACACAGGCTAATAAGAAGTTGACCTTAATTCATTTTTCAGCAAGCCTTTGAAAATGTGACTCTTCGCCTCATTCTGTTTCAAAGCTTGAAGCATCTGAAGGAAACTATATGAACCTTGCATTTTTTTTAGACTTGGGAAATTTACAATGGAAATAGACACTGAACTGTTTTTGCTTGGATTAAGCAATCATCCAAAACTCCTTCCCTATCTCTTTTCTCCTTTTGCTGGTTGGCAAGCTCATCCACTCATTTTCCACAACATCCTCAAAGTTTAATTTCAGGTTTTAGAGGGCAACTTTACCACATGGCACATTCGTATTCAAATTCAGTTGGATCCTTCAGGGCAAATTGTATACATTTCTGAACATGAATTTTTTTAAGTGTAAGATAAGGCTGGAAGTAGCTAACAAAAGAAGCAAAACTGGGGTTATACATGAATTAGTTGTATACAAGTCAAAGCCATGATGCCTGCAGGTAAGATAATATTGTAAAGGGAGTTGATTGGACAGAATTTTCTTTTGAGATTTGAAGTTAAGTGCTTGTTCAGCATTTGGAAGCCCTGGGATTGATCCCTGGTGTAGCCCTCTATCAAGGAAAGGGGAAGAATTGCAGGTGCAAATGATAAAAATATGCTATATTAAATTCTGAAGGAATGAATAAAATATTTTCAAATGCAAGAAAAAAATAAATTCATTAAACAACTATGTAGTGTTAGACATTGCACACCAATATGGCAAGACTTCAAAATTTGGGACGAGTCACTGTCATTGTTATTTGGAAAACGTTAATCTAGGGAAAGTTGAAAGGAACAGGTGGAAATATTAATTTAGAATCTCAAAAGAGACTTTGTAACTCTCCAAGCCTGAACCCCTAGTCACCTCAATGCTTCACTGTCTTTCTCCTTCACTCTTTTGTTTGCTTCGTCCCTTGATGTGACACTCCTTTCTTGTCTGCACTGATAATTAATATATATTTGATCTCCTGTGGTGAGCAGAGGTTCATCATCCCACCACACATTGGAGTTCATGTAGACAAATGTGTTTCTGGAGAACATTGGGGATCATTATGTAATTCACGAGAGAAGAGATGGAGGGAGACTCTGTAATTCACTCTCTGTGCCACGCAGTAACTGTGTATACATTGAACCGAGCAATCAAGCAACACTGAGAAACGTCTGAAACTCAGAAGGCAAATTTCATTTTCAGCCCTTGCCTGACTCTTGTACCAGGCAGTCTCTTGTACTCCAGACCAATGTTCTTTGGATAATATATGATCCTTAAGAATTTGAATAGAATAATTCTGTTATCAGTTTGTCGTCTTTTATTTACTCCAACTAACAAAAAATATGAACTGTAACTACTAATCAGCTTATTTTTTGTCTAAAGTATTTAACTATATTTACTCACTTATGCGTGAATATGTACACAATTTAATATTTTTCACAGTGAGCATGTGGACATCAGAAGACAACTTGAGGAAGTTGATTCTCTCCTTCCACCATGTACAATCCAACTCAGGTCACCAAGCCAATGCCTTTACCAACTGGGTTATATAGCTCACCCAGTTTAAGAAAAAAATTTTCATTGCTAATTCCTAACTCTGATTTTTTTCCATAATTTTCTTCTGAGCTTTTCTCCTGAAATTATTTTTCCTACTTATTTTCTCTTATTTTTCAATTCAAAAACATTTAAAAATGTGGTTACAATTTAGTTTAAGGATCATTTTCTTGCTCAAAGAATTATACCTTTTTAGCTTAGGTTTCCTTTTTGAAAAAGCTCAAAGCAAGTTTATTGACAAAAATCTTTTTTTGCTTAGGGCAAAAATGAGTGAAATTATGCCATATGAAAGAGATTATTAAATATTTTATTTTGCTTTTTGAAAAAAAAAAACGCATGAGCAAACATTGGTAAGGACCTTCTTTATACTGAAGTTTATTTTTATAAACCTTTGCTGAAGAATTTTCTGTCTGGTTCTTCCTAGTTAGGTTTCTTGTGTGTGAATACACTGAAATACAACTGATAATTAGGCAGTCCTATTTTTCAGACAGAAGAATATGACACTATGCATTCTGCTAAAATCCCACGCATTATGTCTTTGTCTTCAGAATTTTCCATTGACCGTTCTACAGAGCCTTGTATAGATGTACAAAGAATTCTTCCAAAGGTTAGTGTGTGGCTCTCCCTCAAATCATTTAAGGCTAGTTTTGGTTGCTATTTATTCGACTGCAACATAACTGTGTTTAAGGGATAAGACATATTTCTTAAGTAAAACACAATTTGAAATTTTGTACTTGCTTTCATAACTTGATTGGCTCAGTTAGTCTTTCCCCAGTGTTTGATATATGAGAGCTAGTGGTTTAATATTTTTAATGCGTGCAACATCACAGTTTTAGGCCCCTTATATATGTCCTTTCAATTAAAACCTCACAGAAACCCAATGTGGATGTTACAATATTTTATGAAGATTGACATACATATTGCCATTTTTCTGAAAGCTTTTAAAATGTTTAATTTCTTAAAAAAATATTGCTTGGGCTTAGGAAGAAAGTTTAATTTGTACATAATCATGAGTACCTGAGTTCAATCCCTACCATCCATGTAATAAGCAGACCATAGTGATATGTGCTTGTAATTCTAACTCTGAGGAGACAGAGATGAGAAAATCCTTGGTTCTCACTGGCCAGCTAAGATAGGTGGCACCTAAGGAACACTCTGGCTTCCAAACACGTGCAGTCATACACAAGTAAAACAATGTATTTCTATATAGATTTTGATGTACATGTTCTGTAATCAGTTAGGCAGTCCCCAGTTTATAGTTATTAGTCAACACTTCAGGTTTGCTACTTTTTTTGATAGTTTAAGGAACTATAAGTTAAAAAAACCATGGTATGGGTAACATTCTTTATTCTGATCTATAAAATGAAACCTTAAGAGTTTATATTGCCCCCTCCCATTCTGCCATAACCGACTCAGTATTTGGGACATAGAAACAAAACATATTTGAGTTGTGCAGCCTCAAGCAGTCTAAGGCAGGAAAAAATAGTAATGAGATGGAATATGGCTGGAAAATTCAAACAAATTCCAAAATCCAAGAATGAAAGCCAAAAGCAAAAATGGAAATAAACACAAAAATAGATTAGCATTGGAACTAGCAAAGGAGACATGAGATCTAACTTTCAAGACACTAGTGCCCCGTCATTGGCAGATGAACAGCAGAGAGGTGCTCAGGTTTGGGGTATGTTGGTGATTCAGAGCTAGCCATATAGAGTGTTCCTATTTTCCAGAGGTGCTGGGATGTCTAGTTCTCTCAATATGTTAGCCAAATGTAGCATGTAATCTCTGATGTAAATAAAGCTTTATTGGTCTGTAGTTACACTCATGCATTTACTTACCTTATATAGCTCTTGCCATACCACAATGGCAAAACTGATCATTTGTGACAAAGCCAAGAGCCCCCAAATAATAAAATGGTCACCCCACAGTTCTTTACATAAAATGTTTGATAACTTCACATGCATAAGAATCTTCTAGTGATATCATATATTCTCATTTTTATCTCCTGATCATATATGTTTACAGAATGGACATGTATGAATGTATATTTTAAAGTCAGTTTTCTTACCCTTAATAAGGGATTCTTCTTCACCCAGAATAGATATTTTATCAAATTTCACTTTTAGGATATACATAAAATTTCTTGACAATTAGTGTATGGATTTCAAAATACAAGATTCATGTTTTAAGGCAGTCACCAACTTTTTTCTTAACTTCTAAAACATTGAGTTTGATGGAATCATTAAAATGATTTATAAATAGATTTTTGTTTCTATCTTCAATATTGGAATAATTAAACATATTTATGCTATTAGATTTAAGCTAATTTATCATGACATCATCATGGAAATTATACAGTTTCTTATTTTTCTAATATATTATAATATTTGCTTGTATTTGGGGAGGTTAGTTCATATTTCAGGTCATGCAACTGTAAAATAACTCATTATCCATGACCTTGAGACTGAGAATGTTATACATCAAATTTAACCCATATAAGACATTAGTGGACCTTATACTGACCTGGACCCATGTAGATATCCTTCCATATGGCACTTTTGATCTTGTCAAGATTCAGAGATACCCGGTAGACACATAAGACCAGATGGGAAAGAGCTACACTGACGATATAATTAATCTTCTTGGGATTCAAGCATAAGAATGAGAACCATAGTAAGGATTGTATATCGTTTGACTGGGCTTACAACTATCATATTAAATAAATATGACTTTCTTCTACATCTGAGCATGATAGAGTGTGGGTACCAGCTTAGCACTTCTGTCATAATTCACCAAAATATGAAAACTATAAGAGGAGAAGGAAATTAAACAGATAGTAGATAAATTTCAGCTCAAGGCACATCCTGGAAGTGAGAACAGTGAAGAAGCAAAGCCTATTGTGACTTTAGATTTCCACCCTGGACCCTTTCTAGACTAAAATGATAGGAGTGGAAAGTTACAACAAAGAGCAGCAGATTCTGGGGATGGAGGAGTCAGAGCTTGGAGTGTGGCAGAAGCAGCTACAGTAGTATGGGCAGATTAATGCAGGGAAAGGAAGCATTTGGATAAAATGCTTCCAAGATCTACAAACATCCACTTCTAACATTTAATATGATCCTAACCTGTTTGTATGATGATGAGAATTTATAAGATCAGAAAATAAAATAATTCAATGAAATAATAACTTCTCCAAATTTGCTGTAGGTGAAACTATCCCCAGGACTTTCAGAGTGTGGAACATTCTAGTTCCAACCAACAGGGAAACCATGGCTTTGTTAAACAGCATCTTTAAATCTCAGTGTCCAAGAGAAAATAAGTATATTTATGTGGTTTAGGAGAAAGAGGCAGGACATGTGATGCATAGCAAGAAGAAATGACAATCAATAGTTAAAGACCTAAAGTTACAGTAAGAAAACTGGAAGATAGCTATCGTGCATATTTTAAATGATTTGAAGAAAGACATGAAGGTGAGAAAGAAACAATAAAACCTTATACAGGTAAAAATCAAGTGTAATTTCTTGAGATAAAAGTGCAATAGTCATAATATTGAATCCACTGGATGAACTAAATGGCAGATTAGCCACTATGGATGAAACATTAATAAATTGGAGATGGGCAGATGCTAGAAACTATGTACATTAAACCACAAGGGAGGGAAGATTCTAAGAGTAATGTATAGCAACATATAGCAACAGAATAACACAGTTGAGGTCCTGAGAGAAGGGGTGAATCTGGAAACAGAAAGAAATATTTGAAGAAATGACAGCTTAAATTTGTTCTCACGTTTCTGGGAAATGACAGGATCAGCAAATACAAAACCATGTCATGTCAAGCTACATTGTAATTAAAACTTGGAAGACCTTACCTTAAAAGGATAAGGAGAAGTGCGTAATGGCCAGAGAAAAGAGGGTATTAAATATAGAAGTGCATGGTACCATACTTCAAGTATCATTAGTAGTATTTAGGATGAAAGCCACTAACTACATGAGATGTGCATGTGGTAATTAGGTTCAGTCATGTCATAGCTTGTTCACATTTCAAAGTATCATAGCAATACAACCTACATTTTACTTACAGGTACAACATATACAGACCCATAGATACATATGTATACACATACAGGGGAACAAAGATAACAATTACACTGGTTGCTGATAAGAAATAATAGCACAATGTCATTAAAAATTTTAAAGAAGAAAAAGACAAAATTAACAGAATTATACGTGGTATCAAAATATTCTTTACAAAATGAAAATACTCTAATGTTTAGACAAAATGTAAAAGATTATTTTTGTTGATGGACCCACTCTTCAAGATCTTCATGGTGATAAATATAAAAAACAAATTGGTTTAAAACATTTTAATAGGTTATTAACTGTTGAAAGTAAAAAAAAATAGCATCTATGCATCAAGAAGTTTATGTAAGTACAGTTTATCACTGAAGCACAAAATATGATAGACGGGAAATGGTAGGATTTCTATTATGCAAGATGCACTATTTAAAGGCAATTCTTACTTAGTACAAGGTGCTTATTGTAATTTTACCATGATGCCAAACCAAAATGCACAAAAGTACCATGAGTCCCAAAATCTAATGAGCTGAGAAAGGAAACTCAATGGATATCTATAAAGAAATTCTATAGAAAATGAGTATGACAAGAGAGGGATAAGACCAAAGAATAAATAGTACAGGTAGACATCAGAAGAAGACGATATTCTGTGTAAAGTCACAACCTCAGCTATAAGCAATCATTCACTTGAGGATGTCAGCAAGCTTGTCTTCTATTAAGGCTCTATCATTGATTCCAACCACTCTTTTCTGATGTTTTCCCAAGGGATGTTTTGTTTTAACAAGTTGATAGTGTTTTGTAAAAGCACCCCATTGTGTGAATGTACCACATTTTGATATTCCCCAAACTATGGCTTCTTAAATTAGACATGAACAATGAGAACACGAGTTGACATGCCATTGTGAAAGGGAAAATCTCAGATGACTCCACTGCTAGATGAAGAACTATAGTCAATTAACAACTTCTGAGAAAGAGAGAATTAGTCTTGCCCAGGAATGAACCCCCAAATGGTTAACCTATACCAAATGGTTGTGTGTGTGTGTGTGTAAGCAACACTATTAAGTGGGGTTTCATTCATATATTTATTCACAGGTACATGTTAACAATAATTAAAGAAAATGAGGTCATGAGTCTGAGAGGGAGAGGGATAGAAAGGATCAGTGGGAAGAAATGAGGTGATTATGTAATTATATTAAAATTCAATTTTAAAAAAGAAAGAGGATCTCAAAACAGCATGAATTTGCTATGATAAAATAATTGAAGGAAATATTTATTTTTTTAATTTTTTAATTATTTTATTTTTATTGGATATTTTATTTATTTACATTTAAGATGTCATCCCCTTTCCTCATTTCCCCTCACTAGAAACCCTCTATCCCACCTCCTCCTCCTTTTTGCTTTTATACTATTTTAAATACATCCAAGTATTAAATATTAAGTACGCAGTTCTAGGTTGAGGAACTAGCAATACAATAGATGCAAATAGTCAAGGAACAAGCAAGGCAATAAACAAAGTTCCATGAATAGTCCTGTGATCACTGTTTCTATGGGCTTATGAGGATGAGCAAAATATCTTAGCCTACTTCCCCATCTAAGCCCAAAGTCATTTTCATGTCTAAAGTCTACTTCCTTGTTCTAGCCTAGTATTTAGATTCCTGCCTTAAATTACTTTTTTGTTCTAGCCTAGTGTCAGATTCCTGCCTGAAGCTCACTTCCTTGTCCTTGGACAATGTTATATTCCTGCCAAGCAGCCCATTTCCTTGTCCTTGGCCCATGTCAGATTCTTGCCCATCAGCCCCAAAAGTTCTCCACCTCTCCCTATTTTTTGATTTCATAAACAAGACTGAGCCTGTTTTAGGTTATTCTGCCAAGAATGCCTTTCTTACCTGTCATGAAGTATGCATTATCAAAAGCAATGCACTTCTCTCTTAGGTTGTAAGGCTCTGTGCAGAATCTTACCCATCCTTGGCTTGCCAGCCTGTTAATTTAATAACTCTGTCTGGGGGTTTATTTTCAGTTTCAAGTTATGTACTTTGGCTGCCAACATGTTGATAGTGTTAAAGACAAGCTTTAATATGATGGGCAGGAATAAAAATATTTCCAGGACAAAAAGAGCTAGCATGATCAAGCTATATATGCCATTCTTGAAGCTTGACCAAAATATAAATACTGACCTCAGGCCACAAGTAATTTTATCAGCAGTATCTGCCACATCAATGCTTAGCAGACCAACATTCTTTAAATTCATAAGTTCACTATGAAAAGTTAAAATATCCAGAGAGATGTTAGACTTATACCAAATACACTGCAAGTGTTTTTAAACTTTTTCCTAATTATAATGACTACCACCGTAAATTTTAGACATGAAACCAGTGGTATTTAGCATGACACTTGAGGTGGCTCCTTACTCTTTTTTTTTTTTTTTTTTTAAGATTTATTTATTTTATATATATGAGTACACTGTAGCTGCCTTCAGATACACCAGAAGAGGGATTGGATCCCATTACAGATGGCTGTGAGCCACCATGTGGTTGCTGGGAATTGAACTCAGGACCTCTGGAAGAGCAGTCAGTGCTCTTAACTGCTGAGCCACCTCTCCATCCCAGCTCCTTACTCTTAAACTCTGAACCTCCTTCCAGTAATTTGAATAGGATAAAGAGCACCAATCCATTGTTCCAGATGCTTATCTAAATCCTCATGTGTATTCAACACATTGAACGCTGCTGTGGATGTCAGGAAGTGCATGCTGAGAAGAGCCTGATATACCTGTCTCCTGAGAAGCTCTACCAGAGCCTGACATATACAGAGGCAGATACTCACAGCTAACCATTGAACTGATCATCAGGTTCCTAATGAAGGAGTTAAAGAGAAGACTGAAGGAGTTGAAGGGGGTTTCAGCCACTTGAGGAAAGCGACAATACCAACCAACCAGAGTTCCCAGGGTCTAAACAGCTAGCCTGAGAATACACATAGAGGAACCCATGGCTCCAGGTGTATATATAGTGGAGGATGAACTTGTTGGGCATCGGTAGGAGAGGAGGGACTTGGTCCCATGATGGCTGGATACCCCAGAGCGGGGGAATTCAAGGGCATGGAAGTGGGAATGAGTGGATGGGTCGGGGCACATCCTCATAAAACTAGGAGGAGGGGGGATGGGATAAGGGGTTTCCGGGGGAAATGGGGAAAGGGAATAACGTCTGAAATGTAGATCAATAAATTATCCAATAATTTTAAAAAATCAGACAATGGAACTGGCTATCACAGTTGAGCATACTTATACTCATCAAGGACAAGGGACTGTGGAAGGTGCCCATGGAACTTTAAAACAATATCTTAATAAAATAAAAAAGGGAGAGGTATAACCCTGTACACCACAAATTTATTTAAATCATGTTCTTTTTCTTTTAATTTTTTTTTTTTAAATTGGATGCCAAGGAACTTTCTGCTGAGTGTCTATGGCACTCTACAACTAGGCATACTTATGCATAGGTAAAAGGGAAGGAGCTACTTACTGGCATATGGAATGATCCAGATTAGGTATTTAATATGGGGAAGAGGGCATATTTATGTTTTTTTCTGCAGGATGCTGAAGGATGGTGGCTGCTGGAGAGACAGGTCAGACATTCTGATGCCGGGACAAAGAATGATGCTAACCTGTGAGCTTGCTGAGTGCCCTGACAATGGTGACTGGGAAACTGTATTGGACATAAGTTCCCGACCCACCTTTGCTTACCTATACCCCAGATGGGACAAGCTGCCTTGCCCCAAGGTTTTAGACCTTGTGGAACAGAGAATCAGAAAGTTATAATGACTCTTGTATTTTTCTTAAATGTGACCAGTTATTTGGACTCAATCATGGACTGGTTTAGAAATCAACCCAATATTGGAAATAACATTCTTCATTTGAAAGGCTGGTTCTGTACATTTTCAGAGACATATTTGAAAGTTAGCTGCAGTTCTCTATGATGTTATGTTAGCAAGAGATAAAGTTGGGGCAGGATCTGGATTTCAAACAAGTGTTAGTACATGTGTTAAGGCTCTTTTAATTGTCAAGTTAAATTTACTTTTGTTTCTTCTACAGTATTTAATGTAAGTTGCACTGATTGTACATTTTCTAATTGTGCTAGTGTGTTGAAAGCCGGCATGTTTGTTATGGAGGTCTGTTAACCAGCTTTTGTTTTATTACCCTGAGTATCACAGAACCTTGGTATTCCGAGAAAAGCTTGCAAGTACTGGAAAAAGTGAGTCAGGCTTTAAGCAGAAGCAAGAGGGTAGTGGACTTTGATTACTGCTGGTATAACAGTTTTAATTACATTAATTGCTAGCACCACTGCTTCTGCAATTGCTTTGACACAAGAAGTTAAGACAGCTATTTTTGTTAATCATTTAGCAAAAGGAACTATTTAAATATGTAAGTGTTGACCAGAGAGTATGTAGTATGGTTACAATGGCATGACCTAATAACCCTGAGACCTTAATTGTGCTGTTTGAGCACTGGGGTATATATTTTTCTACTCTACAAAATGAGGGGGGCTGAGCTATATTCTAAAAACCTTTGGCAACAAAGATCAAGACAACAACAAATTAATGTATTGATAAGTGTTTCATCATCCTTCCTGACTTTTGTAACATGAAAGAAATAAAGAAAAAAAAAGAGAAAGAAAGAAATAAAGAAAAAAAGAGAAAGAAAGAAACCTCAGAAAATGAGAAAAAAATCATTTAAACCTGGTTTCTTAATGTCCTTCTAAACTTTAACATGAATGCTTTTGAATTTGAAACATAAAAGTTTTTAATTCCCTAGACTACTCTGTGCCTCTCCAGTAGTCCCAAGCTACTAATATTCATGGACACCTCTATACAAATCCCTGTTTGCAAATCTCCCCTGTGGCCCATCTCCACCATGCAGAATGCACAGTTCTGGTGAAGAGGGAGGTTGTGGGTTCAAATCTCCTCTGTGGCCCATCTCCACTATGCAGAATGCACAGTTCTGGTGAAGAGGTAGTGGGTTCATTCTGCAGCTACAGAATCCAAGATAACATATTGGCCCTGGTACTTGGACCATCACCTATGCCTGCTCCTCCATCTCTCTCATAGACCAATCATCCCCTAAAACATTTTCACTGTAGCCGCAGTCAACACTAGGAATATGAAAAGCAAACATCTGCTCAATTTCCCAGGGAACATTTGAGCATGACTCCTGGGAGATCTAAATAATCAGTTTACTTACGAAGGGAGAAAAGAGTCCCAGAAGCAAACAGATTAGAGAAACAGCAGGCTGTCTATGCTCACACCACCTGGACTGCCCTATCATACCTAGTCTTGGCTATCGAGGCAGGGTTGGTCCTAGGTAAGACTGGGATACAAGAAGCAGTAGCTTAGCTATGAGAAAACAGATCCTTAGCTGTGAGCACCTTGCTATGCTCTGTCAAGGTGGAATTTTTTAAATTAATTTTTTGCCAAGCAGGCCTGAAATTTGCTCTGTAGCTAAGGCTCACCTTAAACTTCTGCTTTCCTTTCATCAGTTAGAACAACAGATGTACAAGACCCTTCACATATAGATGTGCCACCACCAGTACCTGTAATTGTTGATACATCAAAGTACGAAGTGAGAAGCTGAGGAAGAGGGTTTGAAGGGTAGAATGCTTGCCCCACAAGCATGAGCACTAGAGTTCCCATCTCCAGTACCCATGCAAAAGTTGATGGGCACAGCATCCAGCATGTAATCCTAGCACAAGAAAGCAGACACAGGGTCCTCAGGACAAGATGGCTACCTGCACTAGCCAAATTCGAGATCTTTGAGTTTACATGAGAGACTCTGGCTCAGTAAATAAAGTGGAGAGTAATTGAAGACACCAGATGCTGATGTCTGACCTCCACAAACATATGCATCCATGTGTAATATGAACGTGTGTGTGTGTGTGTGTGTGTGTACAACATACACACACAAACAAAAAGGGAAAATGAGCCAGGCTCTGTGGTACACATCTATAATCCTAGACTCGAGACAGAGGCAGGAGGAATCCGGTAACTTTGAAAGTAGTTTGGACTACATAGAATGTATTGGACAGCCAGGCCTACATAGCATGATGTTATATCCAGTAACATAAAAGTATATCAGGAGATGTGGTGCGATATGACTTCCCTACATGTGAACAGGTGAATAGGTAGGGAGTTGTTTAAATCACTTTGTTTCAACAAAACATCTCTTCAAATCGAAATGTGTGTCTCCTATGCTACTATTACTTAGTGAGAATGTAGAATGCAACAAGCCACAAAAACAACTTAAGAAATGTTCATCCGGGTTGGAGAAATAGCTCAAGATTTAAAAACACTGGTGGTTCTCACAGAGATCTGGGTTCAATTCCCAGCACTCACAGGGCAGCTATTACCTGTCTGTAATTCCAGCCTCAGGGGATCCAAAACCTATTAGTTTCTTAGAACACCAGGTATTTACATGGTACACAGGCATACATGCATGTAAAAGAACAATAAAAAGTCGAAATGATTGTCCTTCTCCATGCTTTGTGACTGTAAGTGACAGGAAGGGTAGGTAAAACTGATGTTGTCAATTATCCCTAATGCTGGTCTTCAAGAAAGCCCATGTACAATTCAGATAGGGCTCATTCAACCTGGGCTTTAAAACCCACAGAGTAAAAAATCACAGACACTTCTAAGTTAAAAGACACACAGAGGGAAGATTCATCCCACATGAATTTCTTCATTCTCTTTGTCAAACAGTCTTAGACAGCTGAGACTGGTGACTTTCTAGCAGTAAGGGTTTTTAAATAAGTGAACCCCTTCTTGACTTTTGTATAGAAGTTTCAATTTCGCAGGAAAAACTTTCCATCTAGATCTTCCCTCCACCCACAGTAACACTGCTTACTTGAAAACGTTCAACATATCCATTCACAGGAGTAGAATGAACAGCTATTTTCTTCCTTGTTTATTTCTAGATAACTCAGGTTTTCTTATGCTAACTGGAAATGGCAGTACACATAAAGGGACAGGGACAAAAGAGGGGTTTTTTTTTTTCTTGTGTTTTGCAATGATGGGTAAATGTGCAATCCACATGTTATGGAATCCATAACAATGATGACTTAGAGTGTTTAGAAGCAAGAGAGATGCTTCCTCACAGTTTTGAATAATTTTTAATGATCATACGACCGTTTGGTTCATTCTTCCTTTCAATTTCCTTTTGCGTTAATGAGGGGAAGCTTTTAAAGGACCAATTCAACACTGATGAAGTTAAAAGAAGCAGTTAAACTTCATGGATTGAATATGTAAAAACATATTACCATGATGAACTTGTCTTACCAAAGGCATCCGACAGACTTTAAGTGTAATGAATTAAAGAAGTCAAACCACCGTTTGTCCATCTCTTTTTAAATGCATCATACTGACAGCCTTCCTGTCATTAAATGTGTAATATTTTCTAGTGCATGGTACACTTGACAAAATATTTGGTCATTAGGTGGATTTTAAAAAAACAAACAGAAGAATGAAATACCTAAATGCTCACATCTTCTTTAAATTTGAGGGGAAAGTGTGTGTCTGCGAGATGATCAAGTCACAGAATATCTTAATATCTGAAGAGTTGTCAGTTTACTAAGTGGTGGCTTTGTTCATGTATTAATGGATGCTTTGAAGTGCTTGCTAAAAGATAAGGTACACAGAGTTGTGCTTTCTGGCTTCTCATTACAGTGTCAGCAGCACAGAGGAAGGCGCCGCACAGGACTTCAGTGAAGCATTGACTTAGTGTTTTAGTGCCAGAGTATGCATTTGTGGTGGCAGAGCCAAGATTAGGTAGCACATAGTGTGGAATCTCCTTAGATACCCAAGCACCTAGTGCATACAACTGGAACCAAGGCAGTCAGTGGCATCCTGGATAAAATCAGGAACTAGAGTGACTACCCTGAGTCAAGGTGTACTTAACACGGCACCTCGTCTCTCCTAGAACCTAGTGATCATGGAAAGAAAACATTCTGGGATTTAGCAGCTACTAAATAAGGAAATTTATATCCAAATAACAACCTGAGATGGTCACCTTGGGAGTGACGTCATCATCAATTTCACAGGTAATTTTTAAGAAAGACCCTGAAATTCTTAAGAGAAACAGTCTTGCTTTATATTTTTGTTTTTGACACAAGGCCTATCCATCTCCTGCAGACTGGCCTTGGATCAACTGGTCATCCTGCCTCAGTCTCCCAGGGCTGGGGTTGCAGGCATGCACCATCCTGTCTAATCAGCCTCTTAAAACCTCTCTTTTCTAACTTGAGAAAACTGCAAGTAAAGGGATCCAAATAACAAACAAATTGAAACACCATGAAAACCTCCCAGGTCTGTAATTAGGAAAATTCACAAAGAGATACCTAGGATTCAATCTGTATTCCATCATCAGACAGAGCTCTCTCTGGCTTCCATGCTCTCTGGCTTCCACTGTTGTTTTAGTGACACTTCGATCTGTATGAACATTCCTATGAAGAGTTCTCTACAAACACAGCTCAGTGTCTGGATACCATATCTTCAAATACCTCTCCTGGTATGTAAGATAGTGTGTGTATGTGCACAAAGTCACCATGAACAGAAACAGAAGGAAATCAGCACCCACCAGGATCGCCTCTTTGTCAGCTTCTCCTGTAGAAGCCAAATTAAGTGCAGAGGCAGAAAATAGATGCAAAGTAATGGAAATGCAACATCAAATACATTAAAATCACATAAAGAGGAATGGAAAGCTGGAATTCCGTCAAGAAAGCACAGCCACAGATTTGTCCTGGAGACATTCCCAAGACAAAAGAGCCCCAGATACTTCTCACAGAACGTTTGGTGGGGCTTCTGCTTGCCCTGCATATTCTGTATATTTTCAGAAATTGTGTGTATAAATAGCATCTCAAAAGAGGGCACTATTTAGAGGAAATAATAGGCATTAATTAAAACACGGACAATAGGGAATGAAGGTTCATAGCTTTCTAAAATTAGAGGCAGATGATCCAATAACAAATAGTGCCACCTTACCAGTCCACAGTTGCCTCTGTTCATTGTCCCCTTTGTCACCTTCACTGTCTGTCTAAACAGAGTGCAGGTGAAGGCTCCATATTGTTTTCTAGGTGGTTCTTTATGAACATTTTTCTGAAGCTTATCGGGCAAAGTAAGGGAGGGGAGAAGGCAAAGCCAGTTCTTTGTAATAGAGAGTTCTGTAAACTGAACACTGGAAGACATTCTGATTTCTGCCCTACCTTGGTCTTAGATACTTTTGTTTTGTGGAAAGTCCTCTGAAAATCTTCAAATATTTTGTAAAGTCTCATGTGCGGTGCTGATTTCAACAAAAAAAGAAATGAGAAAAGCACATTATCAAGTGTCATTTCAGCATCTCTAGTGACTTGAGTAGTGAGCACCCTTTGGTCTATTCCCTACTAACTTCTAGAGATTATAAATACAATAAGATGATTGCCTCTGTCCAACTAATTGCTTTATTGGAGTTTGGGACAAACAATAAAGGATGAAAGAAATACTGATGGAAAATATTAAAATGGGATTTTTTTGCTTGTTTATAGTTAACTGATATCACAGTTGAGAGTACTTCCATGAGAAGGTCTTGTACTGCAATAAGAAAGGCTGGCTGTATGACTTTGGGGGAATTAATCTTCTCTGAGCCTGTACTTCCGTATCTATAAGTTAGTGAATGTAACTCTGGATTTTCCCATGAGCTTTTGGAAAGAATCAAATCTAGACAGAAAAATGCAGATAAGTTTGTGGCCGAGCGGTGGTGGCGCACGCCCTTAATCCCAGCATTTGGGAGGCAGAGACAGGCAGATTTCTGAGTTCGAGGCCAGCCTGGTCTACAGAGTGAGTTCCAGGACAGCCAGGACTACACAGAGAAACCCTGCTCAAAAAACCAAAATAAATAAATAAATAAATAAATAAATAAATAAATAAATAATAAAATAAAATAAAAAATAAAGTAGGCAAGAAGGCTTTTACTAGAGAAGCCCTGTTAATAACGTGTTGTGATAAAAACCAAAATCATTGACACCTATGAAAAGGTGTGTGTGTGTGTGTGTGTGTGTGTGTGTGTGTGTGTGTGTGTGTGTATATGTGTGTGTGTGTGTGTGTGTGTGTGTGTGTGAGTGTGTGAGTGTGTGAGTGTGTGTGTGTGTGTGTGTGTGTGTGTGTGTGTGTGTGTGTGTGTGTGAAATATGAAGGCAGAGAGCTGGCTCAGTAAACGCACTTGATGTCCAGACCTGAGTTTGATTCTCAGGACTTAGATGGTAGAAGGAGAGGGTTGACTCCTACAAATTATCCTCTGATCTCCACGTATATGCCCTGGCATGTATACACACACAGATACATGCACACACACAGAGACACATGCACACACACTCAGACACATGCACACACACTCAGACACACACACACATACACACACACACACACACACTAAATGAAAAAAATCAATTTGAAAATGAATGGTGTCCTTGGATAATAGTATTTTCAAGTTAATAAAAATGCATGGTCCCAGAGGCAGAACCATAAACATGAAACTTTGTCACAGAAGGAAAAGGAGGGGAAAAAATCCAGAATCCAGAGAAGAGATGAAGAAAACTTGAGAGGAGGAGAGAAGCTGTAACAATTACTGTCAACTGGAAGATGGGGGGGCCGGCAGGGGGAGGAGTGGAGGAAATTACACCCTGCTGACTTCTGCTAACAGCCCCTTCCACTCAGCAGAACAAAGGTGAGCGCAGCATGGCTGGTAATATTTAAGATATTATGAATTCATTTTGTAGACAAAATGTAGACTGGGACTGGGGACTCATCTGTCATCATCGTGTCTTCTGTCAAATGCATGTTGCCCTTGGCAATGGGTCTGCTGTTACTAATTTCGTTTGTTTAGAAGCTTGCTTTTTCCTCCTTGGTTCTCCGAGTTGCTATGAATTAAAAAAAAATTAAAACTCACAAAAGCAAAGTGTCTTTGATTGATTTCTGATGGTGCCTCTGACACCATTGTACTTGATGTTTGTTACATAGGTGGGTGGGTGGCACTCCCCTCCTTCTCTGTGGCTGCTATTGTTCCAAAGTAGATGAGGATTTTTCAGGAAGATCTGGGGGAAGGAAAGCAAGAATGATGTGCTGGTGACAACCAGAAAGACCTTTCTGCCTTTCGCTACGGAAATATTTCCTAAAAACTATTGGAAGAGGTCACTGTCCTTAGCAAATCCCAACTTTTCCTTATCTCTAAAAGGAGCAAAAAAAATATCTTAGCTAGATGTACCTTCTAAGTTCGCGGGCACAAATGTCTGAGGAATCCTAGAACACTTTTATCCTGCTTTCAATTCTTTTGGCTAATTATCAAAAGCATGGAGAAAGTCACGATGTTGAATGTTGGGGACACAGCCCTTTAATTATATGGCCTTCGAAATGACCTTTAGAAAGTCTCACAGTATGCATTTCACTTTTTTTCTTCCTTTCGAGTTTGGATTCTGTGTACAGCAAGTGACTATCTGGCTCTTCTATCTATCTCTATTTTGCTGTGGAGACACGGGAAGATGTATTTTAAATTATTCATAAGCTTTAGATGGAAACCTAAGCAAATTAAAATGTAGGCCAATATAGAGAGAAATGATAATGGGCATATAAGTATTTGTGGCTCCTGTAGCTTCCATTGGGACAATCATAAAATTAATTTCATACCTTGCACAGTAATTTCAATGGGAACAATTTCTCAGTTCGTGGTCAAACTTGTTTCCAACATTGATGGAGACGAACACTAGAGAAAGTATTGAATTTTCTTTCTAATTAGCTTTTTCTTATGAAATAGCTTCTTAATCATTTCCCTTCGTGTCCAGTACATAAAGGTATCTATTCCTTTTAAACTGTATGTGAATTTAATTTATATGCCAATGATGTTTAATGCATTGTCTAGTCTGCATCTCATTACTGTCATTAATAAGCACGGCAGTACATCTAGTTACAAGGTTAATTGGGACAAATCTGGACTCCTTTCTAAGTGTAAATACTGTATCTCAGCAGTGTGTTCCTCCAGATATGTGGAGAAAGTTTCAGTATTTTACACTGCATTCGATCTTCCTTTGCAGACCAGCCAATCTCAGTGCAATAGGAAGCCATTTTTTTGTATACATTGTACAGATCTTGGTCAGGGTTTTGCTTTTTTAAAAAACAGGATTGCTGATCCTCTGACTGCCATGTAATCCCCAGCTCTCCCTTGTCTTCATCTGAAACTATTTGAAGGGCTAGATTTGACTAAGAATAACCCCCAGTAAACTTAATGATATTCATAGAAATTTTCCAGGAGAAAATTCTCACCTAATAGAAAATATTTTAGACTCTTAAATATATGTTGGTGATATGGATAGCTGTCTCTCCGTATTATCCAGGCTAATCTGAGACTGGTACTCAAGTGATATCTCCTTACTCAGCCTAGTGAGTGTGTGGCTGGGGCTATAAGCAAGAGCCACCATGCTCAGTGCTAAACATTTTCAGTTTTATATTTTGATCTTCCCATTGAAGTTTCCGTTGGATGTAGTTGGTATTAGGAGTAACCATTTTCTTTCACTGACATAGTGAAATAAGCCAGCACTCAGAGGCTGTGAATATAAGAATAAGACTCTAGCCAGTGCACAAGCAGAAAAAGGACCTATCAGAGATCCTACCAGAGCCCCCTTCTGCTCATCTCATAGGCATCAGAACCAGATGAGGCCTCACTTCAGCTAAGCCCACATCAAGCTTCAGAATCCTGTTCTACTCACAGTTCCAGTTTGGAGCAAGTTAACCAGTTAGAAGGAAGCCCAAAGATGGTGTGGCTCAGGAGCAAAGCCCAGAATCCGCTGATCAGAAAGATCTGATCCTCAGCGGATTGTATCCCTTTGCCTAGATTCACCTGTCACTGAGCCTCAACACTCTACTGAGACTGTTATCAATACAGCTATGTTGACGAACACTCATTTAGAGTAGACTTCATCCATTAACTTAAGGACAGAGCAGCCATAGTCTTAAGACATCAATACAAAGGCCCCTTTATGTGGTCTTTTTCCCTCGTACAATGTCTACATGAGACACCTTTCTAGCTTCCAGGATCCATCTTTGATTCATAGCTTGCTTTCTTTTCTTTTTTTTTTTTTTTTAACTTAGTTTCTGGTGTGTGTGTGTGTGTGTGTGTGTGTGTGTGTGTGTGTGTGTGTGTGCATTCATGTGCATATAGGTGCTGAATACTAAGTCTGCCCCCAAGACACCTGGAAGAAACCCATGAACAGAGAATCTCCTCTTGGTGCCATTCTGTCCAGGCTCTGGTGACTTCTGGAGGTGTTAACTCTCTGCTAAACTGATAAAGACTTAGGAAGTTCCATTTAAAGAATGCCAACTTCTCTCAGGGTGTTAGGGCAGAAGTAAAACACAGTGTGAGCCCATACTTAGAATGTTTGCAGTGGGTGACATGAACTGTTCTCAGAAATAAGAAGTGTTATCTGGAGGAGCAGTAGTCCCATAGCGTCTTATTAATAAACATGTGCTTGGCTGGATTTAGTGGTATTTTACCATAGCCCTCATTCAGAGCCCATGCACCCACCCTCTGGCTGTCAGGAATGTTGGCTGCAGGGGGCTCACAGCGGTGTCCCTTTCCAGCCATGAACTTCCTCTCCCAAGGTGAGAGTCCCAGCCTCTGAGTGACTGGCCAGTAACAGAATACAAAGTCACAGCACATTTCCAGGAAACACAGCAGGGAGCATGCTCAGTTTCTTCTGACTATGCTGTGGATATCTGCAGTTGTGATTTATAAGCCCTTGGGAGTTTGAAATAACTTAGTAACTTGCAATGAACTGGTACCTGGAAGTTTTAACTGTATTGCCTGTCCTCCAAGGTACTTGGTCCCTTTTAGTTTTGTTTAATATTCTGTATTTTCTTAGAATTATTTTGTGCTTTGATAACTTTGTGCATATGTATAAATGTGTTTTCCTTGGATGATTTTATGCCTGTACATAATGTATTTTGATCTGATTCAGCTTCATTGCTCCTGTGCTCCTTCTCCTGGTGAAGCCTTTCTTCTTCCCAACTAATCCTCTTCCTGTTTTTGTGCATGAGTGACTTCCCAAGTTTAATTAGGGTTACTTGCAGAAGCAGGGGTGGGGACTATTCATTACAGTTTGGGTCACTTACCAGTGGCTACACCACTGGTAAGAGGAAGATGGCATCTGGTCCCCAGAAACCACTAACTGCCAATAGGTCCTCATGCAGGAGTGACTGGACCTTCACTGCTGTCCACACTGAGTGCCCTGAAGCTTATTAAGCTGAAGCTAGGAAAGTCGTGCCCGTAGACATTTCCACATTCACTGGAGAAGGAAGAGGACTACTGCATTCTTTTCCAGACAAAAGAAACTTTTCTTTTTCGAAACGTAGGGGTGATTTGTGGAGCCACGATGGGACTGTGCTCTGAGGAAATGAGAGAAAGCAATGGCCTCTAGGGACCATTGCGTTCAAGATTCAATACAAAATGACCTCCTATGTTCATGAATTATCAGCACCAGTAAGTATAGCTGGATATAGAGTTATTTTCATTAATGTGTGACAACTCTTGATTTGAAAAACAACGAACAACGACTTTCCCTAAGGGCTCTTTAGATTTCTCTGAGGTAGAAATGCTACAGATGGGTTAATTATTTTACTTAAAAAAATAGACAAAAATAGCAAACAGATAAAAGTATTAAATAAAAATCAGATGTGTGCTATTAAAAAAAAAGTCATAGTGGTGAGTTCTTCCTGAACTTCTAAGACAACTCAAAAGGGTATGAAGGTCTGTGCTTGTATTAAGGGCAATTTGGGATGATGGGATTTTAGAAATAAGATATGGGAGGTGTTTGGGGGGGAGGGGGAAGGACTTGGATAAAGACAGAAGGTTGATTCTCTACATCAAATAAAATACTCCTTCCCCCTAGACTATTTGAGTTGGAGGCAGGCAAGCCCTTGGGGTGTGCTGCGGGTTCAGGGACAGAGAGCCCGAAAGAGAAGCATCTATTCCAAAGCCTCATGGATTAAGTAAGGGCATGGACAGGACCAGATGTGAGATAATAGTTTGATTTTAATTTATTCTGTGCAAGCCAGTTTACTGCAGACTGAATTATGAAGAGTATTAAAATATTTAACCAAGTAATAATTACAGCTCTTGTGTCTAAAAGGCTTCAGGTTTGATTTAAAAAAAAAAAAAAAAAAAAAAAAAAAAAAAAAAAAAAAAAAAAAAAAAAAAAAAAACCTAAATACAACCCCTTTAATTCTCTCAATATTCCTTTCCCACTCAATAAGAAAGAATTCCGAAAGAAACAGGTCGGGTAATTTGAACAGTTAATGGTAGAAAAGATGAGTTGGGACTGGGTGGTGTGTCTTTTTGTATGCTACCAATACAAAGTGACCCCAGCCACTAGAAAAAAGAAAGACAAAACAATAACAACACACACACCACAAAACACTAAACAACAAAATGCAGCATGTGTTGCAGTCAAAAAGAAGCAAAGGATATGAGAAACATCTTCAGATCTGAAGAGAGCTTCATGAGTCAATTAAACCTGAGCTAGAATTATTTGGTAGTTAACAGTGCCAAATTAATTTCTTTCCTAATAAAGCTTCCATGCATTACTTGAAAGAGAAAAACCAGGTCATAGTAGCAGAAGAATTTACCCCTCACCTGAATGCCCGGCTAAAGAAGTTTCCAGGATCTACAAATAAAAAAATCTAATCAGGTCTCAATCAGGTCCAGCCAATCAGAATATCAACCGTGGGGCAGAAAATCAGAATTTAAATAAAAGTTGCAATTAGAACCCACCGAACAAGCATGCCATTCATTTATGTTCTCAGTGCTATAAGAGACAGTCAGAAAATCATCCCCACAGTAGGAATAGGAAGGGCTGGTGAAGATTTTTGCCTCCTGATAGAATATTGAAAATTATCTTCATCAGTGGGTTAATTGGCTTAATTTTCCTTCAGATGGTAACTTTCAAATGCTTGGTCTTAATTAGCATGGGTAAATGAGAAATGTAGGTGATTCACACTACCCAGTTTCTTTATTCTCCAGGGAGTTCCAGCCCTTCCCCTTAAGATAGTTGAAATTGCTGAAGGCTACATTGATTAAAATAAATTATGCTGGTATTTTAAACCAGTAAAAAATGAAGACAGAATTGACTCACGCCTGGTCCATTTAAAATAAAATGCAACTCCACACATAGCATAGCGGAGAGTCAGCGTGAGCTGCTCGGATGAATCTTGTGTTTGTTGCAGTAAAACACAAAACCTCGTTTTGAAAATATGCTGTTGAAGAGATCTGCTTTTAAAAGGAGGAAAAGAATTCAAGCTTCTTTGAGTCTCAAATTAAGTTATGAATAAAAATTAATATTAAAAGAATGGATGACTAAAATAAGGAAAACAATGTCAATTCTAGATTTATTTCTTTTACTATTTCATGATTATCTCTGTTAGAAGTCTTAGTAAGCATCAAATATTGTTATTGAATCTGAGTTTGTGTGTGTGTGTGTGTGTGTGTGTGTGTTTGTATGAGTCTTCATTTACTGTCAGGCATTACATAATTTCTTTATATTAATCAGTTTAACCATAAAAAACATATCACTTATTAACCTGTGCATAAAATGTAAAGATACCAAAATACAGTATCCTCATAATGTGATACAACAATTTTTCCAAATTATCTAGCAAGCATGAGCCTTTCTCATTTTGTGAACATTTGACAACAGAAATTCTAATGGGAGAAAAGATAAAGCCAAAAATTATTTTAGATATTTTTAATAAAATGTCTTTAGAAATTTAATTAATACAGGATTTTTTTCTAGTAACATCTATATAAACAACCAAATACTATACCAAAATGATCTTGGTTTTCTGAAATTTGATGTAAAACAACTGAAAAATATCTTTGAAAATATTATGCACAAAAATCTAAAGTACAATGGAGTAATATAATATTATTATGTCATTCATAATCAGATCTTAACATAGTATTTGTTAATTTACATTTATAATAAACCACATTTATAATAATAACTAAATAATTTATATTTTATTTAAAATATTTACACATCTACTTATAATGGATTTTTAAAAATATCTAACATAGATAGGTTTTATATAAAATTTATGCTTACAATATTTGCTAAATTATTTATACAGATAGCTAATATAAAAAGGAAGGTGGTGTTGTACACAGAAAGGTAGAAAAAGAGAAAAGCAAATCATAAATTTTAAAAAGTGAGAAGAAAGGGACTTGCTTGTATGTTGATATTAAGATGGATACTACAGCTGTCTTTTGTATTATTTGTAGTTTTCTGTAGTTCCAATATTTTCTAGAATACATGACTTCTTTTTTAAGTCAGGTAACATATTATACAATCAAGCCCTCTTTTACCTTCCCGTGGAGAAACCAGGTCCACACCATTTTATGCTATGAATTTAGACTCTAGAAGCTGCTGCTTCTCTGGGGTTGGTACAGAGCACTCAGGCATGGAGAGCACATCTTCCTCACCATCTAATAGCATCTCCGCTTCTAGATTGCTCCCCAAATAAAAACAAGCACTGAACTTCCAATCAGTGATGATAATTTAATTTCCCCCTCAGCTGTAAGTACCAGCAAACAGTCAGGCAATCAGTGAGAAAAACATGTTCTCCTGGTTTATTTTTACATTAAGTAATTAACATTTTTTTTCTCTCTAACTAACATGAGGTCTAAAAGTATAGGCTTAGCTGACCTAATTGCAGAAGGCTTTTTAGAAACAGGCACGAGTGTGTTTAGGAAAGGCAGACTTAGAAGTGAGGTGTTTCAATAAGATCTGAAAATGACTGAACCCTTATCTTCAAAATAAAGAGTGTTTTGGACCAAGATAGGGACTGATATGTCTTATCATGAAAAGTTGTCAATGACTTGGAAATGAATAGAAAAGAACCAAAGTTCCCTTCCACTGTTCAGTATGCAGCATTGCTTACCAGAACCCCCTAGTCTGGGGTTACTAGAGTCCACCAATATGCAGTTTTGATGATGTCCTGTTATTGAGCTGACTGGATATCTCTATAGAGACCAAAGTTAAGTTTCAGAGTCCTGTGCATGAGTTGTTCATAATAATGTAATTTGTCTAGAGAGATACAATTTCTTTCTGTCCTGTAGATAAGATCACCCCAAGTAATGTCAAAATTCCCAATGCCATGTGCGTTATTGAAAATGTCCTTTGAATCCATTTTAATGTTTTACTGACTCACTCATTAATTAATTGGGTGACTATCTTTGGACTAGATTAATTTCACATTTGTACAAAAAGTCATTTTTTCTTTGGCCAAAACCACATATTACTACATGAAATATGTTAAGGTTATAAAAAGCAGATAAAACCCAAAGCAGTCCATAGGTCAAGTGCTCTCTAAGTGTGATTTAGGAAACTTGAAGTGTCTGACTTGAACTTTTGAGCATACTTCATGTAATTTTTTCAAATAATGATGAAAAATTGCAACTACACTAAAATATGTAAACTCCAGGTTTTTCACATTGGTGTCACTTCCATATGAGCTTTGGATCCCACTCAATGACTTTATGACAGGAAAAAAGGATGGATATGAGATCAACACAGTATTTGCAGCATTAAAATTAGTGCCTAAAACCTGTTACAAATACAAAAGATACTGCTCTGTGATTTAAGACGAGATTTTTCTAGACAGTCTAGGCTAGCCTCGAACTCACAATCTGCCTGCCACGCCTCCTGAGTGTCACCACACAATGCTTACTTTAGTGGACACATTTCTAAGAAGTGCTGTGGTCAAGCATAACTGAGATGAATTTTCCTCATATTATTTTAAGTCATCTACATCCAAGATTCTTTAGCTTATTGGTACAATCAGGAACTTGTGTTGGTCCAAATTTATAGTTCCTGTTGGTAAAACAACAGAAGCAATATTAGTTGTATGGGAGGGTCCAGGAAAGAGAGTTAGTATGTGAGATATGTTCTTATCAGAAAGTACTTCTTGAAGACCTCATAAAACACGGTGATATGGTAGCATTGAGTCTTTGAACACGGAATAACAGGACAAATAACAAAGTTGGCTCAGCCTATTGTCCTCCAGAAGGCTGGTTCCTGATGTTGCTTTTGATCCTAACCATTTGTCTCACGATGAAGAGACCAACAGTAACAGCTGAAATCAGTAAATTCCTTAAACCCAACAGAGTAGATCTTTTATTAAATGTAGTATTGAATTGCAAACCATTCCCATGATACTGAAACAAAACTCTGAGTGGGGACCATGAAAAGTACAGCCTTCTGAGAGGTGGTTTAAGCCTGGTGGAGAGGCTTTCCCCAAACCTTCTATAAGGATTCCAGGGTTAGGGAATACGAAATGCTTGGACCCAATAAGGAAAGTGGTGGGATTTTGTCCTGCTTTTTCTCTCCCTATATTCTGACTATATCAAGAAATATGTTTTGAGTATCTGTCTCTTTAAGGGCCTTTCAGTACTATAGAAATTTCCACGACAATGAAGATTTTAGCTCTTCCCAGAACAGAGGTCTTATGAGATGATATCCTCATTTCTATGCCCTGATCATATAGGTTCATTTTCTAGGATTCTTGCCACCTTTGAAAAGTCAGCTATAGAAGAATGAATGTGAAATTAGAGATGAGAGAATTAGAGATGAGAGAATTAGCCTGAACAATGGCCATGAGTGGTGGAGCCAGTGTTCTCACATCTAGATCATGTTCACACCCAAACTTTCCGAAATCAGTTCTCTGCAATTATGAAATACAACTTTCCCCTGTATTAATGTGTATGTGTGATAGAGTTTGATAATTTGAGAATAGTATAAATTATTCAGAAGACGCTTCTACTGACCACTCAATCTTCACTTTAAGATGAGCACACATCTGGATCTTAACCTAAATTATGGTCAGGTTGAAGAGATGAGTTGGGAAAGCCCCCCATTTTATAATTTCTGATAAAGCGACATAGTACCTGAAGTCTGCAGTCACAGATGGAACTTTCTGTATCCAGAGTTGATCTTCCAAACACTGACTCTCATGGTGGCAGATCCAGTCATTTCTTCGGGTCATCCAGGTTAGTAGAACTGTCAACCTGACTTTTGTATGGAACTATGAAGGCTATCAACATTTTTCCTCTATATTTTCCAAAGTTAGAGACCTGAGGAAAATCTTCTGGAGATACAGGTATAACAAAACCTAACAGAATTGTTGCCAACTGTGCAAAGCTCTCGATGGTAAATACAAATTGTGAAGTCTCAGCTTTGAAATCATTGTGTGTCTTTCCTTCAATGCATCTTTAATAGCATCATTATCAGTTGTACAGATGTCTATTCAAAGTTAAAGGGTACCTATACTATGAGGATAGTTTTTAGCGTTAAAAGTGTGGTTTCTTTCTCTTCTTTTGATATCTAATATGTTACTAATATAAGATTCTGTGAAGTAGTCCCATCATTAACTCTCTCCCTCCAATGAACATTCTATTCATGCATTCAACTACTGTTTAGTAATGATATAGTGACAGAGACTATAGTTACTGTATCAGGCTGGACAAGCATGACCCCTGTCCTATGATCTTTGGATTGAGTGAGTAACAGGTATATAGTAAAGAAATTATAGCAATTCTAGTTATACGATTACATTTATGAGAAGTTCAATTAAGAGTTACAAGTTCTTATGAGAGTATGTGACTAGGAAGCAAATTCATAGAAAGTAGATGGTGGGCAGTAGGAAAATGTGCTCATCCAAGGGAAACTGAGTTTGAAGCCTGAATGAAAAGAGGCAAGAGACTACAGAATCTGTCTGGAACCCTTTGATGAAAGGACCTGAGAAACAGCGCAGTTATTAAAGCAATTATTTTGCTAGTGATACCTTCCCAGCAAGGATCCACTAGGCACAAATTCAGACATGATGTTTGTTTGTTTATTTGCATGCATACATGCTTCCTTGCTTGCTTGCTTGCTTGCTTGCTTGCTTGCTTGCTTGCTTGCTTGCTTCCTTGTTAATGCCTTTCACACTGTGGTGCTCACCAATCATTTGGCTGGTATCTGTTACTGGATTTAGTATGGAATCTGTGCCTTAGTTACCACATGGTTTTAATTTCAATTGAATCTTTTATATTTTCATCTTAGTACTAACACAGCTCTGCCAGGGTCTTGTCAAAGAGTATAGTTTATTTCTTTTACTACCTGAGTTCTCATTCAGTTATTTTTTTCACCCAAGAAATTATTGTGTTTTACATATTTCCTGGCTATGAATGAATGAATGAATGACCACTGAATTTCCATTATGCTCTTGATTTCTGAATGAGTGGATAGCTCACAAAGTTACTATTTATTAGAAGGACCAGAGATGCACTGTGTAGAACTCAAATAAAAATAAATATTTACAAAAATCTATAGAGTCTTTCACACATGGTATATGAACAATTGGCTGTCTAAATAAGACTTGAACAATGACAATACCAGTGGACATGCTAACATAAAAGAGGAAATATCAAGAGACCCTATCCCTAGACAAAAACTATAGCAACTAATGAATACTGAAGGTAGGAAAATTAGTCTTCCCAGGGAAGTTTTCCAGAATTGGTTATCCTATACCAAGTGGTCAGCCTGAAGCCACATATATGCAAGCACTATCAAACAGACTCAGCAGGTTGTAGTTGGAACTTTATATGCAAATGTATGTATGTATAACAACATTTTTAAAAAAGATAGTATGAGCTGGAAAGAGCACAAGGGGCAAATCAGAAAGGTTGGAGGAAAGAACAGAAAGGGTCAAATTATGTAATTATATTTAATTTGTAAAAATTGTAAAGTATAAAAATAATTTGGGTGAGAAAAAGAAGGCCAAACTGTATATATTTCAGTGTGTGGCAATATTAAATAGAAAGGCTCATTTTTTTCTGTCAATTTTTGGATGCAAAATGACCAGTGCAACATGTGGGGTATATGCCTCCTCACCTGACACTTTGAAATGGAACATGGTTTTCTTTGGGAATATTCAGTATAAATACCAGTACAAAATACCTAAAAGTAATAGGATTCTGAATAAAATATTCCATCTGACTCAAAGTAGCCAGTTTATCTTTATTAAGAGAGTCTGCCCAAAGTTTATAGATAGGAACATTTGACTCCACAGTTGGGCATTTCTGATGAGCTACAATTAACACAACATGATACAGTTGCAAATGTTCAGCCCAGTTAGATCTTTGAGATTTGTGAAGAGCAATAGAGTGAACAGTTCAAGGAAGGTATAGCATAGAAGGTATAGCATACTCTTGTGGATCTTTGTAAGCAGTGGCTCTTGTAACCTTTTACCAATTTGATTCCTGTCATAACGAATGAATCGTAGTTGGGTTTCATATGAATGGATCACATGCTATGTATTCTTTACATTCTGGTTTCTTTGGGCTTAAAGAGCATGATTTGTATATTTTGTACATAAGTATTTATCCATCTTTTATTCCTAGAAGGCATCAGGTTGTGTGGGTAAACAGCAGCGTACTGATCTACTCACTAATCTGATGCTTGGTTTCTACTCTGCCGTTAATAATGCCTCAAGGAAGAGTCACAGATAACTGCTTCTGTTTGGTCATTGGCTAAAAATGTAGCAATGTATAGCCAAACCAATGAAACATTGGTTCCTTAAGCTCAGTCTTTAACCAACCTCCATGTGTTTCCTTTATTATTGAAAAATATCCCATTGTATATACCTCTACACTGTAGTTTATCCATTCAAATGTTAACAAAAATCCATTTTCTTTCAACTGTAATAAAAATTCCTTAAAATAATTGACAAGGCTGTACTTGATGTTTCCATTGCATCAAGATAAGGACTCATGGATTGGCAGAATCAATATAGTAAAAATGGCCATTCTACCAAAAACAATCTACAGATTCAATGTAATCCCCATCAAAATCCCAACACAATTTTTCAAAGACATGGAAAGAGCAATTTCAAATTCATCTAGAAATGCAAAGAAGCCAGAATCACAAAAACAATTAAAACAATTCTTAACAATGAAAGAACAGCTGGGGGAATCACCATCCCTGACCTCAAGCTTTACTACAGAGCAATAGTGATAAAAAAAAAAAAAAAAAAAAAAAAAAAAAAAAAAAAAAAAAAAAAAAAAAAACCAAACCAAACTGCATGGTATTGGTACAAAGACAGACACATTACTCAATGGAATAGAATTGAAAACCCAGAAATAAAACCACACTCTTATGGACACTTGATCTTTGACAAAGACGTCAAGAATGTACAATAAAAAAAGAAAGTATCTTTAATAATGGTGCCGGTCTAACTGGCTGTCTGTATGTAGAAAAATGAAAATATACTCATATTTGTCACCATGCACAAAGCTCAAGTCCAAGTGGATCAAAGACCTTAACATAAAACCAGACACACTGAATCTAATAGAAGAGAAAGTGGGAAAGAGCCTTGGACTCATTGGCACAGAAGGAAATTTCCTAAACAGAACTCCAATGGCTCAGGCTCTAAGATCGAGAATTGATAAATGGGACCTCATGAAACTGGAAAGCTTCTGTAAGGCAAAGGACATAGTAAAAAGACAAATCGGCAAACCTACAGATTGGGGGAAAAATCTAAACCCACATCTTATAGAGGGCTAATATATAAAGAACTCCAAAATATATAAAGAACTCAAGAAGCTAACCACCAAAAAACCAACAAGCCAATCGAAAAATGGGGTATAGAACAAAACTGAGAATTCGCAACAGAGGAGTCTCGAATGGCTGAGAAGTACCTAAAGAAATGTTCATAGTCCTTAGTGATCAGAGAAATACAAATCAAAACAAGTTGGAGATTCCACATTACACCAATTAGAATGGTTAAGATCAAAACTTCAGGTGACAACACATGTTGGCAAACACTCTCCATTGCTGGTGGGAGTGAAAACTGGTACAACCACTCTGGAAATTAATCTGGAAGATCTTCAGAAAATTGCAAATAGGTCTACCTAAAGACACAGCAATACCACTCTTGGGAATATACCCAAAAGATGCCCCACCATGCCACAGGGGCACATGTTCCACTATGTTCATAGCAGCCTTATTGGTGATAGCCAGAAGGTGGAAACAACCCAGATGTCCCACGACAGAAGAATGGATACAGAAAATGTGGTTCATTTACACAATGGAACACTACTCAGCTGTTAAGAACGAGGACATCCTGAGTTTTGCAGGCAAATGGATGGAGCTAGAAAATATCATCCTAAGTGAGATAACTCAGACCCAAAGGGACATGCATGGTATGTATTCTCTAATAAGTAGATATTAGCCCCTCCCCCCAAAAAAAGAGTACAGAATACTCAAGATATAGTCCACAGACCTCAAAAAGGTCAAGAAGTTGAAGGACTCAAGTGAGGACACCTCAGTCCCACTAGGAAGGGAGACAAAAGCAATCACAAGTGGAGAGGGAGGAAGGGACCAGGGAGGAAAAGTGGACAGGGGAAGGGAAACCTGATCTGGTATTAGGTGAGGAAAAAGGACTGAAGCCCTGATGGCCAGCAGAAAGAATGGAAACAGGCAACCTCGGGAGGTGGGAGGTTGGGGGACCCTCCAGAATGCAACAGAGACCTGGGAGGTGAGAGACTTTCAGGACTCAATAGGAGAGACCATAGATGAAATTCCCAACAGTAGGAAGAAAGAACTTATAGAGCCCACCTTCAGCAGGAAGACAGAACATCAAATGAGGAAGGGGGTTCCCATCCCACAGTCAAAACTCTGAGCCCTAATTGTTTCTGTTTGAAAGAGCTACAGGGATGAAAATGGAGAGGTGCCTCAGGAAAAGAAGGTCCAGCAACAGGTCCAAAGTGGGATCCAGCTCAAGGGGAGGTCCCAAGGTCTGACACTATTGCTGAGGTTATGGATCGAGTACTCACAAAAAGGGATTTATCATGACTCCCCCCACCCCCCAAGACCCAAAAGCAGCTGAAAGAGTCAGATGCAGATATTTGCACCCAACCAATGAACAGAAGCTGTGGTTGAATTAGGGAAAAGCTGAAAGAAGTTGAAGAGGAGGGAGACCCTGAAGGAGGACCAGCAATCTCAATTAATCTGGACCCCTGAGATCTCTCAAACACTGGACCACAAACCAGGCAGCATATACCAGCTGATATGAAGCCCCCAACACGTATACAGCAGAGAACTTCCGGGTCTGTGTTCAATCACAGATGATGCACCTAACCTTCAAAAGACTAGAGGCCCCAGGGAGTTTAGAGGTCATGTTGGGTCCGGGGTAGGGGGTCGGGGATGGGGACATCCTGTTGGAGACAGGGGGTTGGTTTGGAGGTATGAGATGTGGGTCAGAGGGTAGGCAGGGCGGCGGGGGGAGTGAGAGGGAATAAAATCTGGAGTGTAAATAAATAAATAAATAAATAAATAAATAAATAAGAAAAAAAAGATAAGGACCAAAGAATGTGTTTACCAGATCATTCAGTAGGAGGGTGTTAATGTAAGAAACTGCCACACTGTCTGCCCAAGCTACTTCTGCTTTTCATGACAGAGTTCCTGTCATCCTGTGTCCTTGCCAGATTTTGGTGTTAACTGTTTTGGGTTTTAGCTATTCTCATAGCTTGGGCATTGAATTTATTATTGTGTAACAGTATTTGGCGGTGAGCACCTGTTCACATGTTTACTTGCTGTTTGTATTTTTAAGGAAGTACCTCTTCAGATTCTTTTTCCATTTTGTTGTTTAACAACAATAAATTATTTAAATTGTTTGTTTTATTTAATTTTATTTATTAATTAAAGGTTGCTTATTTTAGAGTCAAATTTTTGGCGATTGCTTAAGAACATAGATTTAGTTTTCTCCAAATCCCATGTTCATGAATTTTTTATAGATTTACAGAAGAAAGAAAAAAATTGTAATAAATCAATGGAAGTTTTTAAAAGACACTGGCAAGTATATTCCCACTCTGCTTCAAATCTATAACCTCTTTTTGCACTAATTATCATTGTATGCACATATATATTATATATATACACATATATATACATATATATATATATCCTAAATGCATCCTGTTCAGTTCATAAATGTTGCTTATATGTATGTTTTCAGGACTGACTGCTTGGCTCTAAACAACCAATTGATGTGCTCTTCCCTGGGGGGTGACCATCTTTCCCACTCCCATGTTTCTTCAGTTGCTTGTAGCTTGCTCTTTGTGAAAGACATGTATATAATAAAGAATATGTTGAATCTATTTCTGACTTATTCCACTTAGCGTTTTGATCTCCAGATCCATCCATTTTACTACAAATAATTTGCTATTCTTTTTATTGTAAAATAGCATTCAAGTGTGCAGGACATTTTTTTAAATTAATATTTATTGACCATTGCTGGGTGCTATATGTGAACAGTCCAGCAGCAAAGGCTCCCTTTGGATACACACAGAGAGGTAGGATAGCTGGGACACACAGCAAATCTGTTTCTTTGGCGAATCTCTCTCCTGTTCTTACAAGTGGCTGATCAACTTTGTTCTCATTAACAGGGTCTGGGTGTTCTTGTTGCTCCCCAGTCTCATTGGCTCTTCTGTGCTTATCTGTGGTTTGGGAACTAACTGGCCCTTCTAATCTGCCTAACATACACTTGCTGAAGGCTAGGCTTTTTTGTTTTGTGTTTTTGTTTTTGTCAACCATTTAGATTTCTTCTTTAAAAGCTGGGCTGCCTGGTCTGGCCTCAGCAGGAGAGGGAGCTCCTAGCCTGGAGGAAACTTTAAGTGTCAGGGTTGGGAGTGTTACTCCAGGGCCCCCATCTGCTCAGAGTAGAAGGGGAAGGAGGGATAAGAGAAGGCTCATGGAAGGGGGTAACCAGGAGTGGGGAGCGAGCAAGATGTGAAGTGAATAAGTAAAAAAAAAAAATTAAATTAAAAAGTGTCTTTTTTATCCTCTGCCCATTCTTTTTACTTGGAGTAGCTTTTGATAGTGAATTTTGAAAATTCCTTCTACATTCTAGACATTAACTCCTTGCCAGATGAGGAGAGGACATGTATTCTCTCCCTTCTGTAGATTGTCACTAATTTACTCTATTGCCTGGTTCCTGTGCTTCACACACTGCTTTGGATTCAGTATAGTCCCATTCTTTAGTCTTCGTTTTGCTGTGCATTTACGGGCCAACCTAGAACACCAGTGTGGACCCTGACGTCTTGAAGTATTTTATGTTTTCCTTCATTAACCTCGCTAACTAAGTAACTACAGGCTCCTGTTTATCTTCCATCCATTTTGTGTGGCAGGAGAAATTGCAGTTAAGTCTGTTTCTTCTGTTTGCTTGACTGGTTTTTCTCGGCACTACTTAGTCACATGGCTGTCCAGTTCTCCAGAGCTGTTTAGTGATGTGGCTGTCCTTATTCCATGTATGTACATGAGGCGGGCTGCATTTGTTTAGATATTCTTCTGGGATCTCTCTTCTACACGACAAGTCCATTTGATGTTACTGATGTATTTGCTGCTCTTTTGCCAATGCCAGGTTACTAGGACTCTGGTACCAGGTTAAGACTGGTGTTTAATGTAGCATGTCATGAAATTGAGTTTTGTGATAACTTTGACTTTTCTAATTTTTTTTTACGATTGGTTTTTGGCTATTTTGGGTATTTTATGTTTGCATATGAATTTATTGTTTTATTTTTCTGCTTCTATAAAGAATATAATTTGTATTTTGATAAGTAAATAAATGATTTTTTCCATTAAAGTGTCTTTTAATGCATAGAAACTGCACTACAAAGTAGATTTGAACAACGTTTATTTCTTGCGTATACCCTGGGGGGGGCTATGCTCATGTGTCTGGTGTCTGCTCATATGGAACATGTATGTATGGAGCAATTGGTTTCTCCTTCTACTATAAAGGTTTTAGGAATGAACTTCGGGTCGTTTTACTTGACAGTAAGTGTCCTTCCCTGCTGAGCTATCTCTCTGGACCCAGAAACTGTGTTTTCAATGAAGTTCCACTTGTCTTTTTTTGTATTGTTTTAGTTTTTGTATATCCCATAAGTGGATTTTAAGTGGAATCCACTTTGTGACTCTGTGGCCAAATGATGATAAACAGCTCAATGTTGCTTTAGAAATAATGTTTTAGAACTTTTAAAAGTTGTACAGTTCTTCTATACACTACTACAAGAAAGATGGCAGCCATGGGAACGAAAGAACTAAATCAGACTGTTTTCAGCCGATTTATCTTTCATAGTTCGTTTTAGTTGATGACACCATCAGCATGGCTGAGAAGCTGGAGAAACTGGCATTGGTTGGTTAACTTCATTCTGCAGGCTATTCTCTCAGAAGGAGGGGCACTAAAGTTTTGCTCTCTCTCTCTGTCGTGTGTGTGTGTGTGTGTGTGTGTGTGTGTGTATACTGTTGTGTTCTACCTCAGGTAATCTTTATTAGAAGAGTTTGAATAAGACTATAAAATATTCTATTTTCTGCTACAACTTGCTTCAAGATACAAATCCCTAAGCAATACATTGTGCAAGGTTGGAAGGTTAGCTATTATAGAGAGAGGGTCTAAGACTCTGATGCATGCCCATGTTGGCTTATCACAGAGCTGGTGGCTACACTCATGTCTCAAGCTTAGCATTGATCCTTCCTCCTTTGTATGATAGAGAGACAAATATGTTTGATTCCTGTACTAGATAACAAGGGCAGAAATTGGTTTCTGTTACAATTTGTTTCAAGACGTGAATCCCCAAGAAATGCTTTGTATGGGATTGAAAGGGCTCTTGCTACAAATAAAGTACCCGAGACTCTCCTGGGTGAGCCAGGAATAAATGCTAAAGAAAAGGTAGTGGTTTCTTATAAAATCTCAGCATATTACCATCCCATCTTCAAAACACAGTTCTCAATTCATAACATGTATTTGAAATGTTTGGTCAAGGAGGGGACAAAAAGTCACACAAACAATCACTCACTTGTAGATACATTTAAATAATCTCAGTTCTCCAAAAACTATGAAGTATAAAACAAGAATAAAATGACAGTGATTACTTTGATCAGCTGGAGTAATAGGGCAACTATGAGGTTTTTTAGTGAACTGACATTTTTAAGGAAGTTGTTCTTCAGCATTATTCCCTAATATGGCAATAGGAGAGTGAGTGACTCTTGCTTCTGATTTCTAATTAGTTTTACAGAAGAAAAGCATTTCACTATGTGCAAACAATTAAGAACCCTGCTGTATTAAATCCCGGTAGTGTATCTAGTGCTAATGCATGCATCCTGATTTGAGCAGCCTCTCCCTCTCCTCTAGACTGATTCCATCATTTCCCTGATGAATTCCTGACAGTTCTCTCAAAGTGATCCTCCCAAATCCCAGCTAGATGAACTCGTGCCTTCTACATGGCATTCTGCAACAGTTACCTCCAGACCAGGGTAGGAAGAATGGGACCTTCTGTTGCTGTCTCATTGTGTGTCTTACTCTCAGTGATTGACATCTCCCCTCCCCACCCATCTCTACCTTATCTAACCCTCAACACTTGACTCTCCTACCCTTCTAGCTTCCAGATTGCCCATTCACCAGCTGTTCTTTAGCACAGAACACTATCCTTCCAGTTACTAAACTGTCCCATCCTAACCTCACTGGAATCTCCTCCATGAGCCATACACAGACTGCATCATGATCATTTCAGGGTGGCCTCTTCAATGGCTCTCCATGCTGGTCTTTCCGGTTTATTCCATCATGACACTTCACTTCTCACAGTTCTGTACTAATCTCTTACTGATTCGTCCTCCCACTGTAGTGACAATTCTGGAAATTTGGTTTCTTTAAAAAACACAGAAATATAATGAGAAATTGCTTTCATTTTATTCCCAGTTGTAGGATGTGGGGCTGCTGAGGACTGTCTACAGCAGCTGACCATGATTTGCCTCATGCTCTAGTAGAAGTGTGGTTTTACCAGCTGTGGATAATTTCTTTATGTGACACTTGGAATTATGAAAACTTTGCAGAGGTTAAATAAATGCTAGAGCTCCAACAGGCATGTTTTGGTGGTGGTGGTGATTCAGGGTGGTTAGATGTAACTTGTTAATAGTTGTACTCAACAAAAAAACTAAAGGGAAGAAATTAGATTCAGGGATTCTTTCTCTCTTATCTAGTGATAGGGGTGAAATGGGGGAAGCAGGGGAGGGTTAAAAGATGGTGAAAAAAAAAGAACCCACAAAATAGCAAAGATCAGATCTGAGAGCAAGAATAAGCTGAAAGTCCTATACCAATGGTTCTCTGCCTTCCTAATGCAGCAACCCCTTAACACAGTTACTCCTTGTTGTTGTGACCCCTCTAACCAAAATTATTTCATTACTACATCTTAACTGTAAATTTGCTACATAAATCATAATGTAAACTTCTGATATGCAGGATATCTGATATGTTACTCACAAAGGGGTTATGACCCACAAGTTGAGAACTGCTGGCTCAGACAAATACCATTGACTTCACAGGTGGATGAGGCTGCCAACATTTCACAAATCCTTGTAGTCCAGACATATATTTCTGATGTTTTTAAAGTTCACTTGCAAGCAGTCTTAAAATTAGAAAGACAGTGACAAATGAAAATAAAAAGAGGGAGGGGTTTGAATATCCAAAATTTCAAGTAATTGATAGCAAAAAAAAAAAAAAAAAAAAAAAAAAAAAAAGAAAAAGAAAAAAAAAAAAGTTTTTGTGTACCAAACCAACACTTGGGAGGCAAAGGCAGTTGTATCTCTGTGAGTTCAAGGACAGACTGGTCAACATGGCAAGTTCCAGGCCAGACAGGACTACATAGAGAGACCTTGTACTAAATAAATAAATTTATAAATGGATTGATAAATAAATAAACTCTGAGAAATTCATGCCTAACAAAGGCAAAACACTTTGGGTGCTGCACTACTCAGAACCTTTTCCAAAGCTGTGGACACCTAAGGTTCAGGTGTCCTGCTAGGAGCATTATCCATGCCATGTGAAGGACTAGGGCAGGATCATCTTTCACTGCAACGTTTCCTCTCATCATTGTGTAGCAGATAAAGGTATATTGATAATGATAATATTGCTTGAATTCTTTCAAAGAAGAAAGGAAGTCTCTTAGCTTGTATTTTTCAGCTGGCATTATGCTATTTGAAACAGCAGAATACAAGAAAAGCAAGTGGGCTTGACTGTTTAATTACAGACACACACAGTACCAATCCAACTATTGATTTTACATTCGCTCCCCCAGTGTAATATATGATACATTATCCCAGCCATCCTACAGTGTTCTGTATAGGATTTTGCGTTTATAAGTTCTTTTAAATATTTAATTCCTTAATTTAGCTCCTTAAGTTCATGTTTTCTTACAGAAATTATCAAATACCCTATTGAAAACTTAGGACCCAGATATAGTAGATCAAACTCTATAATATGTAAAAATTTTTGGAAAATATGAAGCCAGGTGTCTGAATACTATATGTGTCAAATGAAATGTATTAATTACAATTTATGGATTAATATAATAGAGACTGCATAATGATATGGATATAGACTAGCAGTATATAATGAAATGTAATTCATATATGCAAGTAGTATGGAAAGCGCAGTAGAAATTTATGTGATTTAATAAGTTTGTTATTGAATGATATATAAAAATTGAACAAGACAAAAGCTAGGCTTTATTAGCATCTCATATAAATTATCTGAACAATTCTGATTGGTACAAGTAACATCTCTAGAGTTGGCAAAGGTCTGATTTTCTTTAGTAATAGAGCCATAGTGCTTAGAGCAGTATAAAGATGGATCTGGGTATCTGGGTCTGCTGGCTCGAAGAATACCTAGTGGACATGACACCTGGGATTCAATCCCATGACATATAAGACTGTGTTGACCCAATCTTGGCACTAAGGAAGCAGAGGCAGGTGGGACAAAAGTTCTAGATTCCATCACAGGGAATGTATTTCTTTGAGGCTAGCCTATCTCAAAAATTAATTATCAATAGTATCTTTGAAATCAATGCAAATGTAGACACATGCATGTATAATGCGTGCCTGGGTTGTATAGCACATATCAAGTTTACACTTACTGAGGTATTCAATAAATAAAACTGTCATTGATAATGAAGCAGATCGATACAACAGTTAGTCATTCGTTAAACCTGCATCTGGGGAAAAAAATCTGAAATATATATTGCCATGTAATCCAACCACTTTGGCCCTGTCTTTGGGTTGTTTCCTTGATCTATGAAGGCATTAGGAAATGACCACTAATTACCATTATTAGACCAGAGGATGGTCATGTTGGGTGCCACCCAGGCTTGCTAAGTTGCTAATGTACAATCTCGTTCCAGGAGAGCTGTCACTGGAGAGCCAGGTCAGCATGGTGGCAGAATCTATAAATATAGTTCCCATGTCATATCCTGTCATCCCTAAGAGTCACACGCCTTGTCTTTTTAAAAGAGGTTCCCATATGCATGGTAGACATGTGTGATAAATTAGGCACTTCTTTCAAGATACTGAAAACATAATAGTGATATAATTAATTACAGTCATATTCTTGTTAAAATTGTGCAGAAAAATTACACCTTTTTCGATTAGCATGAAATATAAGTGTCAGATCCCTAATAAAACCCTGATCAATAAGACAATAATAATTGTGTTGTTAAAAGCGGACATCGAAAGGTGTTCATGGCAACATATTTTAAAGGTTAGAAACCCTTTTAAAATAAACGGATTTCATCTTTACACTGTGTCATCTAAATCATTCGTCTGTTTGTGTATACAATTATAATCAGACGATAAATTGCAGCTATTGAATGGATTAAGTCTGCACTTCTTGACCTCATAAATCTGAGATTGTCATAGCTTTAGAAAATGCTTGTGTAACAATCAGTTGATTACACGCCACGAACAGCTGTGTGCATGTTAACTGGAAAACACAGGAGGGGAAGGGTAGCTCAGAGTTCAGTGGTGAAACTCTGACAAATTCTGAGGCTTTCAAAGCCCTCCCCAACAGCCTGCATTAGAGGTTAGATACGTGTTTCTATTTGGTAGAAAAAAAAAGTTTGCAAGTTTAAATGCACAAAGTAGAGGTGCCATAGAAAAGCAAACATTTAGTAAGATTTTTGGAATAGATGTGTTCACACTAAGCTTCTCAGGGGCCTATGAGGAAAGGACTAGGAAAAGAAATACTTCCTAGTACAGGCCAACGTTTCATGGTGTGTGGGGGGTGGGGAATCCTTATCAAGACCTACCCCCATCCCCAAAATATTTCTTTTTCCTAAGCAGTATGTTTTGACTTTCATTCAGAGATATTTTAGCATAATTTTGCTTATACTGGAGGAGAGAGAGAGAGAGAGAGAGAGAGAGAGAGAGAGAGAGAGAGAATGAGGGAAGCAGGGGAAGGAGAAAGGGGAAGGAGGGAGGGAAGAAGGAAAGAAAAAGAATCAAGGATTACCTGATGTTGAGGGCTGCAGAGATAATACAGTAATTGAGAACACTGAGTGCTCTTACAGAGGACCTGGATTTGATACCTAGAGCCACATGGCAGCTCACAACCATCTGTAGCTCCAATTCCAGATCCAATGTCCTTTTCTGGCCTCCATGGGCACCTGCACATGGTACACTGATATAAACTCAGGCTCACGCATGTACACATAAAAAATAATACTAATAAAATTTTCGAAATTATTGCCTGATGTTGCACATTACTGAGAACTTAAAAACTGTATAAAAAAAAAAAAAACCAGTTATCTCACCACTAATGAAAATAAAGTGCTTAACGTCACAATGCAGGAGTGGTTTTGAAGATGGGCTACATAGCAATAAGCTACTTCATCTTTTATACAAGAGGCATTACATCCATTTTAGTCCTTCCTAAAAGAGAATTGGTTTTAACTCAAATTTATCTATTTGTATATAGCTTCTACCTTCAAAAATTTATACAGAATATGACCCAATTTTGGAAATCTCATATCAAAATGGTATTAATCAAAGATCCAAAGAGAATTAGATTATTAATAATGAAATATTTTCATTGACTTTAATTTTCTCAGATGAAGGGAAGAGGTGCGTGCTTGTAGCATTAGTTAAGAATTTACAGCCTGCTCATAAAAGTGGCATTTTTTGCTTTGCATAAAATGTTCCAATATGGAATAGCTAAATAACCCGAGGCCACAATAAAAAAGTAATGTCAAGGGGCCACTAAAAAGAGAAACCTCAGTTTCCCTGTTCCAGAAGAACAATTGTCTTATTATAGCCCCTACCTAATAATATCTAATGAGTAAATTCCCATGAGACTAAAAACTTTGTTCTAAAAGCGTTCTGGTGTGGAAAAATAAAGACAGTGATCTGTGAGGAGCACTGAGCTATGTTCAAATAGTCTCATAACAAATTAGACCCAACATGCTCTCCCCTGGCTCAAGAACCCATTGGTGTCTGGTGAGCTGTCTAAGGAGCAAACTTTCATGTTCCAGAAGAAACGACACTATTTTTGCCTACATCATTTTCACCCACAGAACTGACTAGAAACAACACAAATGTCAGTTTCTGATTAATTATTGTATCCACATAGATGATACCTCCTTTTGATGATAAGATCCATAAGTCAGGCAGGTGAAATACCTCATGCTACTATGCTTTACTATGAAGAGCTAGTGCTGAGCTCACAGTTGGCATGAGAGAGTCAACCTTTGGTTTAGGATGTCTATGGACAGAATCTCACCTCATATTGAAGTCAGTCAATAATAATGAGGATACCCAATTAGGAAGCAAAGGATTGAAACATGTTCTATAACCTCAAGCATAGGAAGTAGTACTGTAAGCAGAACCCCAGATCTTTAAAGAGCCAGAATTCAAGTCTAAAGCATTAGGGAATCTGACCTCCAGATTGTATGTTCCCAACTCTAACTTCCCCAAGTAAGACTACAATCTCAGCAATAAAGGCTCTCCCTCAGGTGTCATATTGGGCCCCGTTGATACGTTTATAAAGGTGTTCATGTACATGGGGATGCACATTTGTGTGTGTGCATTTGTGTGTGTGTGTGTGTGTGTGTGTGTGTGTGTGTGTGTGTGTGTTTGGAGACAAAATTTCAACTTTGGGCATCATTCCTTAAAAACTTCCCACCATGTCTTTCTGTGAGATAGGCTCTCTTTCTGGCCTTGGTGTTGCTGGCTAGTATAATCTTG
Source organism: Arvicanthis niloticus (assembly GCF_011762505.2). Lineage (NCBI taxonomy): Eukaryota > Metazoa > Chordata > Mammalia > Rodentia > Muridae > Arvicanthis > Arvicanthis niloticus. The sequence continues at coordinate 37,964,267 of NC_047666.1, forward strand.
GGGTACTTTGGTCTCTACCTTCCAGGAACTGAGACTACAATCATACCACCTTTCCTAAAGTTTTGACCTAGGTTCTGGTTGGGGATGATATTAAACTTAGGTCCTCATGGTTCCTTGGCAAATACTTTCCAACTATCAGTTGTACTACTTTAAAAATAAAAATTATAATCTAAAATTTTAGTCTGAAAGGGAACCATAAACTAGTATTATGAGTACTGTGTTTTCAAAAGACTGTTTCTTATTATTATCATCATCACCATTATTATTAATTTTAGAAAAGTTCTCTCTGTTTGATTAGTTTCCAGTTTGGGATCCTCCTGCCTCAGCCTTCCAAATGCTGACATTATAAAAGTGAGCCACCACACGGGGCGCTGATTCCTTGCTTTGTCTAGTTATGCAATGCAGCATAGTTATTGCATCTACTGAACACTGGGTTTTTCAATTACATGAAACATTTAAGTCATGGAATTATTATTTTACTAAAAATGATTAGCAAAACTAAAAGGCTACTCTGAGGAATTCTCTTCCAGACTGAGAGCTTGTCTTGTGTTGAATGAACAGAAAGGAACTTACATAAAACACACCTCCTTAGATCAGTTTGTGGCTTCTTTTGAATGTATAGACATAAACATTCAGGGAACTAACACCATTCCTTAATTTTGCTTAATGTGCCAACTGTAAATAATGATATTTTGGCATATTTACCTAAAACCCTGGCTTAGGTTTTTGCTCAAGTGAGTTAATTAAGCATGTGCTCACTGTATCCTGCTGTACCATCCTCATTCTTACTAGATCTCATTTTGACTTTGAAAGCTTCCATTTCTATCCACACAAAAGCCTCACACATGCTCTTCTTCTGCCTAAAAAATGGCTCCCAGTCCCTGATTTCATTCCTCTGCTGACCTAGAACACTTTTAACTTTTAGTATTTCTTCAGAGCTCTATTAAATTGCCGTTCCTCTAAGGACATTCCTCTGACTTCTACAGTCAGGTCAAAAGTCTACAGTATGTGTCAAAGAATACTCTTCAAAAAGGGAACCGTTCCGTCCAGTTATTCTCATGTGCGACTGTGAGCGCATGTACATTGATGCTCCCATGACATTATGAAGGACTGAAAAATCCATATCACCTAATGATGTTATAGCATTGTAATATGATAGTCACCTGAATGCTAGTCCAAAAAAAACCAGGCACTAAAGCACTGCCAGTTAGTCACGCAAATAGCACCTGCATTTATATACCATACGGAATGCTTGGTAATGATGATCAACAGTCATGCTACTGACTTATGTATTTACTATGCATCCTATGATTATTTTAGAGTACATACCTTTTACCTATAAAAAATGTTTACTGTAAAAACGTGCACCATATGCCAGCAGCAGCCTCATACAGCTGGTGTTTACTGAGCCCCCTTGATTGCATCATTTTCTCTTGTGCTTGATTTCATCATGTTGTGTTCATCTCAGATCCTGGAGCAATCTATTATATGATATACATGCACTGTGTAGACTAGGTGTACAGGGGGCTATGGCATCTGAATTTGTCCTACATGCACTCTGATATGTTTGCAGTATTACAAAACTGCATTTCTGAGAATTATGTCCCCCCCACTGTATTTTACAGTGTGTTTGTTTAACAGTGCTTTCTCAATAGCCTGTAAACCTCACAAAGGCGGGCACCATAGATGTTTTTGCTTATCATTGATCCGCAGTGTCTAGCACAGGCCCTGGTACATATCAGGTACTACATGGCTATACATAAAATCAAAAGACAATGAATATCATGTACACTCCCCAGAGACATTGTACAGCTAGCTAAAAGGAAAAAGTCTTAAATCAAATTTATGGAGATTCTCTTCATATCTAGTACCCACATTTAAAGGTGTGGTCCTGTTCATTGGCGATATAATGGCCTGTCATGGTTGCCTCTCTAATACTGGGGCACAGCAGGCTTCCAATGCACGTCACAGTGCTCATGTGCCTGTAGGTTTTTTTTTACTGTCCCTAAAGTCCTTGTCCATTTTAGGCTCTGTTCTGTGTTTAGGTTGTGTGCACTTTGTAGTATGTTTTAGACTGCATCTTCTTGGCCATTAGCAGTATGCGACTCCTGGCAGACTTCCATTCTCCCATGACCTCTCCACCTACCTTTCTCAGACCTGTGAATCCTGAACTGTAAATACCTGCAGATCCCAAACCATACAGACCTGCTGATCCGGAACTATGCAGCCAAAGGATACCCATCAGAGGCCTGCCGCACCAGGATCACTGAGGTTAATGCCCCTCCCAATGCCTACGACAACAAAAGACAGGAGCCAAAGCAGTCCAGTTAACTAAAGGTCCTCAAAAGAATACAATAAAAGTCAGGGCAATATGACGTCTTCAGGGCAAGCTACCCTACTGCAGCAAGCCATGGATATTCTAACACATCTGAAGCACAAGAAAAATCACCATAAATCCAATCTTATAAAGACAACACAAGCCTTTAAAGAGGAAATTAATAAATCCCTTAAAGAAATATAGGAAAATACAATCAAACAGGTAGACATTTTTAAAGAGGAAAAAAAGTTCCTTAAAAAATTACAGGGAAATACAATTAAGCAGGTGAAGGAAACAAGTAAAACTGCATAAGACCTGAAGATGTAAATAGAAAGTAATAAAAAAAATAAAAACTGAGGAATCTAGGAGATGAAAAACCTAGGGAAGAGAACAGGAACAACAGATCCTGCCCCTGGTTAATGACCGCTTAGATACGTTTCAGAGTTCTTCACACTTGAGATTTTCCAGTACTACCCACTTTGAGAAAGGAGCATCCAGGTCAGCACATGTGTGCTTCAGTGTCTCTGTCGAATGTATCACGCTCTAGAACTGAACATGTTTCTTCAGAGTTCAAATGGCACGATTCCACCAAGGATCAAAGACACAACGGGGGCAATGACACAAGAGCTATTTATGTAAAAAGCCTCTCGGATGCGGTTCTGCCTTTTCCTTTCTCCAATACATCTTTGCTTTTTTTCTTCTTCTTCTTCTTCTTTCACTCATTCTTTTAATAACAAACATGAAAATAGTACATTATGCTACTTCTGGAATTGAAAGCAAGGGCTTGCACATTGTCATCTCCATTGGACACATGATTTAAAATATGTACTGACACTAGGATGTGGGCTTTAAGAAGAAGTTGACTTGAACTTTGAAAAACTAAAGAGTAACAGAGAACAAACAACAAACATGCTAAGAACTGCCCACGAGGTCAGCAGAGCCCATAGAGAGGAAAGTAAAGAGGAACATCAGAGGGAGGGCATGCCTGACCACCCACGGGGAACTTGCAAGTGGAATGGAGACTACTTTTGGCTGGGATTGACCCCTGGGACTATGTAGGACACTGTTTCTCAAATGATACACTAGTTTTTAGACACTAAATATTTCGAAATGATCTAATTTGTACTAAAAAAAAAAACATAAGTAGATGATCCTCCTAAAGATAGCTCTTCATTATTTGCTTTTTAAAACTATCTGTCTCAACTGGCCTATGTCACTTATCATCTATATGTGACATTAAAACATATTTCATGCTAGTGAAAATTTAAATATACATACATATATATATATATATATATATATATATATAGAGAGAGAGAGAGAGAGAGAGAGAGAGAGAGAGAGAGATAGGAGCCTTATACCAAAGAAAGTGTAAAATCTACTACTTTAAAATTTTGGTATTAAATTTTTTATGTAAGTACTTCCCTTTTAAAATTTTCATAGGTACTCTGATAAAAATAAATAAACAATAAGTAAGTAAAATTTATTTTTATTTTTTTTAGGGTTAGAAGGCTTATATTGAAAACACGGATGGTTACTCTATTCCTTTATGCCTTTGGTCTCAGCAGAAGAAGAAATCACTGTTAATGAATTCCTATGTAGCTCTTAGAAGAACTTTCTCCAAAGGGTAAATTATATAACTCATCACTCTATCTCATTTTTAAAACCTGAATATATGACATACAAGATGGAAAATTTCCAATTGGTCAACCTATATGCTTTAACTTATTTTCTATTTTTACTAACTTTTGGCATTATGAAGGACTTTATATCTTCAAACAATATATTTGTACTGTTGCTTCATGTTTATCAGTGATTCTTGATACCGCCTCTGTAAGATGCTGATATTTGGAAGACTATCTTCCCTGTACCATGTTTAGTTCCCAATTTATTCTCCTCATTACCATTCTGTTATAATTTGAATCTTTGATACTGTATATTCTTTCTTACAAAAAAAAAATTAATGCATACTTTCTTGTCTCTATGAAAAGGAGCATGCAGCTGCCAGGGAGAAGATAGAAGATAAAAAGTGACTATGACTATGCTATACTTCTAGTATTGCTTCCTGTTGCTTTTTGATCTCCATAAATCCATGGGAAGGAACTTGGTCTTGGTTTATCCATCCATGCATAGACAAGCCTTATTCTTTTAGAAAAGAAAAAAAAAAAAAACAAAGCAAAATGCATAAGATGGGCACAGAAGGAGAGATACAAGGATTATACTAGAAGTATATATGTTCTATTGTGCCTTCATTCAACACTTGAGTGGAATTGGAGTGGATTATGAGTATTTTCTTAAAGTATTTTCAGGTGTGAGTCTTGGATAAAGATGGGCTTGACTTATACACAATAATTGTTTAAATATTTTCCAAGGTGATTCCACAGCTCTTGAGTTATAAGAATGTAGACATAGATCTTGCTTGTGTCTTAGACAAAGTAAGTCTTTGAGAGTTGGTCAAAATGGAAATGCATAATAATGAAGATGGTTGACTTGCACAGTGTGCAAGTATGCTAGTGTGCTAGCCTGAAGGGATGTCATGTTAGGAAAGTGGAGAAGACAACAAGTTTTATTCATGGAAGAATGATGTCTCAGATTTCAAGAGTCACTGTGAGGTTGTATATGGCTGCAACAGTGCCATGGGTTTTCCCTGAAGGATCATGGAAGGGAATAAAGGGAGAAAACGAATGAGGCAGAAAATGAGCTGAGTGATAGGAGATAGATATCCAGAGAATTGTATGCAGAATTTTATGGTGAGCTTAGAGGAGAAACTGAAAAACAAAAACAAACAACAAAACCAACATCCAGTTTCAGGACCATCTTTGCATGAACCTATTCACGTTCCTTTCTGATTCTTAGCTTACTGGAGGTCATTTTCTCCCTTTCTGTTGTCTCAGTCACTATTCATTGCCTTACTGGGAGAACCTGACCACCCTTTACCCTATGTTAAGCTATTTACAAATACATGGTATCTGTTCTAGTAGCTGGAAATTAATGTCCAGTTTGTCTTTATTTCCCTAGGACTTGTACAAGAGTCTTCTGCTGAGCAAGCATAGCCATGGCAGAACTTTCAATACATACACACTTGATTTGAGATGTGTACTTTTTTCTTGTTCCCTCTCTTGTTTCCATCCTCCTTTCCTCCTCTCCGCCTCCTTTGCCCACCCTATGCATTTTGCTTTTTTTTTTTTTTTTTTTTTTTTGTATTTTCTAAAAAGTCAAGGCTTGTCTATGCATGCATGGAAAAACAAGACCAAGTTTCTCCCCATGGAGTCATGGAGATCAAAAAGCAACAGGAAGCAATACTAGAAGTAAGGAAGAAAGAGGAGATATAATTCTTCTCAGTTCTTCCAAATTAGACAGTTGTAATTTCTCTGAGGTGAGAGAACAACAAAGCGCCAACACCACACATTAACTGATCTTAAACTGAAGTTGTTTCAGTGATGTTTGGCTGAGCATGCAAGTAGAGGACTGTTTACATTCCTGCCATTCCTTTCCGGGAAGAATACACTCAAAACAAAGGATCAAATTACCAGTAGGCATGTTACAAAAAAAACAGTGAACAAGAGATTATAGGCTAAGGGATAAATGTGAGCAGTCCTATGATTCTACTTTGGAGATCTGCAGTCCATAAAACAACTGTCTGAATTCAAACTTGTCAGAATGAATGATCATTTTTATAGGTCCAATTGGCAGTTTTGAACACTGTGAACTCATGTGGCTTTAGCTAAAGGAACTCCCAATAACCTTAAGAAGATTATAAAACTTAATACATTTGAAATGCAATAGATGTTTGAGCAAAATGATGCTGGGTACTTGCTAAACCACAATCTCGGTTCTCCTGGTGAGTTGAGTAAGGTTCAGGCTATTTTCCTGAGAGATTACAAACTCAACATTATGCCCTAATATTGAGGACCCCTAACAAAATAAAGCTCATTTTAATCATGACCCACAGACCTACTTCCCAGAACGCCAACTTCTTGAATTATACTGTGGAATTATCTGACTTCTTACATATATGATAATCTCAGTGTTTCTTAATATTTTTATAGTTATATGGACGATGTCATTCACAAAAAGCTTCACATCTGACCCATTCTTATCAATAGAACACAATGAAGGCTAGAAATCAAATTTCCAAAAAGCACATCTAAAATATCAGTGAGCAAGAGATTACAACAACAAAGAAAAAGTAAAAAGAGAGGTTGGTATATGTCACAGAAAGGGTAACAATGATTCAGAAATATTAAATGACTTAACCAAAGATCCTACAGGCTGTATCTTATGAAACCTTCAAATGAGAAAACATATCTAAAATTGTTTTTTTCAGTCCAAACAACAGTACTTCATTAACTGAGAGGCGCTTGGAACAGATTTGTTGATGATAATAGAAGAGCTATAGAGATATGTATTGACAAAACTGATATGTTTAAATATTTATAGCATCTTCACTTTACTAAGTATTTCACAAGTTTTTCATTCAATATTGAGTTCCTCTTAATACATTTAAAACACAACATGCTTTATAAAATTTGGGCTTTCCAGAAATATTTTAAGAATTCATCTATGTTTTCAAAGATAAATGACTTCGAACTGTTACTTTAGAATTTAAGAAAGACAAAGGATGGCCTGTCAGACATCAAAGAGAGTGGAGGTCTTTGGTCCTGTGGCGGTTTGATTTCCCAGCATAGGGAAATGCTGGAGCGGTGGGGCAAGAGAGGGTGGGTCAGGGAGCACCCTCATAGAGGCAAAGAGGAGGGAGAAGAGGATGGATGGGAGATGGGGGTTTGTGGAGGGGTAACCAGGAAGTGGGATATCATTTGAAATGTAAACAAATGTAATGATTAACAAATAAATAAATAAATAAATAAATAAATAAATAAATAAATAAATAAAACAGAGATGATTTTCTTCTTCGCAGAGGTGTGTCAGCTATGGCTCTCAATAGCAGGTTTTGGTGGAAGAGAAATGTATGCTCAGGTGTGCTAGCCACAATCCATGTCTCATCCCAATTCTTTGAAGACCCTTCAGCTGCATGTGTCCCTTATGCTCACACTCTCCAGGGTGTTATTCTAGCGTTTCTTACCTGAAAAATGCCTTCACATGCCTGCCCTTATTACTATACCACCAGGCACAGAGTGACCAAGATGCTGTGGGAACAGTTTGGTAGAGTGGTACTCACCCACCAGATCCGCTGATTAGGAGAAATATGAATGCCTAGCTCCCTCACCTCCAGTGGGCACAAACAAATTGTACCTGAAATGCTAGCACCATTCCATCACTAGGCTGAGGTTAAGACTTTGCCTCAGATTAAATCCTTAGTGGTTTCTGAATCTGCAGCTGTCTGGTTTCCTCTCCATACCCTGCTTTCTCCAGAGAGCATAATCTCAATCATCCCTATTCTGAATCCTTGTCTTAAATTGGATTTTTTTTAAAGGTCTCACTTTCAAGCAAGGTCATTCCCAGGTAATTTGTGTTTGAATTACAGAATCCATTTTCAGAGATACAGTTCTGCCTTAAACAGTAAGCCAAGACATGTCAGGGTTAGATACAATATTAGACATTAGACTAGGAGACTGCAAAGATAGCATCACCCAGCCACAAAACACAAAAAAGACTCTTAGCATGTTTGTTAGCCCCTTTTTCTTTGGTGTGTGTGTGTGTGTGTGTGTGTGTGTGTGTGTGTGTGTGTGTGTGTGTGTAGGGAGAGAAAGACAGAGAGACAAAGATACAAGAGAGCGACTAGAGGTCAGCTGGCTTGCTCAGTTGTTCTACACTATTTTTTGAAGAAGTGTCTCCTTTTATAAGGAGATTAGTGATTTTTCTTGGCTTGCTAGCCAAGAGACCCCAAGAATTCTTTTGTCTCTGCCTCCTTAGTTCTAGAATTATAAGTATATAAGCAGTTCTATGGCTTGAACTCAGATGCTACTAACTAGTACTTTTACTGAGCTATATTATTACTTTACTGAGCTATCTCTCAGCTAGTACTTTACTGAGCTATCTCTCCACTTCCTGTACCATATACTCCTTATTGCTTCTGATACTAGTGTTATGGGCAGACTGCTGGAAAGAACCACTGGCCCTTTCCCTTGAGATCCCTTCTTTCTGTTCTCACCTCCATAAGAAAGGGAACTCTGGATACGTGACTTCTTTTAACTGAAATCACATGAAAGCCAACATAGAGTTGACAAGATCAGAAGCAAGCTTGTCTATTTCTACCACAGAGGACATGGGTGTCTCAAGATGAGAAATTCTTCAAATGCAGGAGTGATCAGATAGGTAGCTAAACCAGAAGACATGAAAAACCACTACTGTCACCTGGGCTCAGTGACAAATTAGAATGCCTGAGAGTGTATATATTTGTCTGTACATGTTTAGTTATGAGTTGATTGTGTTTTTTGTAGCTAAATGAAACTTCTGGAAAAAATAAATGTTTGTGTTATTCCATAAAATGCTAAATTTGTGAAATGTTAAATATTTTCTCCCTTATAAAACCATATTTTATTCAAAGCATGAAGATATAATTTATTAATATATGGTGTTAGCATAAAGAGAAGGCATAGAGACCTAGTTAACTTCATGATATTAATTTGGCCCAGAAAGTAGAAATGAGTGTTTTCTGATTGGCTGATGAAGGATGGAATTTGGGGTGGGGGGGTTGATATCAGTTGAATCTGAGTGTGATACATAAAACTTGATGGCAGTTGAAGTATAAGTGACTTTACAACTGTGTCCTCTTCTTTGTCACACACAGAATCACTTCATTACCATGTAAACTGCTAGATTTCACATTTTGATAGACATCCAGGACTCTATAATCTTATCTTTTTTAACGGTCAATACTCCAGAGCAGGGGTCACCAACGATCAGCCAAATCTGGCCCACCACCTGTTTGTATAAAGTTTGCCAAGAATGGTTTTACATATTTAAATACAGGCTATAAAATGACTATTAATATGTCCATGAGAAGAGTTGTTTGAACTGCCGAGGACACTATCTCTTGGCTTGCCAACCCTAAAATATTTAGTATCTGGCACGCTACACAAGTAGATTGTTGACCTGTGTAGTGAGCATATAGCCAAGTAAGGATTCTGCACTGAAAACTTTCTATTACATTAGAAATCACCATTTATCAAACGTGTCTCTATATTTTTCACCAAGAAATATCAACCATAATGGAAAATAATATGTTTTAGGAAAAATGCTGGAAATGAAGAAATTATTTCCAGAGGATAGTAAAATTAAAGACTTCAATATGACTTTCCTCTTCCCATCTCTATTTTTAAGTGCATAAACGGGAGTCATATCCCCCACCATGAGGCAAGAAAATACTCTGGACAAGTGATTCCTTAGGTTTGTGTGACACTTTTAACTTCTCAAAGCACTCTCCCAATAGTGTTTAATGTCTCACGGCTGTGTTAAAGCAATAACTCAGGTCTTTTATTGTTTAGTGCTATGAAACTCAATTGTGTATGTTCTTTTTATCTTTCATGGTGACAGTTACTCTACTCCTTAGCCAAGAGACTTAGCTGAAAATCAAGAACTTCTTGGACACGCTACTTGCTTGAAGCTTTTTTCTGGCTGAGGTCAGTGCTGGAGGCTCAAAGGTACTGAGACAATCATAAAGTTCTGCTTGTTTAGAAAGTCACAGGTATGATCTTAGGAGAGAAGCCCTACATATGCTTGGAAAATATAGTCTTTTCAACATCTGCTCTATGTCGTGAGTATAAATGTCTTTCTGAATCACTCAATGCCTGCCAGAGAGCATCATTTCTGATAAGGATGTTCTGCTTAAGAGAATGTTCATCTCTAGGCTAAAGAAGTGCATGCCAGGTAAAGGACTTACCTGCTGTGCAAAAGGCTCTGCATTCACTCTCTCACACCACCAAAGCATAGCACTTCTTAATAATGTGATTATAACAGTTACTACTAATTATACATTGACCTGGGGTACAGATCTGAATGCATGCTCATCTTACTTCATAAATTTAACTCAAGTTTTAGGATGAGCTCACTGATCAGCTGATGATCCATACTGAGAGACATTAGACACTTGGTTCTAAACTATGGGAAGGTCATTGCTTAGTTTCGCAGCAGCACATATGGGAAAAAAAAATCAGATTTTAGTCAATTGTTAATGTACTGCGTGTTCATGGAATGGCCATGCATTAGGCATCGCCATTTACAGGACGCAAGGAAAGGACTCCCAGTGGATGAAATGTTTGTCTTACCCCTTTCTCTGATGCTGGATAGAGATTTGTGCTGGAACCCAGAAGGTTCATGCTGCTTCATAACTTAGAAAAGTAGACGGGGCAAGCATGACACACAGAATGAGAAAACAGGGCACATACTCTCATTTGGTTACAACTAACTTTTGTAGTAACTAATAGTCCTATGAGAACTGTGCTAGTCCCTTTTCAGAATCTATACAGCCCTGAATGGCCCCATCCCTGAATGCTACAACAATGGGAATCAGGTTTCAGAAGGCTTCTCAGAACATACTCTAACTGTAATACACAGTCCCTCAAAGTCACATTCTAGATAGCATACTATATGAGGAGAGGAGAGAAGCAGGGATGACTGGCGAACAGCCTTCAAGTCTTCAATTCATTCTTATTCATTGACTGAGGTTCCCATAAAAATTGGCTTGATAGTAGCCCTGGACTAGGACTTAGATATTCTTATATTACTATTTATTGAAAGTTTCTCTGTCATAGCGTAATAATAATGCAGAGGATCCTTCCCCAAAATCATGTAAATAGTCAGAGACCCAACATTTTGCATTCTTATTCTAAACTTACTCTAATAATAACTGTTAAAGTGCAGAGATTCTCATTCTAGATTTTTCAAGTTTAGCTGGTTAACACAGCTAGTAGTAGATACAGTTGGAGAGGACTTTGATTTATTACAAACGTGTTGCTTAGCCACCTACCTGTGATGTTAATTTTACGTGGACTTCTGATAGCTTTGTTTACACACTTAACATATTTGTCATATTTTAAATAATTTAATTGTGCACATGTATGGGATTTTGAAGTATAATTTTATGCATGTATGGAATGGATAATGATCAACTAGGGTGACTGCATTTCCATCCCTCATATGTTGTTCATATCTGTTTTAACCTTGTACACATCTATCTTGTAGTTCTTTGTATGGCAGATAGTGAAGTTTCCTGTAAACTGTAGACATATTGCTATGATGTAGTGTGCTAGGATTTATTCTGCTTGTAACTTTGTTAACTCCTACCCACCTACCCTCTACCTTACTCTTCCTATTCCCTTCTAGCTTCTAACAACCACAACTCCACTTTCAAGTTCTATAAAATCAACATTTTTAGCTTCTATATGGGGATATGCAGGATTTATACTTTTGTGTCTGGTTTATTTAATTAAACATAGGGTCTTCCAGTTTTATGTACTTTGCCACGAATGATACCATCCCATTACTCCTTATATTTAATGAGCATCATTCTTTTCTTTACCTGTTGATAGATACCTCAGTTGAGTGTATCATTGATTGATGTATTTCTAGATTAGAAGAGCAACTATTTCTTTTTAATATTGATTTGAGACACACAGACACACATACAGAGAGAGAGAGAGAGAGAGAGAGAGAGAGAGAGAGAGAAGCAAAAGTCGATAGAACCTTTTACGATTATATATTGAGTTTTTTTTTTTTTTTTTGAGGAATCTCCAATCTGTTTTTCACAACTAAAAGATTATTTAACTAACTTGATAAACTATATATTTTTGTCCCACCTCATTCTAGTTCAAATTAGTCTGGAGATAAACTCTCAGTTAGTCAGGCAGAGAGTCTAGGTAGTAGCTGTCAGAGATTTTTATCCTTAAAATAGTTTTTCAAATACCAATCTAAGCAGGGACCATGACATAAATGCATAAAGGTATTTGATGGCTCAGAGATAACTGAAGAGAGAGGAGGGGTTAAGACCAGAGTATGGAGATGAGGATGTCTTCAGTTTCCAACACAGACAGTAGATATTATGGTGGAGGGGTAGTGGTCTTTGAAATAACCAGTGTGCAGATTAACAGCATAATAGTTGACCTTGGGATGTTAAAATAATACAATAAACAACAAAAAAAACCTGCACAGCAACCCATGAAATGTCAGATGATGGGATTAAAGGTATATATACTCCATTACAGTAGCAACATACACATGCTGCTGAGTCTACCTGCTTGTAACTGCAGTCTCTGATGAAATGCTAAAAACTTGAGAGGCTCTGCATTATTTAAAGAAAAGCACTTTAGTGTTTCTATTGTATTACACACTGTTTCGAATTTCAATCCTTTGGGCCCTGAACAATTGGATCACAGAGTATTCTGTTTCAACTCTGCCTGTGCATTGCTTTGACACAAATATTTAAATCAGAAAGATAGAGCCCTATTTGCAAAAATTCATTTTGCTTTCCACCATCTACCAGCTATATGTTATCATCCCAGAATTCTAAGGGAGCATTTTTAAAGCCATATACCTACATAGAACCTAGTAAAATTTCAATTTACTTGACTTGATTCAAAAAGTTCCATGATATTATATAAAATTGCAAAGTCGGAAATACTTTAGGGAGTAAGAAGCTTCTGTACATTGTGTTCTTAGAAGATACTACAGAAAGTGATAGGGCTAAGAATGGACTGTAATGAGTAACAGAACACAAAGACAGAAAAACAGAGGGAGGGAGGGAGGGAGGGAGGAAGGGAAGGAGGGAAGGAGGGAGGGAAGGAGGGGAGAGGGAGTGGGAGAGGGAGATATATGAATGAAAGAGGAAAAGAATGTAAAGAAATGATGATTTGTGGTATTAGAGTAATATCCAGAACACCAAACCTCAAGAACACTTAGCTATATCAAAGTATGTTAAAGGTATTTTTTAAGGATGTCTTAGTGAAAAGATTGACATAAGAGACTAACCAGGAAGAGATGTGGCTGCAAGTGGATGAGTCACTGAACCCTGAGAGGCACAGGAGCTACTTACAAAGGTCAACACATCTTCTCTTCTGACAAGTGATCTTTACACTGAGATGGAAAAACAAAGTGTGAAGCCTGAAAGAGTGGGTTGCAGACTTTTTAAGGCTCTTTGGAACACCCTGGCCTAAAGCTCACATGGATTTACAACTTAGGTCCTACCTGAGTAAGGACCTAAGGAACTGTAGAGGATGGGAGAAAACCTGGGGAGTAGAAATGAGAGGATGCTATCCTAGTGTTCCCCTAATTTTTTTTTTTTTTTTTTTAAAAATCAGGCTCTAGAAGAAACAGCAGAATGAGATGTTTTCTTTTCTAGGGTTGAGGTAAGCATGAGACTTACCTTCTGATAGTGTCAAATTGAACATCTTGAAATGAAGGGGTTTTTTTGTTGTTTTTTTTTTTGTTTGTTTGTTTGTTTGTTTTTGGCAAATTCGGTATCTTGTAAGGCAGAACATTTTCTATGGGCCATGTTATAGAATTGTTAGCACAGCAAGTCTTATCAGTCATATTCTATGCTTTGTCTGACTCAGGAGGAAAAATAAACCCATGAAATGGCTTGTATTTTGCTGTTATATTATTGTTTCGACATCTGTCAACAGTGGATGATGCATGTGGGTGATGCAGAAGAAGGTATCAGAATACTATTAGGTCAATTTTTCCTTTTAGGTAGCATCTTACTATATACTTTAGGTTAGCCTCTGACTCATTAAGTTCCTCAGGCTGGCCTTTAACTCGAAATAAACCTCCTGCTTCAGCCTCATAGAGTCTATACTAACAGGCATGGGTTGACCTGCACCCAGGAACATATCGACTTTCAATGATGATACTTAAATTATGATGACTACTGGCTACTCTCTGTAGAAATCTATTTACAGCCACAGCCCTAGGCATATAGTCTATGATGTTACCAACTACTGAAATGAGGGCATTTGTTTTATATATAAGTGACAGAAAATTGGGAATGACATCTTATTTTGTGGTATCATCAAGAGTTAGAAAAGAGGAATAAAAGGAGAAGGAGGAAGAGGGGGACAGAGAACAGAGAGGGAATAGGCTGAGGGGACTGGGATGAAGATGAGAGGGGCAAAGGAAGAAGGAAGATAAAATTGAGGAGGTCAAGAGGGAGGGGAGAGAGGAGGAAGAGCAAGAGATCTATCACTTGCTGGCAACATGACCCTGGCAAATGACTTAACTTCTCTGAGTGATAATTAACTCATACCACTGTAGTTAATTAAATGACAATAAATACACACAGTGCATATTTCAGGGCTTAGTCCAGTAATGGTATTGCATTTTCAGTAACTGGACACTGATGACTGTTGTTGATGCAGGTAAGACAATAAACTGGCAGTAACATGGTGGATATAATAGGCATAGAGAGGCAGGCACCATTATAATCCTATGTCAAAACCAACCAACTACAAAACAGAGAATGCAAACTTCCTCTGTTCACAGGTTCAGAGTCATTCAGCCTGTGATACCAGAGTGAGAGAAGGTTGACTTTAAATGTCACATTTTTGTTTCAAGTGAGGAGAATGGTTCCCCTTCATTGTACTAGAAATACATGGAAGAATAATCATTTGCCTTGGGTAAAATATTTTGAGACTATCCAGGATCGGTTTGTGGCAGAAGAAGTGATAAAAATGTTGAAATGTTATTGTTCAGGCAGTCATTATACCAAAGGCAGAGGCTAACCAGAAAGAGAAGCAAAGGGTTTGTCCACTGAGTACCACGTACCATGTTCAGGAAGGGGCAGGAGATATCAAAAGGTTCTTCAGAAGTTTAGCTGAAAAGATAAGATTGGCTGGAGATGTGGATTGATTGCAGTTGCCTAGTATAAGTTAAGCCTTGGGTTCAGTCCTCATAACTAGGGTAAACAACAGAAAGCAAGGTCCGCCATAGTAGTAGAATGGGCAACAGTTTATATAGAAAAGATGTGTTTTATGTCTTGCTTATAGATGCATATAATGAGAACTTAGGAAGAAACTAGGAGTGGAATTTGCCTGTTGAGAATGAGATCTAGGCAGATGGAATATGAGGGCTGGGGAAGGGGAGCTTATTTTCCTTCATCCCTGGCTTGACTTGGTTCCCCAATAGCTGACTTTAAGATATGTGAACACTTCACTTAGGAGTCAATACCAAAAACAAGGTGAAGAAAGACGTTGTGTCCCACTGAAACCTTCTGCAAACAGACAAGTGCACCCAGTAAGGGAAGGAGCGTGTCACATGAGGCTGGGGTTCCTTACAGATACCCAGCTGTTCTTTGTCTTAGGTATGCAGGAACAACCCCAGTATTTGTAGCAATGCTTTCTGATTCCTGAACCATGTGAGATAGTTGATTCAAAAAAATGAAATGTATAAAGTCAAACAAAATAACCACTTGTTATATAGTGCAATCCACACTATCATGTAGGGAAAAAAACCTGAACCTACTTTTGCTGCCTTCTTACATGTAGAAGTCATGTAAGAAGGAGGTAGTGACTATCAGTTAAAGTCAGAAAAACTTTCAAGTAATTAAATCTGCAGTCCTGTGGGGCTTTGATAATGATCTATTATTAGCTTCAGCCAGCAAATTTCACTCACTCAAGGATCTGTTATAAACAAACATTTATTGGGTCTTAAGTACGAGGTAATAAACAGGGTAGTTAATCTCCAAAAGTGGCCGCCAGAAGATGAAGTAGCTTGTTATGTAGCAATAAAAACCTAAACAGCCCTTTACACGATTTTTTTTTCATATAATTCTCTCACTATAACCTTCTTATAAAGTGGCTGGTGTACAGTAAGACACTAAGCCATGGAGTGAGTTGTTATTCCTAACTTACCTCTCTCTACTAGCAGTCAATGGAGCATTTTTAGTGGAGCTGGTAAGGAATGCAGAGTCCCAGGTCCCATGTATTTGTATAATCAGAACCTGAATTTCAACAATGATTTTGTGATACTTAGGAAAGTCTAGGAAGCAAGTTTTATGGTGATTAGTGTGATACTAGATGTTTGGTTACTATGACCAACATCCAACATAAGCAACGTATTTAGAAACAGACTACTTTCCTTTCTGTTGCTATAAGAAAATGCTCCAATTAAAAACAACTTATAGATGAGGACAGGATTCCTTTTTCCGTACACCTCTAGGTCACACATTGTCACTGAGACTAGTCAACAAAGGAACCTAAAGCAGAAACTGGGGAGGAAGGCTGCTTGATGGCTCACTCACTCACTCTCACGATCATGTGTAGCTTTCTTATACAGCCCAGCACCACCTGCCAAAGGAATGGTGCCACCCAAAGTGGGCTGGACCTTCATGTATTAATTAACAAGATCATCTTTCTGAGACACTCCCATAAGTCAATCTGATCAAGGCAATTCCTCAATTGAACTCCCTTCTCAGGTGACTTTAGGCTGTGTCAATTTGACAGTTAAGCTAACTAGGACAGAAAACATCTGGTCTCATAGTTGTTGGAAGCTTTAGTCCCTGACTTCTGGGCTTGCGGTGAAGCAGTACATTACAGTGAAGCACATAGAAGATAAAGCTGTAAGCTTCAGGCCCAGAGAGCAATAAACAGAAAGAAACAATCAAAGATCCAGGGATACCACCATCCCCAGTGGGATTGTTGCCTGTCATCCTTACTAGGTCTCACCTCTTCAAGGTTCTGTGACTTCCAGTACTGCCAAACTTGGAAGCAAGTCTTCAATAGATATAACCCTTCAGGGGGGAATTTAAGATATAAACTCTAAATTTTGATTCTGCAACTGAGAAGTATGATTCATTGACTCATAGCAGGGAAAAAATGGCCCACCTTTAACCAGTATTTAATCTTATCTGGATTGAATATTTCAATCCATAAAGTATTAATAAGCAGAGTTATTATCAATAACCACAACATTTGTTGATCTCAGCATCTTTTGAAATAGTATATGAAATGCACAATATATATATAGAATGCTTGTGTGGTGGGAGACAATAGTTTAGAACTCAAAGATCCTATTTCCTCAGATCTCAGCATATTGTCCAGTACTGTGTGAACACAGTGCTTTGGGATCCCTGGTGACCTATTCAGACTAGAGTCATGGCATTGTCTTCTGCTAATTTTCAGATCCACTCAGAGTGGTGAGGCACTCTGCTGTGATCTGAAACAATGGCACCTGAAAACATGAATAATACATCACACTAACAATGCTTTTCGAACCATTATGGTTCAGAATATTGTATCAATCCATAATTTGAAGATGAGACTAAATGGATCTTTCATCTGAAAGAACTCCTGTGATGTGTCAATTTATACCTGATGCTAATAAGAATATACTATCGCCAGAAATCCACATTAAAATATTTTATATAAGACACACTTGTATTAATAGATATCTGTCATTTGTTACTAAATACAGCTGTTCAAAGAGCCTCTTAAGTGCTTTAGAAATCTGTTTTTAAGACCTTGACATTGGATTGAATAAAGAGTATTAGGGAACTAATCTTTCATGGTGAAAATGGACAGAGTGGATGAAATACTGTATGTTGCTTACTTCATTTTTGCCAGGTCAAATTGAAATTCCCATCAACATTTGACACCCCTTACACGGCCACATAATGAATGAGTGAGAGCCTAAATATGGACGTTAAATATTTCATTTTCACTAGACATTATTACCATTGACTGTGGTTCAACTTTGGAGACTTTCGCATTTCTTTACTGAACATTCTGGTCTTTCACTGTGAACCTTTCCTGTAAGAGAGGAGTAAAATAAGGTGGCTCATTCAATTATGAATCATCCTGGATTATAAATTCATGGATCATTAGCCATGAATTCAACAAGTACACAGTGATGTGTTTGCTCTGAAATTGCATCAGTCTGTGAAGTAGTACTTTAGGAAGATTAAATTAATGAAAAGAATTGAGTAGCTGTTCCATATCAGTGAAATATGGCCCCCTCACCTAAGGGTAAATAAATAAATTCACTGTTTACATTGTCCCCCCTTGACTTCACTGTCTCCATCATCCTCTTGGTGACACTAACTGTTCCTCCATTTGATGGAATCAATATTTTAAATATGAATCAAAATGCAAAGTATGGGGGCTTGGGCACACATAAGTTTGAAGTAATTTTTTTCTAATGGCTTTGAGTCATTTGTCTTTGTCTGAAAGGCTTTTGACTTATATATAGGGAGGGGACTGGAGTACTTTTTTTGATGGAAGTTGCAAGCATTTCGGTTTCAAAAATGCTCCCCCAGTGTTTAAACAAAAGTAGCTGAGAACAAGCTGAGTGGGAAAACTTCAACCTTTCTGGTCCTTATTGTTACTACTGATGCTATTTTGTAGAATGAATACGGATCATGGTTTCCAGGCTTCTCTGGAATTACAACTGCCAGAACATTTTTCCACCCTAAAGTGTTTTGTTTTCATAATTTGGTCACTGTCGAACTTGCATTTTCTCTCTTGGGAAGGGATCTCTTGGTCAGGACCATGCTATTTGGTAGGCCAATCTTAAGTCAACTTGCAAAGAAATGGTTTTGCTAGAAGTGACTAGCTGGAATGTTGATGCACAGACAAGACTAGGATATGCAGAATTAAGCAATCGTATTTATTCGTTTTCTTGCCAATTAGCCTTCATTATTTCCACGTGTGATCATCTGTTTCCTAAAAATGTCCACAGAAAATGTTAAGTGTTTGGCCTACTCACCAAAGTCAAAAAGTTCTGAAATAAGTCTAAACTTAAAGCTCTCTAGAACCTGAGCTGCTACTTAGGAAAAAAAAAAAAAAAAAAAAGGATCTGAAATTTTTTAGCAAAAGTGAAATTAGTGTCTGTCTGTCGTGTGTGTGTGTGTGTGTGTGTGTGTGTGTGTTTCTCACAGACAAATTCAGTTCACACTAGGACTTCCTGCTTTTTCTCCCACTGGGCGCTGTTCCAGAGATGTGGTAGCTTCTTCAGCTGGGAAGCATTGTGACCTCCACTTATAGAATGTGTCCTCTGTATTTGGAGATAGGAACTGGGCTACTAGAACAGTTGCTCACAGAGCTTACGAGGCATCTGCTAAGCCCCAATTGTAGGCTTCAACACTACCTGAAAACAGGTGTGGTGGTGCATGCCTGTAATTCCAGCCCACCCTCAGAGGGTGGAGGAAGAGGATCAAGAGGAGCTCCACACTAGCCTGAGGTACATGTTGATGTCAGGAGCAAGCCTGGACTATAAGGATCCCCTGTTTCAGAATAAAAGTTTGGAAGGAAAAACCAGACTCATGACCACAAAGTTAATTGCTACACGTCAAATTTGAATATCTTTAAGACAAACAATACATCATCCCTCAGTGGGCCAGACTAGAGGATTTGTCCACTCATACTTGACCAGTTCCTTCCCATCTTAAGTCATCTGTCCAAATATTTGCCTTATCGTCTCTCTTTTTTTCCCTTTGGTGGGCCGGCATGCCCAACCTTTAAATGTATTCCTGTTTTGTCGTTTTGCTCTGTACCCCCTCCCTCCAGCCCCTCCCGAGCCCTTCCCCTCCATCACTGACATGTCTGCCATTACTTCCAGGCAATGTCCACACAATGTCACCATCCTCTTGCTTTTCTTTGCACTTTCCCAGCTGATGTCCCACACATCCTTCATCCCTCGGCATCTGAGCAGAACTGCCAGATGACAACTTTAGGATCATAATGCGAATTAGTTATGTTCTCACCATTTCCCATTCTCATTAAATCATTGTCAAGACTGTGGATTCATGGGGTACCATTTCCTGTTCTCATTACAATTTTTGTCACAAGAATGAGGTATCAGAATTTCACTGCTCAGAATAGCCTTTGAAAAATCATAGTTAATGCAAGCTTGCTATGACCTAGTTTTCTTTCTTTTTTTTTTTTCTTTTTCTTTTTTTTTTTTTTTTTTCTTTTTTTTTTTTTTTGTCTCTGTGTGGCTTCGGACTGAGCTCTGCCTTCCCTCTTCTCTCTGCCTGTTTATGGCTTTGCCAATTAGTGGATAGTAATTTGGGGATGTGATTTTGGTAAAAGTCAAGAAATCACATAACAGGATTGCGTTAAAATTTCACCTTTCTCTTCCAGCAAAACTACTTGTTAGCTACATACTCCCCAGCAAGTTAGAGAGGCTGTAAGTGGTCCTTTCTTAGGTAAATGACATGTTTATCACTTGCATTTTCATTGTAATGTTCTCTGCATCTTAAAGCACAAAACTGAAAATCGTCCTTGAACTAAAGCAAAGAGATCATTGTTCAGACTTGGTGTTTTTTCTTTAAAAAAAAAAAAAAAAAAAAAAAGATTCCAAATTTATGTTACTTTGGGGGTTGGGATGCATATTGTTACTATTCAAATAACTTGAATAAATTACTTTATTTCCCCTCCCTGCTGATCCTAGCTGCCTTTATGGGGTTTGTTTTACAAGTGATGGCTTTGTTCTTCCAAGACAGTTACACGTTCTGTTTGGGTTCAGGTGGAAGTCTTACAAACACCAAGTAATGATTTGTTAACTAAACCCTCCTGAAGCTGTCTGTCAGAGGCCTGTGTCGCATATAGCAGCTTCCCTTGCCTGCAGTCATGTGGGGGGGGGGGGGTGATGTGATTAGAAGGAAACTTCCTCAGATACCAAAGAGGAATGGGCACCTCAGAAATGATGCAAACCATTTGCTTGTCCCTTTGGATAACAGACTATATTGCATATGTCTGTTTTGTTATTGCTCGCTATATATATATACATATATATATACATATATATATATAATCTTTTTTAATTAACAGGAGGTCTGTAGCTGAGGCTGCCCCTGAACTTGCTATATAGCCAGAAGCCAAAGATGACCTTAAACTCCTGACCTTCCTTGCTTCCAACTCCCAAGTCTCATTTCTATCTCCCTGGCCTTCATCAGCACCCCGTTGCTATGTTTATATTAGAACCAAAGACATTGAGTTATGTGGCGCAGGATTTTAGCCTAACCATCAATGTCTACTTATTGATATAAAGTTCCTCATCTTTCCTCAGTCGCTGAAAATGTAGATAGCAAGATCAATGATGTTCACAGCACACTCCCTTTTAGTTTTATTCATCTGCCACACCATTATCACACTTTTATTTTGACAAAAACCAAGTGCGTGGATCATGCTTCAGACTCTGCCCACCATTGCTTTGGGTAACTACAGATCCAAAGTTCTCAGTCTCTAGAGGTTTTTTTATTTCACAATCCCAGATACTTTGTTGGTAAAGGACAAAGTGGTCAAGAATTAAGCCCAGAATTTGAAGTCTCCATAATTTCTGTAGAAGGACATTAAATGCTGTGTACAGATGTTGTATTTTGTAAAGAACAGTGGGCTTGCAAGAACATCTCAACACACAGAGAAGTGAGGTTGTAAAATGTCACAAGGCTTTCTGGTCCTGTGGACATTTGCTATAAACTCTAGGTACAAACTTACACACAGCCCTGCCTGTGTACTGTACTGGCTTTCTCTTAAAGCAGGGAAACAAGAGAGCTCTGTATTATTTCTTCTTCATTGGTCTTCCACGTTACTTACTGTGACAAGGCTTAGCTTTATTGGGAACAAACAGATTTCAAAAAGGATGAATTCTTTATCTTTGCAAGGTGCCTTACTTCACAGCAAAATAAAACTTTGAAAGACACAGCTGTCTCCCTTCCCACTACTGTGTGCTTCTAAGGCAGCTTTCTTTGTCTTAGTGTTGACAGTCTCTTTAGACTCACTTTCTACTAGATGTAAAGAGAAATAGCACATAAATCTCCTTCGTTTTCCTCAGTGAAAAATATTTCCTACTTTTAATTCTCCGTCTCTACCTTAGACTCATGAATGGCTTGTCTTCTCTATTCTACTCAACACACTTCCTTTGAGCCAAGTCCACAAAATACCCCATTCACATCCCCAGCATCCATTCCCTGAAGCATCCCAGAAAAGTGGGGTAACATGAGTTATGCTCCAAAGGCTTTCACTAGAGGCATACTCTAGCCATCTATTTGAATAAATGAGTTCATAAGGAAAAATGCAGTGTTAATTTCAATTCGGAAGCAATTATGCAAGATTTAACCAATGCCTTTTAAATTAAAGATTTCCGTACTTATTCTGGCTAAAATAAAACTATGATTTTCATTTTTCAAAACTAAATACATCCCGTGAGAGGACGGCAGTAATATTTGCAAGTGGTTATATTAGAAGCATATTTCTACTTTTGGAAATCAATATAATGTTAGAACACCCAAAATTTTCCACTGGCATTCAAATAAGCTGCCTGAAATTACTAATATTATGGTAAGGGGATCTTTCTGCCGAAAGCATGTGCCCATAAGATTCTAAATTCGGTGTAGAAGGGCGGTTTGGCAGGGCAGAGCTGCTGCTTAAAACATAGTAACAAGAAAGAAAACCAGGAGAAAGATGCCACCATTAAAATTTCCATCTAGTCCGTATGTTCACACTATTAAAATGGACTCAATATTTTCATCTGTTTTCCACACACAAACCTTGTGACTAACCACCTCAGCTCAGTTGAAATAACTGGAATCCTAACACTGAAATCGAATGCATGTCATTTCCCTTTCAAATCCATGGAGCTTCACAACTTTATCTTGAAAGCTGTTTAAGTCTTTCATAGCTTTTGAGAATTTGACATACAATTTCAAATCTTGGGACTTGAAAGTTTCATCTAGTGGAAAAGATTGGAAGTCCTTGGAAATTCTTTCAAAAGTTCATTCTCTTTTATGTCCAAAGAGGAGGCTGACATCTGAGGGAAAAAATTAAAATAACAATAAGCCCATTTCTCTCATTTGGGCTCCAGGTGGGGCAAAGATGTCCCCAGAAAGTCCCCTCAAATGGAGATATCTCTCATGAAGACGGGAATTCTCTCATATCTAGCGAAAGGTTAGAAAGAACACTGCAGGAAAAGCAGACCAACGAAATGATTTTATAAAAATTAAGAGACTCTAAAATCGGGACAAGAGCATCAGCTCCCAAGCTAGAAGCATGTGTTTCTGAATCTCGACCCCAGCCATCTGATGCGTAACTTAAACTCCTGTGTCAGGAGGTTGAATAGTTCCTGCTTCAAAGAGCCTTCTGAATAGTGATTTAATCCATATGCAGGGTTTATCAGAGTGCCTGCCACACCAAAAAAAAAAAAAAAAAAAAAAATGTAGCCATCATAATTACTGCCGTTATTACAAATAAAAAGAAGTCTTCATATCTGGCATGCTCAGAGGAGAGTTTTCAGATTTGCATATGCAAATGGCAAAGTTATTGACAAGTGTGTTTAAATAATTCTTCCCATCTTATTTTAATTGGCTTTCTGTACGACTTGAAAATTCTAGACTTGGCTTCCAAACAGCACCATTTTCCTCGGCAATGGCTAAACTGTTGGCGCTGTTGTCTCCTAATGAATTAATTTGCTGCTTTTTTGGATCTGAGGAAAGGTGAGCTGAGTCGGTGTGCAGCAGTGCAAAAAGACTAGTCTTTTGATTACAATTGCCAAAAAGACTTTACAGTCCTCACTAATAATCCTAACTATGCTGTAGCTGGCAGATATTGCCCCCTCTGCTTGTCTCCTGCCCACCTCTTGTTGTGACAGCGAGAAATTGACTTGCAAAGTTGTGAAGATAAGGTAAATTCTCGGATTGACCTATTGTTACCCAAAAAGCATGGCTCAGAGAGAAGGAGAACCAGAGAACAGGATAGAAACCAACAGGATTCTTGAGAATTACTTCCAAGTGGAAATCTACCTGTCCATCACAATGCCGTCCTCTTTCCAATTTGAATGGTATACGTTACTCTTATGTATTAAACGCTTGCTGTATCTATCTGAGTGGCTCACTCCCTTAAGCCTCATGTTTCCAGGGGCTCCATGGTAACTAGAAACAACCCATGCAGCTGAGAAAGAAATGGGGACACAGAAGGACCAGGAAACTTGCTCATGCTTTTATAGCTACTGGTGTGGGAGATGAAGCAGGTACAAACTGACTCTGGTCCCCGACCTCTTCACCAGTGTTACTTTCTATATTTTCTGTGTGTCCCTGAGAAGTATACTTTTTTTAAAAAAAAAAAAAATAGTGAATAATAGACATAAAATTTTAATCCATTTATGAATTGTAATAGATAGTTATGTTTCTTTCCTTTTGATTTATAAAAATGAGAAGAAAAAAATGACTTGTATTTTATGATGTCGTTTGAAATCTGGCAATTCTTTTAATTGGTGACTCTGCCTGGGAAAGTGCACTGGAGAAAAGTGAGCCTCCTGTTACTCAGTAATTGCTATTTTCCCAGCAATGAGATAAGGACAATAAGGTTTGCAAAAAGAAAACGCTGATTTGGAGAAATGAATGTTCTGTGTTTTCCTTCTATTGACCTGCTCTCTGAAAAAGGTCTCTATTCTAAGGTTTTTTTTTTTTTAAATATATTATTCCATAAATAGCAGTTGATTCTTCTCAAAATCTAAAAGGAAGGAAAAAATTATTTTCTCACATTTCTATGATGCTAGATAAATTGCCTCTTATCCCTGATGTCTGAAATGTTTTGAAACCCAATGACAGTAAAGAAGAATTCACTTAGATTCAATAGGGTATTAAGTGATAAATTTTCTATTTGCATAAGTTTGGCTTCTTTAACTTTAGACTTAACGTGTCAGTTTTTAATGTAATGAATCCATCTGTTTGTGCTTGTAGAGGCCTTTTTAAAAGAGCATTTCATAATAGAATGTACTTATCTGAATTCAGAATATAAAACAAAACTCATGGGAATAAGCATTTAAAGTTTCTCTTAAGGTTATATATGGTAATCTGTTACTTTTCAGTCATGTTCAACAAACCAGAGGATAACACTCTCAGATGAGAGCAAAAGGTGTATTAATCAGTTATAACAGAGTGCAAATTAGATTCCATTCTTTCTTCCATATTTATTTGTATTTATAAAAACAGTGAACATAAATATAACAAAATAAAAATAAATATATTTATATTTATAAAAACAGAATGGACAGGACTGAGAAAAAATGAAAGATAATTTTACTAGTTCAAAGAGTTTCATGTCTCACTAGTTGCTGAGATTATTACATTCTAAACATAGACCTGTGTGTGTGTTTGTGTGTGTATGTGTGTGTGTGTGTGTGTATGTGTGTGTGTACACATACTGCATGTGCAAGCATGTGGGAAAATCAGGGGTTGGGTCTATTTAGGACTCAAGGAACCTTTCCTGCAGAGAGGAAGTGCTATGGACATTCAAATACACAGTTCCACACCATTCAGGGAATGCCCACTCACAGACATCTTGTCGAATTTCTTTGTTGCCTACCTCATGTCTTAAGAGTGAATTCTTCTACAATTTGATCAGATGAGATCAACTAGTTTATATTCCTTTCCTTAAGGGAAGAATCAGATGTTATCAGTCTTTCCCAAATCTTTGACATATGGTAGAGAACAACACTATATACTACTGTGATGGTAAAATGATATGTTTTCCATGGCAACATTGTCTTTTAATTTTTTGTTATATCTGTTATTATTCTATGCATTCATATGATGTACATGTGAGTGCAGGTGAACGTTTTCCACACCATACATGTGGAGGAGGTCAGAGGACAACTCTCAAGAGCCAGTTCTCTCCTTCTACTAGGCATTCCAGGGATCAAACCCGGATCTTCGAGGCAGAAGGCACTTGTATGTGCTTGCTGAGCCATCTTAACTTAGTTCTCACTGTGGTTGTGCAATCAGCAGGATATAAACTATGTTGACAGCATTCATCTTATACTCAGAGGTCTAAAGTCAAGTCTAGAGCTGTCTGAACCTTTTTCTGTTTTTTTTTCCATGTGACTTGAGCTTTAATGTACAATTTAACTGGACACATGAGTTACTGATTCTGTTTTAGAAGTTCCTAAAGGTTAGCCCAGTAAAACATCTCAAGGGATTTATCACCATTGCAAAACACCCAAAGTTATTATTATTTGTTTGTCAAATTTTATTTACCTGTTTTTATCAGCATGTTTATATTTACAAATGAAAGTCATCTTTAGCAGTTACCTGATTTCTAAATTGTAATATTTTATAGCTGCTCCGGGCCCTGACTAGTGACTGATACCCTTAACTGCTCTCATAGAACTTTGAGTTGACAGGATACCAAGTACACGCAGAGTTTTCTCTGCCCACATTGCATTCCATAACTGAGTTTGGGAAGTTGGAAAGTGTAAAGTAGGAATTATTTTCATATACAATCACTATTATAACTGTACATATATACATATATAAAATTTCAGAGACTTCACTCTTATGTAAGACACACTAAATGTTCTCTCACACAGTCCCTAACGTGTCAGGGATCTGGCATAGCTGGTTTATACTATTCCAAATTTAAGGCATTTTCATTAATATAGCTGTTTTCCCAGTTTTATATTCACAACTATATTATCATTTCTCTATTTTTTTCAGCCAACTCACTTAACTTAATATTTTTGTTTATAATTGGTAATTGGTCAATTCACACTTTAAATTGGTACAAATGGTAAATTTTCATGTTGTCCATATTATATTACCAAAACCAGAATAATAAAATGGTTTTAAGCCTAACGACCTGGAGGTAGGGAAATTTTGGAGGGAATCACTGGGTGTTACTACTTTGGGCTAGAACAGCCCTAAAAGTTTATCTTGTGTTAATGATCTCTTAATGTTCTGTACACAGCACCATGAAAGCTTCCCAGCAGGCCCCTGGGTTTAGGAGGGAAAGAGCAAGTCTGTGCTTCATTTTTCCTGTCCTGAGGGACAACGACCTGTCATGGCCAAGTGACATGGGCTTGGACTGTCAAAGAGGGAAAAGTGGGGATGCCAAACTGCATGCATGGAAACACCAGGCACATGCATGGAGGAACGCCAAGCTTACTCATGGAGGAACAGCAGGCTCACTCATGGAGAACACCAGGCTCATGCATGGAAGAACACCAGCCTCACCCATGGAGAACACCAGACTCACACATGGAGGACACCAGGCACACACATGAAGGAACAGCAGGTGCATTTCCTACCTCATTGGATCAGGGTTTTGAACTTAAAGGTGATGTTCAAGTTGTGTGGTCCATGCACGTCCTCCTAAGTACCTTCTCTCTGTGTTTTCCATTTCTGCTGAGGGAGTCCTGTAGTCCTTCATCACTACTCAGTTTGATCACATACTCAAGGTCATTTGGTTGATTGGTTGGTTTTGGTTTTTACAATACTTTTAATTGCTATCTGCACCAGGATGGATCTGTGTCCCGCTGTCTTTAAATAGAAACTGAGATGCAGAGGAATTTTTGCAATGGCATTGTACCTGGTGCTCATCCATGCATGAGCCTGGCATTCCTCCATGCATGCGCCTAGTGTTTCTCCATGAGTAAGCCTGGTGTTCCTCCATGTGTGTGCCTGGTGTTCTTCCATGCATGCCCCTGCTGTTCCTCCATGTGTGTGCCTGGTGTCCTCCATGTGTGAGTATGGTGTTCTCCATGGGTGAGGCTGGTGTTCTTCCATGCATGAGCCTGGTGTTCTCCATGAGTGAGCCTGCTGTTCCTCCATGAGTAAGCTTGGCGTTCCTCCATGCATGTGCCTGGTGTTTCGATGCATGCAGTTTGGCATCCCCACTTTTTCCTCTTTGTTTCCATTTCACTCTCACTGGGAAAATATATCTATTCCTTATAGTTTAGATTCTCAAGAAGTGGAACTGTTCTGTCTCAATTCATCTCTCCCTCATAGGCTATGATGTATCCACTGACCACAGGTTGAACAAGAAGGAAGACCAAATGTAGTCATGCCAGAGAGCTAAGTATGTGTTTGCTGGGAGGGCAAGTGTTATAGCATGCCAGTACTTGAAAATCCTTTATGTGTTTGCTTTTATTGACTTATTTGGTATAGATGTACTGGTCTTTTATCAGCTTTAGACGTGAGATTAGCTCATCTTTGACAGAGCTCATGAAATTGTTCAATTTTACAATAGACAAAGGTAATGACTCTAAAGCCTACTGTGTACCTGTTTCTAAGAGCCCCGAGTCTTACACTTTGGTAGTTCCAGGAGATCTACTATATAGATGCTCCTCAGGGCCTCGAGTCTTACACTTTGGTTATGTCAGGAGTGTTTGTGAGCGCTCAGAAGGAATGAGTGAAAGTAGAGGCAGACAGGACAAAGAAACAGCGCTCACCCAGGGACTCTGGAAAGTTCTAACTCCATCACGGATGTGTGAGGATTATGAAAGTGGGGAAAGAAAAGAAAGCTGGACAAGGAAAGAGTGACTGAGTTTCCAGATTGTCTTAAAACTCTCCAGCTTCCTGTATTTATTTGATGGTAGTACTGAGAATTATATAATAAAATTGTAGGTACTCTGTAAACATAGGCCCTTTTTTTTCTAGGCATTTCTAATTCAATTGTATATCCCTCATACTTACTTTTACATGTATATAGGTAGTATATTTAATTCTACAATATGTTGTAGATAGATTATAATCAGACATAACCATCTTCTGTTTTATAGTTGTAATAAACAGGTCCTTTTCTTTTTCTCTCTTTTCTTTTTTATTATGGGATATTTTATTTATTTACATTTCAAATGCCATTCCCTTTCCCCATTTCCCCTCCCTAGAAAACTCTTATCCCATCCCCCCTCCTCCTTTTTGCTTTTATATCATTTTAATTACATGCAAGTATTAAGGTCAGTTCTAGGTTGAAGAACTAGCAATACAGTAGATGCAAATAGTCAAGGAACAAGCAAGACAATAAACAAAGTTCCTTGAACACTTCCGTGATCACTGTTTCTAAGGGCTTATCAGGATGATGAAAATATCTGAGCCTACTTCCCGGTCCTAGCCTAAAGTCATTTTCATGAAGCTTGACCAAAATAGAAATACTGACCTCAGGCCAAGGGTAATTTTATCAGCAATATCTTCTGCATCAATGCTCAGCAGAGCAGCATTCTTTAAATTCATAATCTCACTATGCAAAGTTAAAACATCCAGAGAGGTGTGAGAATTATGCCAAATAGACTGCAAGTATCTTTAAATTTTTTCCTAATTATAATGACTATCACTGTAAATTTTAGAACTAACATGAATCCAATGGTATTTGGCATGACACTTGAGATGGCTCCTTACTCTTAAACTCTGAACATCCTTCCAATAATTTGAATAGGATAAAGAGCATCAATCCATTGTTTCAAATGCCAGAGCAATGGGTGAGACATGCTGATGCTGGGACAAAGAATGATGCTGACCTGTGAGCTTGCTGAGTGCCCTGACAATTATGACTGGGAAGCTGTATTGGACATATGTTCCTGACCCAGTTTTACTTACCTAAAACCCAGATGAGACAAGCTGCCTTGCCTCAAGATTTTAGAACTTATGGAGCTGAAAATCAAAAAGAGAAGTTATAATGACTGTCATTTTTTTAAAATGTGACCAGATATTCAGACTCAATCATGTACTGATCTAAAAATCAACCCAATATTGGAAATAACAGTCTTCATTTGGAAAGCTGATTCTGGACATTTTCAGGGACACATTTGGAAGTTAGCTGCAGTTCTCTAGGATGTTATGTTAGCAAGAGATAAAATTGGGGCAGGATCTGAATTTCAAACAAGTGTTATTACATGTGTTAAGGCTCTTTTAATTGTCAAGTTAAAAATACTTTTGTTTCTTCTACAGTATTTGATGTAAGTTGTATTGATTGTATACTTTCTAATTGTGTTTGTGTGTTGAAATCCGGCATGTCAGTTACAGAGGTCTATCAACCAGATGTTGTTTTATTGCCCTGAATATCACAGAAAAAAGCTTGCAAGTACTGGAAGAAATGAGTCAGGCTTTAAGCAGAAGCAAGAGGGTAGTGGGGGTAGAGGGTAGTGAGTATTGCTGGTATAACAGCTTTAATTACATTAATTGCTAGCACCACTGCTTCTGCAAATGCTGTGACACAAGAAGTTAAGACAGTTACTTTTGTTAATCATTTAGCAAAAAGTGTTACTAATGTGTTTAATATACAAGAGAATTAGGATAGGCATTTGGAACAACGTATTGATGCTCTTTATCCTAAACAGACTCTTTTCATCGATGTTAGTAAAGACAGAAGTGAGTAAGGTGACTGATCAGAGGAACCCATAAATGATTCCTCTATGATTGGCAGCTGGGTGGCTTTAAGGGCCACTGGCAAGCTTACAATTTATTCTGGGGCATTGGTGTTAGGTTTCAATTCCTCAGGTAAAAGCTGGTAGCTGGTTATAAATTCTGCTCCTCACTGAGCAGCCTATCCACCATTCTGCATACCCCTGCTCTTCAGAGCCTGTCTTCCTATCTCTTTCTTTCTCCCAAGGAACACTGTCCACCCTAAGAAGCAACAATAGAGGCACTGTTCCCACTCAGACAATCTTCCACAACACTAGCTGTACATATATGTCTTCTCCATCTTTTAAATCTTAAAATATAAAAGTAATCTTTTAAAACTTAAAATATGAAAGTTATTCCTATTTATTTATTCTTTCTTTCTTTATTACTTTCTTTGTGTGTGTGTTATGTTATTTCTTCCCTAACATAAATAAATGCAAACTTTCTAGAAAATAAAAAGGGAAAGGCTTCAGAAAGAAAAAAAACAGAAAAGAGCAAGTAATGATGTTTTTAGAAAGTTATTCAGACTGGTAGCAAAGAAGAATAGTCAACCTACTACTTAGTCACTGTCTCTTCAAGAATAAATGTAGACATTACTACATTGCTTATTATTTCTTAATAGTACATGATTTATACAAATATATTTTTATTTTACATTGGTCTTTCATATATGCAAAAATAGGCAGTAACACACAGACAACAGCCATGTTCTCCCACATGGAAACTAACAGATTACATCTCTCTTGTAGTCATACAGAGGAATATAGCTTCAGAAATTTGCTCAATGCCCTTTCTAAAAAAGCCTTTGTCCAAAATATATCACAAGTCTAAATAAGAAAGGAATTATTTCTGTTTCACTTTGGGCTTCACTTTGTGAAGTTAACAAAGCCTCCTACCTCTGGTTTTCACACTCAAAGTTTCAAAGAGATTCCATTAGGATGTCTAATTTCCAGGACCATTCCATGTGGACAGGATGATGGAGTTCTTTTTAAGTAGGACCAAAACAGGGTGTTGACAAGAGGGAAGTGGATAGGACCTCTCTCTTGAGATGCTTGAAGTTTAGCATTTCCTTTACATGTGTGCAGAGAAATGGAGGAAGAGCACACAGCAATACCCAAAATGATCTACGATAAGACACTGCATCATGCCTGCAAGATGGTCTTTCTGACTCCTGAGAGGTTATCTGTAATTGTCTCTGAGAGAACAGATGTGGGTGACTGAGATCGAGGAGTATGGGATGTAGAAACCATTTACGTGTTAGTGGATGTAGTGAATGTGGAAAGGAGAACACAAAAGAAATAACAAGGCACTAACTTGAGAGAATATGGCAAGCAGAAGAACTGGGCAAGCAGTGAAGAGCTAGAAGCCCAGTCAAACCATAGGGATGGCAGTTGTAGGCAGCACCGCTGGAACTTAGCACGATATGTCTTTTCACTGATTCCATAGGAAAAAATGTAAACACCACCGAATACCCTTTTCTCCATTATATTAGGGTGGTCAGTTCTCACCCATTGAGCACTGCATGTCTGTGCCACTATACTGGGTGCTCTACAAATGCCAACTGCTTCTTCCACTTCAAGCCTCCAAAGTGTGTTCTGACTCCGTTTGATGAACATGGACGGTGAGCTTAGAATTTAAACCTACCATGAACCTCTGCTTCAGTAGGAGAACCCTACAGTTGGGGAAAGTTCACTGGTGATGCATACTTACATTTGGTAATGACATGTCTGCTTCTTACCATCTTTGCTGGGTGTCTGGAATATGACACAGTATACCCTTAGAAAACAGACTAAAGGAAGAGACAAAGGAGAAGCTGCCAAATGTGTTCATTGAAGGACAAAAATATGCTATCAGTAACCATTATTCCTTATCTACATGCATGTGGCCATGCATACCAGGCACATAGAGGTCACTTTCTCTTTGAGATTACTCAACAAAGAAGCACCCCTCACAGAATGTCAGCAATGCACTCTGAGATTGCCCTACAAATATCTGACATTAACAAGGTTGAAAAGATTTATTTCAGTGCACAGTTTTAGAAGGTTCAACCCACAATTTTTTTGGTTCCATTGATTCTGGGCTTGTAATGATGCAGGCTCTCATGGTGACGGGAGTGTGTGGCAGAGAGTCCTGACACCTCAGGGTGAACAGGAAGCAGAGACAGAGACATGAAGAGACCAGGAAAGGGACCTCCAAAGATACACCCCCACTGATATTCCTGCTATACTCCACTTTCCAATGTTTCTAAAGCCCCTCAAAACAGTCTTAGCAGCTGGGGTAGTCACCTACTTGAGAAAAACTGAAGTGAATTGATATTCAAACCATAATAAAGGTGGTTAAAGGGTTCAACAGAAATAGTCAAGTGAGTTAGAATTCATAGTAATTTGAATATATAATAATATGAGGATTAGGAAAAACACATAATAGTGTAGCTGGCATACATGCTCAACAAATGAGAGGTGTAAGCACTTCATTAGAAGTTTGAATGAATAAAAAAATATTTTATTCTATTCTGGAGAAAAGCCCAAAATGTATGATTTGATGATTTCACTATTTTTAATTTCAATATTTACAACTGACATTTGATAGTTTCAGATTCAAAATATTTAAGTGTTGTAACATGTTTCATTAGATGTCTTTTTAATATATAATGATATTTCACATGTAATTTCTGTTTATATTTTTTATTTTACACAACTTTCATTTTCTGATTTCATTGTTTATTATCCCCAAGGCTCACTCTCTCTTCTTTCTTTTGTTCTTTCTTTCTCCTTTCTTTTTCTTCCTTCCTTCTTTATTTCTTTGTTTTTTCTCTTTCTGTTGTATCTTTGTCTTTCTGCCTTCCTGCCTTCCATTTTTCCTTCCTTTCTTTCTTTCTCCTTTCTGTCTGCTTGCCTGCCTGCCTCTCTCTTCCTTTTCTCTTTTTCTTTCCTTTCTATCTTTCATTTTCTTCTTTTCTCTCTTTCTTTCATTTTCTTTCTATCTTTCTGTGTTTCTGTCTGCTTGCCTGCCTTCCTTCCTTTCTCTCTTTCTTTCATTTTCTTTTTTCTGTTATCTGTCTGTCTATCTTTCTGTCTGTCTGCCTACCTTCCTTCCTACTTCTCTCTCTTCCTCTCTCTTTCTTTGTTTCTTTCTTTCTTCCTTTCTTATTATATCCCAAAATATCCGCGAGTCCTTTCTCTCTCATAGTACTTGGCTCTTCCCTCCTGCTTTTCTAATTCTCATCTCAGGACAGAAACATGGAGTCTCAGCTGGTTCAAACATTTACTCATTTATTTTGTTTTCAAGAAATCCTTGTTTCTGCTTGCCTGCTGTTCCCCAGGTTCCAGATAAGCTTTGTTTCATAAAAGTCAAAGTTACTTTACTAGAATTGCTACAGCTCTGTCCCATAGTGACAGGGGTAAATAATTATAAGCAGTGGTCCTTACTGTAAAGGAGTATAAAGAGAGATTTCAAAGAAAAGGTTGGGGATTCTGGGAAGATTTTTTTTTTTTTTTTTTTGAGAAAATGCTAAGTGAACCTTAAAGGACTTTGGGATACCCCAGGCTCTACTAAGAGGATAAAGGCTGTGAACCACCTCATTTTTCTAGTTTTATAGCTCTGCAAGTATGATCATGTGCATATGGTCATGTGTGGGTGGGTGCATGAGAATAGAAGTCAGAGGACAAGGTTAAGTGGTATTATTCAAGGACATTGCAACATTTGATTTGAAATGGGATCAGGATCTCTCATTAGCCTGGACCTTCCCCATGTGGACTAGGCTAAGTAGCCAGTGATTCCCCAGGGTGTGTGTGCCTGTCTTCCTATCCCATTGCACCATCACAGGGATTACAATGATGCGTGGGGTACCTGGCCTTTTCCATGGACTCTAGACTCAAAAAAGCATTTTGCCAACTGAGACATTTCCCAGCCCTTTCTTGTAGCTTGAGCTCTGGGCTTCTCTGATTATCCACCTTAAAGCTGGTGAAGTCTCCAAATCCATCCGAGAAACTCTTTTTATGAATCCATAAATTACCTGTGTTAATAATCAGCTTATTTTTATATCTTTTGGATATCTCTGTGCCATTTATTTTTCTTGTCCCCACTTAAGATGAGTGTTCTGCATTATCTTTGTCAGTGTTCTGCAAACTATATGCTGTATGTTTTGTTTGTGCCCTGTTTATATTCTTTTCTTGCTCACTTCACTTTAGCTGCCTGCTGTTTGCCATTCAAGTTGGGGGTGGGGCATCTTTTGTATTTTTCCCCATCCATCAGCCAGTATAATCATATATCCTGTTGCACTGACATGTCACATCATGTACAATAGTGAATCCCTTTATTTTCATGAAGGTGGAGCTTTTTAAAAACTTCTATGTGGTTTTTCTGTATTTCTGTTTCTGAGATTAACTCATCTGTCCTTGATAAACTAGATCACAATGCTTACTATAAACATCGCATCATGAAATCTAATGAACTTGGCACAGATGGTAAGACTGGCATTAGCACTTATTATGGAACAGAAAGGTTTTTTGGCCATGACAAAGAAAGCATTCGTATTCATTTTGAGTGCAGAGTTCTGTGAATCCCCATGTTTATATCACTTCTCAACTGGAATAAATCTCATAGCTGATTATCACAGTGGTTGGCTTGGTGCCAGAAGCGGTTCTAGGAACAGCATCCTATCAATGTACAAACTAGAGAAATGCCAGGAACTTGGGAAGCCCAAACAGTATGATTACTTATTGAAGAATAAACAATAATAAAGGATAGAACACGTTTTCAAATGGTATAGAAAAGAATTTTCCAAGAGTTAATATGAGTGTAGAACTTGTTATATTTCAGGGTGTGGGCTTTACTGGGTGATTTATGTTCTGTTATATTGTTGGAGAATATTTGCCTACTATGAAGGATGTCATTTAATGTTTAAAAGAAAAAAACACTTCCATTATTCAAAGGGAATGAGTTTAGAATCCTGCCATTAACATATACTTACATTTATAATTAAATAGAAATTTGATATAGAAAAATAAAAACAGTAATAAATTGATGGAACTAAAACTACTGGAGTCAAAAATCTGGAATTCAATGTAATGTTAGCTAAACAGAATGTGAAGGGGCCATGCCTGCCTTTTAATAGAATCCTGATGCAGTCTGTGTAATGGAATTCATAAGACTGAAAGTTCTAGAATGCATCCCTTTTAAGTGTGGGAAGATTTTAGAATTCTAAGACAACTTATTAGAAACAAAACACTGGCTTATAGCAGTGTTCTTGCTGTTCTAAAGTAGCTTAGGGAATGGAAACACCTACAGTAGCAGTGGGGAGGGGCTCTTAGCCAACCCACTATTTGTCCTAATCAATTCTCTAGTAAAGTCCACCTACTCACCAAATACAGTGACATAGGCCTGTAACCCCAGCACTTGAAAGCCTAAGACAAACACTCACAAATTCCAGGATGGTGATGATATACAAGAAAAAAAACGATAAAATAACCACACTTCTCTTAAAATCCGAAAGTGAAACTATGCCTACAAGCATGATTTTTAAATTATACAACTACTAGTAATACTCATAATTAATAAAATATTTTAAGTAGTGAACAGCCTGAGCCACACAAATGAAACTTTGTTTCAAAATTTAAAAAAAAAGCAAGCCAACAAACAAAAATCAACCAACTACCAGTGAGAATAATTTTATTTACCTATAACTAATTCAAATGTTTCATTATTATTTGGTATTTTGAAGAGTATTCTTAATGCATAGATCTTTTAGAATTTTCAGTAAATAAGTTAGGTATGAGTCTCTCTTTGAAATGAAAACATAAACCTCAGAAAACATGAGTCATGCCAATACATGACAACAGTCAAGTCTGAGACATATGAACCACATTCAAACGGTCATCCTTGGTGTATGTCATGGTGAGGTTAATACATTTCTCTATTCATTTCTCATTGATATGAAAGCAGTATTTATACACAGTGATATTTATAAGAGTCAGTATATTAAGTCAAAATTGCAAAATAAATGTATAGTTAAGGCACTTAAATCCATGTCATCCTGGGTTTCCAAGATTTGAGTCTTTGGGTATTGTTTTATTGTGAGAACTGTTTAATTTGTAAAAGTTCGTGTGACTTGCCAATTTTTCTTGACTTCGTTACACACATCAGGTGGATGTCATGTGTTCAGAGTGGGAAGGGACTTCAGTCAGTGTATGCTCTCTCGTCAACACATCAATAAAAAAGAACATTTGCAGATGTTCTGATGATGGAAGGGTTCAAGTCATTTGTCCTAAGGCAGTATTTGTAGTGATACTTTGATCAGTTTTGCAGTGGTTAGACAACTTTCCCTGCAGATATTACCACATGACCCTAAAGTACGAGAGAGATATTATGTGAGAAAATTGGAAAACATTCGATTGGCATGATTCAGCAACTGGGCCAGAATGAGTTGGATTCAACATGACTTCAAATGCTTAGTGTAATATATTTAAAATTGCACTGAGATAAAGGACGCCAAGAGATAAAATCCACATCAACCATAGAACTGTCTCTGCTGGGATAATAGTCTCAGACCTTAATTATGAGGGGTCCCCCCCCTCTTTAAAATGGTTGCAAGAGTCTTCTTCACAATTATTTACAGTTGCACAGTATTCATTTCTGTCTTATGGGCATAAACTAATGTAATTCACTTAAAAAAAAAAAGAGGGGCAGACTTTTGTATCCCTTTTTATGTCCCTTCTACAGTAGGGAATCAAGGATGCACTTAGCAATTACAAACATATTGATGTTTAACATCAATAAGATGGTAAATTACCTGTGACAAAGATTCTTCCTCCAAAAGTTCAGGGATCAGTGAGGAAGAGGAAGAAGGAAGATTGTAAGAAACAGGGTCAGTGAATGACTTCAAAAAAAAATTGGTGTATTCTGGATACAGAAGGGCAGTTGTATATATAATTGACAGCTGTTGAGACAACATATACAAGACCTTTGCAGCTCAAACCAGACAGTATCCCAATGTAGAACCAAGAGGTGGGTATAGAATTCTTCTCTAGCCAAGAAACCATTAGCCTTGTCAATTTTAAGAGTATATTCACATGTTAGGTTGACCATGTACTAGTGCAGAAATTCTCAACCAGTAGTTCACCACCCTCTTGGGGGAGAGGTCCTAACAACCCTTTCACAGGGGTCACATATCAGATATCCTGCATATCAGATACTTACATTACAGTTTATAGCAATGGGAAAACTACAGGTATAAGGTAGCAACAAAAAATAATTTTATGGTTGGGGTCATCACAACATGAAGAACTGTATTAAAGGACATTAGGAAAGTTTAGAACCACTGCTCTAATGCAAGGCCACACATTCGAAAATGTAAAAGCAACACAGAGTAATCCTGACGATCACAAGAGAAAGAAGACACTAATATGGAGAGTGGACTTGGGGTGGATCTAGGAGGAGATAAAGAGAGGAAGAGTAGGATCCGAGCAGTTATACAAAAGTCTCAATTCTCTAACTTAAAAATGAGAACAGATAAAGCAATTCATTTCTACTCTGCTGCTTTCCATGTTAAAATTTCTTACTACCTGTCCTTAGGAAGGTACATTAGTAGTTTTTAAATTAATAATTTTAGCAACAGTTATAAGATCACCAGGCCACTGCAATTACTGAACATTTTTCATGAACCAGCCTTGTAATTTATGGTTTCTGTTTTTGTAGACATGGAGCTGAATCTCAGAGGGAAAAAATACTTTTTCTGATAGTGTAACTATTCATTGAGTTGGAAACCTGCATTAGAATTTAGAACTTTTAAAATCAGTAAACACTTTAGACAGAACAAATGTTAAAAATAAATAAGGATTACAGATAAATAGTGGGAGATTTGGGGTGAGTTTTTGGAAAACTGTATTTTCATAGTCTGTATCACATAAAATTTCGCTTTATTTGAAAAAAATGCTTTTCTACATTCTTTATTGGAATATGTTAGCGTGTGCTGGGCATGAGAAGACACACACAAATACTGACAGTTTTCATCTTACTCATTTGTTGAATATATATGTTCAGTCTTCCTAGGGTGTGAAGACTTTTTAATCATAAGCCTTCTTGTTTAAAATTAAAATTCATTGTCAGCAACAACATATCTTATGATTTCAAAAATTTCAAAAAAAAAAAAAATTCTTGGGGCGGTTAGGCATATTGAAGCCCTGTGCTTCCTAGTGACCCCAGTCACTGGTTCACAGAGAAGCAATTTTAAAAGTGCTGACTCAGACAGAATTTTCTTCCCTCACATTCACTAAATGCAGAAAGCCCCAGCCACAGAGACACATGCTTATGTTTCCCTGATTATAGTGTTAGAAGTCTTGAAGAGAGGACAATGATGTGCCTTTTCTCGTGAACTGTTTGAAAACGGGGCTTGACTACTGTCACTTCCTTGTCTCAAATACTAGTTTCCATTTTAAAATATTTAGTGTTATTTGGGGGAGAGTGTTTAAAATGTTTATTTCTAAGCAGGAACGAAATTTCACTTTATGACTGAAATCAAAAGACATGTGGTCTCTATGGTCTCTCACAA
This sequence comes from Arvicanthis niloticus, assembly GCF_011762505.2. NCBI lineage: Eukaryota > Metazoa > Chordata > Mammalia > Rodentia > Muridae > Arvicanthis > Arvicanthis niloticus. The sequence goes on from NC_047666.1 coordinate 38,003,192, forward strand.
AACCTGTACAAGACAAAACCAGAGGAAAGCCTAGCTCAAAGGGGCCGGGAATAGGCAGAAAATGCTACTCTTAACTGAGATGTGTTTGACAATCCTTAGCTGCTAGACGAAGGAGAGACAATTTTCTGAGTGCAGCTCTTGGGAAAGGACAGATCTCTAGCAGGAAGCTACACAGCCAAAAAATATTTGAGCAACACAAGTTAATCTTGGTTAGAAAAAAAATCACAAACAAACAAAAAAAGACAGACACAAATTTGGGTATATCATGAAGAGTTGAGGAAGAGGATAGATATGATCAAAATATATTGTACAAAACTTTTAAAGAATACACACACACACACACACACACACACACATACACACGTCAAATGAGAAAATAAATGAGAGACACTGAGCAAAATGACAGGAATCAAACCCTCGAGTTCAATTTTGTTTCAGAGAGCTACTTTGAATCCCATCAAATGCAGCTCTAGGAGTCTCGTCGTTAGACTGCTTCACAGCCGACTTTCCCCCAAGCTACACAGCTTAAAAACATATCCAGGCCTCTTTGTCAGCATCCACATTCTCAGCCAGTTAGTTTGACTTTGTAGGCATCTAGCCCTGAAGCCTTTATGTGGTTGTAAACAGCCATCCTTGATGTGTGAATCTTGCAGAGTGCAACATCATATTGGATCTCTGAGGATGATTTCACAAGACAAACTGACTATTCAGCCACAGGCCTTCCGCTGTATCAAGGAAGGATGCTACAATGACTAAATATTGTTTATGAGAAAGGAGATACTGTTCATTGAAGAGTCTTCTAAAATTGCTCTACGGCCAGGATTTTTGCAATCTTCTGTTAGTCACCCAGTTTTGTGGGATAGGAATAGTTACCCTGACTTTACCAACGAGCAATGATCAGTGTATTGCCTAACCATGTAAAAAGCATGGTTGAATTCTGACTCTTCGCAGACCATGATAATATCATGCAAAGAGCAAATGTTATTGCCTTAAACATGTGCATCTCTGACATCCTAAAGATTCTTTATTGTATCTCCTTTTTAAAGATTCTGTGGGGTGTGTTGAAGAAAGTGGAAATAAAAACTGGATTTACATTGACTGACTCTTCCAGGTCTCCTTAAACATTGATATTTAGACAATTATATTTAAATGTCTATAGTCTAAAGGAAATAAAAAGCAAACAAATAAACAAACAAATAGTATGTTAACTTGGTTTTGCCTAAATCCAAGTGTAATACTCTTTTTAGGGTGATGTATGTATCTGTGTGTACATGTGTTCAAAAGAATTTGGTGCATCTGTACATGTGTATACACATGGAGGTCAAAGGTTGTGTCAAATGTCTGCCTCAATTGCTCTCCACTTTATTTATTGATGCAGAGTCTCTAATGGAACCCAGAGATCACTGATTCCAGCTAGTGTAGCTAGCTTGCCTTAGGGATATACTGTCTCTGCCTCATGAGCTCTAGGATTACAGGTAGCCACCATGCCTGCCCAACTTTTATCAGGTTTGGGGAATCCCTTACACTTGCATAACAAGTATATCATCTCCCGAATCATCTCCCCAGCCCCAAATATAAAAATCTTGTTTATGAATATTGAAATGACCCTTATCACACTGCACATGAAGTCATTTTACACTGCTGGGGTTGTTTGTATGTCTCTGATTCAAGCACTGCCAGTAGTAGAGTGTAGATAGTGGCATCATTCTCTGAGTAACAGAAAGAAATACAGATACTTGGATACAAATGCCACAGTAGATCTCTTTACATTTGTAACATGTCATCAGTGCTCTCTAAAGCAGTGCATAATGGCAGAAGTTATGGGCAACATTGTTCATGGTTGTTATGTAAGCCTGGCATTGCTCATGGGCTGTTATGTTCTCCAGGCTGGCTTTATTTTGTACTCACTATCTGTTCAAATCTACCTTATTATATGGATCTTGAATTAATGTGGCTTTAGTAAAGTTGAGAATATGAGATTCCATCAATGTTACTGAAATAGATACCAGGTTTGGGGACCACAAATGTTCTGCATCCAAGTCTAGATGATGGGGCTGTTTGTTTTAGCATGCAGCAGTGACTTTACTCACTTACCACAGATACTATAAACACAACAGAGAAGTGGCAAAGTCTAAGTGACTAGTTAGATTTCTTGTCATACAAAATACTTACAATTACTATAACTTTGGCCAATCAACCCGAAGTAGGTATTTCAGAAAAGTGTAAACTCTTCCTCTCCCCAGGTTAGTGGGTTTACAAAGCAGAAAGAAGCTTTGTGACTCTGTTTCCTTTCCTGTTATCAACACTATAAGGGAAATTTGATTATTTTAACTATCTTTATTTTTAATCCATGATTTCATCAATGCAATGGTTTTTCATTTTACATAACTAAACACAAAGGAAAGTGTTTAGTACTGTCTAGATTAACACAAAGAATGGGATCAGAATGGGTGTTGTGTCTCCTTAGTAGCTAGCTAGTGAATCCATAGCCAACACCCGCTGAGAAGAGTTAGTAAAGAATTGAGATAGAGCCTAACAGTAGAGAACTTGCCCAACATATACAGGTCCTTAGATTTGAACTCCAGGGCTAAAAGAGGGGATCTAGGAAGAGCTTCATCAGACTGTCACAAGAACACAGGAATGACAGGAAAAGCTGAAAACGTAAAACTGCTGAGCTTTGTCACTGGAGGACTATGGCTCTAAGGAACGGTCGAAGACACTAGAATGTTACAGTTGTACTGTAGGAGTCTAGACACTACCTTCAAATTACAGGGCACATCATGAACCTTGAGTTCTGAACGTGACCTGGACACTTCCATCAGCTCTGTTTCCCAGACCAAACTACAAAGCAGAGACTATGAAACCTGCCCAAAATCACACAGCTCCCAACAGAGTATCTTCCCCTCCTCTTTAAGTAAACACCTCATAGTGTATACCTCCAAACTAAGAAGCAATTTCACACCTGCCACAAAGAAAGAAAATTGTAAATCTATGCAGCAACACACACACACACACACACACACACACACACACACACCCTAACCCTTGTTCTCGATCATGGCCTCTTAGTCAGATGCTCTCCATTGAACAGCATCTTTCTTAATTTGTTTAAAATTTGTATTTCAGGCATAAATTCCTCTCCGTAAATATATCTGCATTGGCAGGCATCTTTCTTGCCTTGTGTAGTTACAATTACTTCAAAGCTGTTTTTGTATATAGGAAATAAATAGAGTGACTTTAGACAGAGAAACAGCCTTGTACTCATGGCCTCGGCCACCCACATCACTCTGGAGGATGAAGTATGACAGAGAAATTAACAGTGCAATGAAGATGCTCTTGCTGCATTTAAGGTCAAGCTAGGGTCAGACACCCTGGATCTGGATCATTTTAAGCTTTGCCACACACAATTTTCAAATAATCAAAAAGTCACCCTTGCCCCAAGAAGCAACCACACTTCAGTCCAGGTAAATGGCTGCCTACTTACGTTGCCTTGGCTTTAAGAAAGAAAAAAAAAAAAAGAATGGAGCAACGGTTCTGCTCCACAGAACGTTAATTATTTATCCTGATACAAACTTAATTACCTGGCAGTCCTCAGAAATAAAAAAGGGGGGCATTAAAAAGAAGGAATAATTAAAATATATTGATAATGAGCACACACTGCCATATTGACCCAACGATGGTTAAGATATCAAAGATGCACTCTTCAAAGGGGTATTATTTTGTAATTAAAAAGAACTGCAGAAAAAGAAACTGAAGACATGATAATTATACAGTGCTTTCAGCAAATGCCATTTAAGGAAAATAATACCGTGTAAAAAGAAGTTAACATGGGGGAAAAAAAAAACCTGAAAAGGAACTTGCTGTTGATATGAGCAGGATCAATTATACATGTCTGCAAGGCGATAGTTACTTGTGATAGACTTTTAAATAACAGACACTGGAAATATTAGTTTCAACGTCTGGCTGTTCTGAAGGCAGAAGGGTTGTCATTGTCAACAAAGGCCTTCCATCTCTGGGCAGTCTTCCTTGGAATCACAACTGTCACTACCACAGACTGTATTCGTAAACTCACTTTTCTTGGAGAGTGTTCGATCCGATCTACCCCCATTCACAGTTGAAATACCCTTCTGACTTCTTGCCAGACCGAGGGACAATACTGTTCATGGTTTTAAGGGACCAAATGTTCTGTTTGATAAATCCAATAGAGAAGGCATTTGAGATCAAAGTCATTTCTGGCATCAATCAAGGCAAACATCCTTTCACTCTTCAACTCTCTTTCAACTGGGTGGGCATCCTCTTTAGGGAAAGCAGTCACTATGGATTCAAAAAGCATGAGTGGTTTGGACCAGTGATGTCTTTCTGATGCTTTTGGGGGGGAAAGCCAAAATAGTTTTATTGAGGAAAACCAGTAAGCATTATAAACAGCCAGCCCCATATACTGACAGTCCTGACTGATCATTTACTATTGCTTTAAAATGATTAGAAATGTACTATATACAGTGGTAGAAATTAAATGTAAGACTCTGGGTTGAATTCATATCTATTGCTAACTTTAAGACAAAGCCCAATATAGAGACAAGTTTGTACTCCATTTCTGATGGATATGCACTTTAACCTACACATATGTCACCCTATCTCTATGAGTAAAGCTGTCAGTGATTAGGAAAAGTGTGTCAGGGTCTGTATGCTCCTAATGACATGGGCACTTGTGGAAAGCAGGTACTTCCCAGACACACAGTAAAGGTGACTAGTATGATTCAACTTAATCAACCTATGTCCTATTGGATTTAAGACACAATGATGGATATTTGAAATCCAGCCTGTTCAGCCAACATGGCTGACATCTGTTTGTAAGATACTATTGGGAGCTGGAAAGAGTTTCTAGTAGAAGGGAGACTAGATGGTGGAGAGAGCAGATGCTCCCTCCAGCTTCACCCAGACTTGGACAATCACTTACTTCATGTTTATATATTTAAGTCCACACACAATTGTCACTGTTTATTAGAGAACGTCCCTATACAAATAACAGGTATTCTTTCCCCAGCTTTGCATGGCAATCTCTCATGTGTTCAGGTGCTGGTCAGTTGGCTTGTTCTTTGGATGTTTTTCTTCCTAGGGTGCAAATTCCATCCTGGGACTTCTGTATTGGTCCATGTTCCAAGTACAGTTAACAACAAATGGATATTTATTGAAGAAGGAATTACAGGTTGAGAGAGTCATAGACATCACCTTTGAACATTATTTTAATGTGCTGGCAGCAAATATGACTACAAAGTTACCTCATGAGAAGAAGAATTTCCAAATGTTACTTTCTGATAAATCTGATAAAATTCCCTCAAAAATATAACACAATATATTCCATACCAATTCCATGTCTTGCCCAAAGATACCAAAACTATGATTCTAACACATGCTTTTGTGTGGAATATGTGAGCAAGTACATTTCAGGTGCACATGAACACACCACACACACACACACACACACACACACACACACATATGCTAGAGGTCAATATCAGATGTCTTCCTTGATCTGTCTTCATCTTTTTTTTTTTTTTTCTTGAGACAGGGTATCTCACTGAACTTGAAGAACGTCAATTTGGCTGAGCTAGCTAAATGTTAGGAATCCACACATCTCTGCTTCCTGCTTCCCTACCCTAAAGCTTGGGTAACAGACACAGACCCTCACACCCAATATTTACATAGATATTGGAGATCTGAACTGAAGTCTCATGCTAACATTAGGGGAATTTCACCAACTGAGCCATCTCCCTGCCCCAAAGAAATGCTTTCTAACAAAGAAAGTGCCTTTTATTATTCTTATTCCTATTTTCTGATCATTGAAATAATGTATATTCAATATATAACATTTGGAAAATACAAAAAGCCAAAGATAAGAATCTCTGGGGTGACTATTTAGAGATTACTCTGTTTAGTATACCAGTTTCTTCAATTTTCCTGGGTCTGTTTTCCCCTGCTTGTCGGTATTATGTATCTAATTGAGATCGTATGGCATATATAAAATTTGTTACTTCAGTTATTTTCTTGCCTATCATGGTGACATAATTTTCCCATGCCAAGAATTAATCAGTTCTCCACTTTTAGATATTGATATTATTTTCACTCCTCTCTACTATAAATATTGCCATAATGTCAAATACTATAAATGATCCCAACAAATTTGGGCTTCTATTATCATTATGTGTGCATAATCAGGCAAGGGAGAGGCATGTGCTCCACTTTGAATATTCCTGGAACAAAAATATAAGAAACTTTAAAGAGTCAAGAAAGAAAGAAATAGGCTGGACTCTCTTACTCAGGGATAGGGTCCTTGACCTAGATTATGTAAGAGGCTGGGTTCTACCCCTAACACTGAGAAAAGCAAAACAAATATGGAATCGCAGAACAAGAATAAAGGGATGAAGAAGAAAAATAAAGTAACTGATAACTCAAACCAGTAAACGTTTGTCTATTATGGCCTGGCATTTCCACCAGTAAAGAAGCGGCTTGAACTTTGTTCTTTTGTGACTCCTGATCAGATCACCGCATCTGAACAGCTCTGTGGTTTAATATTTCATGAAAAGGAGTGGGTGTGCGGTTCAACTTTATTTTCATTTTGAGTGGGTTTTTTTTTTTCTGGGTTCCCAAATAAGGTTTGGTATGCGAGAGAAAACTAGAAAGGGGGAAACACAGCTGTATTTTCTCCCAAGTGGAGAAACAGACGCCCCCAACTAAGGGTCTTCTCGAAAGACTTTTCTAGCAGATTATTGATTAATCTGTATTTCCCTAATTAGACATATCATCTCTGTCATACTTACCTACGGATAATTGCTTTTTTGATAGATCTGTGCCAAAGTTCATGGCTAAGCTGATGAGCCAGTGTGAAGATGTGTAAATAGTGTGCTCATGAATGCTGCAAGGGTGTTTGAAATGCTCGCCCTGGAAAGCGCTACTGCAGTGTGGAACCTTGGACTTGGACTTGGACTTGAAAACTTGGGCTCCATCTTCTGACCCAAGCTGGTCAAATGCACCAAGAATCTATTTTTTTTTTCTTCTTTTCACTAAAATAAGGCTTTGTTTACCACACAAAGTGGTGCAAATAAATACCAGGGGTATGTGTCAACCATGTCCTTGGTCTGTTTATTTAGGTGATTTGGGGGTGGGTTAGGGCTATGCTCTGGGGAAACTCCAGTGTCCTGCTTTAACTCCAAGTCATTTATTCAGGTTGTGAGAAACTTGTGAGGCATATCTTTGGAATTCATCCGCTTTCTAGAAACAGTGGCTTTAGCGAATGGCAGGGAAACCCAGATGTGACGATAAGAGGGGGATTCAGATTTTACAAAGCAACAAAAGCTAGACATCATTTGAAAATTGTGTGTGTCTCTACTAAGGCTGGGTTCAAACACACAGCATCCTCCCTGGCCATTGTTTTCAGTTCCCGTGCAAGAAAAGTGAAAGGAAGTTATGTGGGAAGTATTTCATACACTATAAGGACATTTTCCCTCGTTTGGACAGTACTAAAATATGGGACATTAATTATTCAAGCCCTTCATCACAAACTTGCTTTTCATTGTGATAATGAGTAAGAGTTTAGCATCACACGTAAAACAGGCGCACACACACACACAAAAAAATGATCTGGCTTATTTAGTTTCCCAAATACCGTAGTAACCTAATTAGATTTTCATTAATATGTTCTGTGGAATCTTTGAAACGTCTGGCAACATCCTTATCTCTGTAGAGTTACATGTTGATTGCCCAAGGTGATTTTTCCATCAGATCCCACACGTTGGTTTGAAACAATTTGTCTTTGTGCCTGAGAGAGCTCCTTGAACAGGTTGGGGTACGGCTGGAGCAGTCACTGTGCCTGCCTGAGTTCTTACCTGGAGATCCGGCTTGTGTCTGCGGCCCAAGCTTCAGCTGTACAAATACATCGTGCCATCTGCACATGGCGGGGGAATTGAGCCTGGAGACGTTCAGGACCTGTGTCAGTATTTTCACAGAAGGACTGTTTATGAACAGATGTTCTGTGGTGTTTTTCACAGAAAATGGACTCTGGAGAGCAAAAATGTCTATCAATTACCAGGGTAGTATGTATAACAGCAATTTTTAACCTTGAGAATGAGTTTCTGAAAGTTCTCAACAAAATATTGTCAACTGTGACCACTTTCTTTGTCTCAAGTCAGACGCAACCTGGGGTCATATGCAAAGTAGACACTGTCAGGATGTGGGGTGATCTCTCAGCTGGAGAGATGGAATTCTTCACCCAACTGGGGGGTTCCTGGTATAATATGCTTTCATAACTGGTGAGATCTTGCTGTCTATAAAACTGCTGCTGTTGCCTTCTCTGTTTTTATTTTTCATTTTCTTTCTGTTTTTTTTTAATAGAAAGAAAACTTTAAAACTGTGAGATAGAGTAGACAACTAGATTTAAAAAAAAAAATCAAGTGCTCTCAGTGTGTTCCATTGCTTTGGTAAAATAAAAAGGCTTTAAGTGGGTAAGTGGTTCAAAAATGTTAATTATGCCTGGAAAATTAAGCATTTAGAGCTTTATACATGAACTGCTTTGCTCTAGCCTCCTTCCTGGATCCAACCTGAGGCACTTGGAGATGGAGTCCATGGCGCCTCATGGCTGATGTTCCGGAAGATGGAATTATCTCTAGTAGCAATACCAGGAGCATGGAAGCCTCTCTGTGACCTGTTGACAGACACCATGTTTTGCATAATATATATATTTTCATTTTCCCTTAGCTTTCTTATTATTTATTCAATAAATCCTTTTTTCTTGCTGACAGCAGTTGTATTTATAAAGCTAAATCCAACACAGCAAAATGTTCATCACTTTATAAACTAAATGCTAATGTTTTATTTATGTGCAATGAAGAGAGAAAAAAGAATTGAATTGATGTTTACCTACCATGCTGCAGAGAACTGCAGTACCATAATGGTGAAGTTCAGAAGCATTCTGGCTTGTAATTTTGGGTGTCAACATTTGAATTGCAGAAAGAGTTTATGCAGACATAGCACGTACACAAGTGCAGTTTAGATCCACATCTATAAAAATAACATCTGTTTAAGCATACATTACATTTAAAAATAACTGTACAGTGATCAGCTGGTTAAGTACAGTTAACCAGATGTCGTTTTAAAGGGCCAGATGGAACCATGAAACGAAGATTGAAAAATTAAAAAAAAAATACTGTGAAAGGTCAAAGCAATTAAGCAACCTGTTTTGTTGGCATGTAATAGTTAAAAAGTAAGTCGGAGTACTTCGGGAGGGAGCGGCTTAAAGATGCAGCCCTTGTAGCCAGGTTTGGCTCCTCTAAAGGCAATGGGGGAATTATCTAGGGCACCCCTGGAATCAGAAGAACTCATTCACACTAGCATGGAGAAGACTGGGTTTCCTGTGGTTCCCAGCAAGCTTGAAATCAGAGATTAAGGGATCTTGGGCAACAGACACAAAATTTCTGTTACACATCATACAGGAGTTCACGGGGCTCCTCTATGTCTTTATAGTGACTCCAATTTAGAAAACATAGCTACACTCAAACATCTGTAAGGAATAGAATATTAAATGTTCACATGCACGCACACACACTCACACACAAACACACACACACACACTCACTGTAATACCTACATAAAATAGCTTTAGCCACTTCACAATGTGTATATATGTCAAAACATGTTGTAGTGCATGACTACATGGAACTTAATTTTTAATAATAAAAAGGTAAAGAAATGAAAAGTTTTCTTCATATGAGTCACAAGCCTATAGGCTCTCTCTCTCTCTCTGTGTGTATGTGTGTGTGTGTGTGTGTGTGTGTGTTTAGTCAAAAATTTAAACTTATGTTACCAAGTCGGACGGGCCAGTTAAACTTTCCAAAGTACAATTGATACCCGAAGTTAAGCATTTTACCATAACGGTGAATAAGACTAAACACGTTAACCTACTGTTTAAGTCCTAAATCAGTTCCTTAAACCTGAGACATTGGGTGACTGTCTGAAACACTCAGATTGGTTATTTTTCTTTTCTCATGTTAGGTATGACAAGGAAAAGATGAGACAAATATTTGTGGAGTAGCTCTAATGAGACAGGCTCTGTTACAAACATGCTTGCATACATCAGAGGTCACTGCAGGAGACTCCTGGGGCCTGTGTGGCAGCAGATGTGTTTTCTTTGGCTTTCGCCAGGCTTTAAGTTTGAATTAATTGCCAAAAAGTAAAAATTGGGAGGTTTTACATAAAAGCCCGGATTTCCAGCTTCCCGGAAAATCTGGCAATCCCAGGTCTGAGGATTTTTTTTTTCCATTGGGGGAAAATTAGACTGGGTAGAGCTAAAAGGAACAGCTGCCTGTAGAGAAAAGTAAAACTCCTCCCTTTTGTCTCGAGCAGACTCACAGTGTGTCAGCATCTTGTCCCCAACTCACTTTCCTTGTCTGTGGTACCCATCCGGTTGCTGGATGTTTTTCAGACCATCGATTCTGATAGCCATCAACTTCCTTGATGCTCAGTCATCCTCAGGAAGAGAGTACAGTTTTGTTATTGATATGTTATTGGAAAGTGAACACAGATGAATCCTTGTGTCTCCCGTAGGACATCCTGTCCTTGACAGCATTGATATTCACGTTGGAGCCCTGTAGTGCTGTTCTTCCTCATAAAGCACCCTGACTTGAGATAGTTAAAGCCATAGACCTCTCAGTCCACCACACAAGGGCAGCTGGAGCTATTCCTATGGATGGAACAGGTACACTAAAAGTACCTTTGGAGCATACATGACTGGTCTGTGGCCCTCGCTACATATGTTAGCAAAGGAATACCTGTCTGGCATCAATGAGAGAGAATGTGCTTGGTCCTATGGAGGCTTGATGCCCCAGAGAATGGGAATGCTAGAGGGGTGAGGTGGGAGTGGATGAATGGGTTGGGGAGCACCCTTTTAGAGGCAAAGAGGAGGGATATGTGGTAGGGGGCTCATAGAGGAGGAACCAGGAGGGAGGATACATTTAAAATGTAAATAAATAAAATAATAATAATGAAAAAAAAGTGCCTTTGAGCCTTCATAGAAAGTGACCCATCATCTATGGACCATTGATCTTCACAAATAAAGATGTAAGCATCTGTATCTACAGAGATCTCATCTCTCCTTCCTGGTCCAGATCCACAAACTGTGATATCTTTTTCTATTCAGGGACGTAGGCTGAGAAGGACCCCAAGGCTGCATGCATTTGAGCTGAATGGATGAAATTATACCTGAGAAAAAAGAAAGCAACAACCTGGGCTATGGGGGCTTTGTGTGTGTGTGTGTGTGTGTGTGTGTGTGTGTGTGTGGTGTGTGTGTATGTGGTATGTGCGGTGTGTGTGTGTGTGGTGTGTGTGTGTATGTGTGGTGTGTGTGTATGTGGTGTGTGTGTGGTGTGTGTGTGGTGTGTGTGTGTGTGTGGTGTGTGTGTATGTGGTGTGTGTGGTGTGTGTGTGGTATGTGTGGTGTATGTGTGTGGGGTTGTGTGTGTATGTGGTATGTGTGGTGTGTGTGTGGTGTGTGTGTGTGTGGTGTGTGTGTGTGTGTGTGTGGTGTGTGTGTGGTGTGTGGTGTGTGTGGTGTATGTGGGGGGGTTGTGTGTGTATGTGGTATGTGTGGTGTGTGTGGTGTGGTGTGTGTGTGTGTGTGTGGTGTGTGTGTGTGTGTGTGGTGTGTGTGTGTGTGGTGTGTATGTGTGGTGTGTGTGTGTGTGGTGTGTGTGTGTGTGTGTGGTGTGTGTGTGTGTGTGTGTGTGTGTGTGTGTAATGATTAAGGCATATTTTTTCCTTTGTGGTAGTAGCACTCTACTCTTGGAAGATCTTTTTATTAGTGTTTCCCTTTTCCAGCACTGACATTTTTTAAATATATTTTTCCATAGTCCATGACTATCATAGTAACAAATAACTGCTAAGCAAGTTTTACTTTCTATCTAGATACGCATTTGCTCTTTCAAATCAAATGCCTTCTTATTTATTGTTCTTGCTATTTAGGTTTTAAGGGGAGAAATGTCATTAAAACAATGTAAACAGAAGGTAACTGGAAAATAGATTAATATACAGTTGTGCTGTGAACCCAGGAAAAGAGTGAAGCAAATCTCTCTGTAGGGATCCAGCTGCACTGTTGAAAAGGAAGGCAGCATCTAGTGTGGGCTGAAGTCATGTGATTTCCCCAGCAGCCCAAAAAGAGAAGCTGACTTCCATGGTGCACAGGGGACTTCTGTCTCTTGGGTGAAAATAAACTCTTTCTTTTTAGTTAGCTTGAGGAGTTGCAAGTTTCCATGTGGTATCATAATACTTACCTCGTTATGATTGACACAAGCCCTAAGTATCACGCCCCACACCCCCTCCTCTATCACCACTGTCACTGAACACTGTCTGCTCCCAGGGTCCTCTTCCACATCTGTGCAGCAGACCAATGCTGTGTGATCTTCCCTGCACCTCTTTCTTAAGCCTCACTCGAGGGTTATGGTTTTAAAGGGACAGAGCACAAGGTGCAGAGATGGAGAAGGGGGTAGGGAAGAAAAGTGAAAGTTGAAGAATAAAGATGAATTTTAATGCAACTAGAGAATGAAAGACTCCACTCACCCACTCCTCCTCCCACAATATAATGTAGGGAAGAAAATTGTCAAACAATGTTTAAAGGATTTTTTAAAAAAGACGACAAAGAAGACTGTAGCACAGCTATATTCACAGGACCTACTTGTGGTAGATTTGGGAAGAAAACCCAGTATTTTTGGACATAGCTCAAATGCAACAGGAATAACCCAGAAGACACTGTGTCTTGATCATTTAAAATAGCATGAGTAAGCAATCGTGGGTGGTAAATATCCTGGACTTAATGCTGGCAAGACCTGACTCCGAAGCCATCCACAAGAGGAAAAAAAAATCTTTGATGCAAAAAAGTAAGGACAATGAAGGTTGAGATTTAGGGGATAAATAAATAAATAAATAAAGTGTCTGAGAAAGCATGTGAAAGAGGGAACAAACCTTCCCCAACACAGGGACCCTCCAGCTCCTTCCTACTCAGTTAAATGAACTGTTAAAAGACCCAAACCAAAGCTGCAGCTACCGAGCCAAAAATAACTTGGGAGTTGGAGCAGATGGCCCCACCTCTCCATCTGATCCCAGCACATCCATCACCTCCCCTTCACTCACTTGCAGGGCCACAGAGGAAGGCAGGCTCCTGGAACAGCCAACAGACCAAGAGGAGGCCAGAGAAGCCAGTGCTAGGGCTGCCTACATAGCCTTGTTAATAATGCCAAGGTAGACACCTCTGCTTTCAGATTTGAAGGAGTGTGCTGGAAGTGAAGCTGCCTTCTTTCTCACTGACACTCATCCCTTGTTGGCTGATAATATGCCTCGTGGAACAGTCGATCTGGGAATGTAGGCATCCATCACACAGTCCTGAGGCTGCCGAGATTAAAAGCTAGTGGAGGGGAAAAGACCCACATTTGGGGAATGACATGAACCATTGAGCCACTTTCTCAATCACTTGGGGTGTCTTTTCTATGAAAAGATAAAGAAGAAAGCCATTCCCCTGACCACATCATTATGTGAGGCACCAGTTCAAAGTTGCCTTCTGGGCCTTATGCAATAGAAGAGACACAGATATGCAGCCACATTGGGGGTGGGGACAGCAGCCAGCTACTCTGAACTATACTGTGGTGAGCCCTGGATGTCTCTGGGAATGTGTGCATATACTCAGGTCCCAAAGACAGATACGAAGGCAATGGTAACATCTTAGCATTATCTGGAAGTACTTCCTTGATCACAGAAACCAAGGTTTTTAGGTGGAAAAGAACTAAGTATAGGAGACTCAAGACCAGAAAGTGACAAAATAAGATGCCAGCAACCGCATCCTCTGAATCAATTAACAACAGGAATAAGGAAGTAGCTTAAAACTGACTCTTGCTTCCTGTCAAGGAGACATGAAAAGCGGTAGAAGCAACTGACTCCCCAGACAACCAAGGGGAGATCTGCAGGCCAACGCTATAGAATTCTTTGTTTCCTCAGGAGACAGAACTTAAATTATTATACAGAATTTTCTGAATTTGAAATGTTGGCAACTGTTTATATATTTTTTAAATTAAACTCTGGGCAGACAAACAAATACATTTGTATGCTAAAGGCAGCTTGCTGGCTGCTAGCTGGGGAACTTTTAGTTACATTTGGTAATTTCAGCTAGACAACGTGCAAATATATATATTTAAAAAATGGCACTTGGGGAAGCTCAGTCTGTAGTGAGGACTTAGTTTCATCCCCAGAAGCCATGTTAAAAAAAAAAAAAAGCCAAGGGTGGTGGTATGTACTTGTAATTTCAGTGCTTGGGAAGTAGACAGTCCATGGGGCTTGCTGGCCAGCCAACATAATAGAATCAGTTTGTGGGGAAAAAATGTGAGTGTCCCACCCTCAAAAAGCAAGGTAGAGAGCAACAGAAGAGATCTGAGAAGACTTCCAAAGTGGATCTCCACCATCATGACACATGCACACATGCACAACACACTCACATATGCACACATGTGCACACACATGCGCAGACAGCCATGCACGCATCCACACCTGAACCCAAACACACACAAATGTGTAGCAGCACAATAGAAAATCTCTTGGTTTGGAAAAAAAGTAAAAAAAAAAAAAGGATATAAGATCAAGTTTCTGCTTCACTCTCAGTAGCTGTGTACCCTTGAGGAAACCCATAGTTCCCTGGGCTTGGTCTCCTCATCTAGGAGTGAGATTATTGTCTCAATCACACTGTACACGAGAGGGCTAGCTCCTCAGGTATCGACAGCCCCAGATTTCTAGGCACAGATACCTGTTTTGTCTTTTATACTATACACTTTAAATAATGTCTCTTAAAAAGTAAGGAAACATAAATACCACAGTGTGACAGTGTAACCATCTAACAAAAGCGTCAGAAGTGGAGAGAATGTGACATTCTCCATGGAATGCTTTAAAGGGTCTTGTAGGGTACTGAAATTGGACCAACTTTACACTCCCTAAGTGTGAGAAATGGGAAATCCCTTTGAGTGAGCATTGTGAGGAGATTGACCATTTAAGAGTTAAGTGTATATTGTGACTGGGAAAGGTTCAGAACCTTCATGGTACTGATGATGCTGTACAAGAATACCAAAGCTGGGTCCTCAAGGGCTAACCAAAAAAGATTTGGATTGGGTGTCGGGGTGGGGGATGCAAGTTCTTACTATGTAATCCAGGCTGACTTTGAACCTCCAGTGCTTCAAAACTCAGATCCCCAAGCACGGGAATGTCAGGCTGTGTGCCACAATGGCCAGCTCCTGTTTTTGTTCTTTGTAATGGTCTTAGTACAAGTCTTCAAACATTTGTTCTATGCTAAGGAGGTTGTAATAGCTCTCCTTGCATTTAGCCACTAAGCAGATTCTCCCTGTATGCTTACGTTTTTTTCAAGGATTTCTACATTTAATATATATTAGACACAAAACAAAAACAGAAAGAGAGAGAGAGAGAGGAAGGAAGGAAGGAAGGAAGGAAGGAAGGAAGGAAGGAAGGAAGGAAGGAAGGAAGGCAGGCAGGCAGGCAATAGAGGCATGTGTTAAACATTTTGGTTTATTCTTTCTCAGCAAGTTCAGAAATTCCTCATTAGCTGTGTTTCTCAACTTCATCTCTAGAAAGAAAAATAATTATTTTTATGGAATTTTTAAAAAGTCCTGCTTTAGCAAGTGCACGTTTACTGGCTTAAAACAAGATATTAATATTTCTAAAAATAATCTTTTATGTCCTACTCCTGAACTGGGATTCCAAACACATGACCTTTTCCAGGCTTCCCACAAACTTAAACTTAATATAAGACTGAATTGCTTCTTAAAGTCATCAGTATTGTGTCTCGCTCTGGGCTTTATACAAAGCCAATTTCTGGGTGTATCATAATGAATGTTTTCAGATCTGGACATCTGACATTGGCATTGACAGACGTCTAGCTTCATAACCAGTGAAACTCTTAATGCAGTGGTCAATATTAAACATTCTCGTGATAATTTTTGTTTAGCAGCTCCAAACCGATCAGTAGCATCAGAGTCCTACCAATTTCCTTTTAGTTGGGCTGAATGCAACTCATAAACATCAAACAAGACTGTTTAGCAACTTAGCCGGAGTGTGTTTTACCTCCTATCCCGTAGCTTTTAAGGAATACCTTCTGCTCAGCTGCCCCGTAACTTTTACAGCCATTGTTTAATTTTATGCATGTGCACAGAATTACATTATGCACTAATCCAGGAGCGCTCGGCAATTGCTCGCACTTAGATTTTCCCCTTATTTATTTTGCAGATGGGAAACTCTCTGCTTTTCGGCAATCAGCTCCATGAGGGATATGTCTGAAAGGTATTTCATTAAAGTCGCTTGTTTTGTTTTCTGTATGTTTGATTTCCCACACCCTGCTCTCTACTAAAATGCAACTGAATGTATGTGGGATTTTGATTAGGTCTAAGTGTCATCCAGAGTTTTTTTTTTTTTTTTTTTTTTTTTTTTTTTTTTTTTTTTTTTTTTTTTTTTTTTTCTTTCTTTTCCTGTAGACATGAAAGATCTGCGTAGAACATGCTGAACAGGGCTCACAGTGAAACACCGGAGCTTTTCACAACCTAAAACAGTCAGGGTACCCTGAGAATAGAACAAAAGAAATTAAACCGCTGGATATGCTGCAGTTGTCTCATGCCGCAGTTAGAAATTTAATTATTTTATCTCATAGAATAATGTGCCCTTCAGAAATCATTTTGGACTAGATGTTTCAAACCAATGATCTGTACTTAATTATCTTTAATAACTGTTGCACATTATGGTTAGATCTATGTTTTTGCTAAACCAATTAATAATATCTTCATTAGTATAAAGACAAGGTAGCAGGGTCCTTTCATTTTTCACATTGAAAGAGTAGAGATTTTAAACACTGTAATTTACTTTAGCCATACATTCCCAATGATATGACTAATTAATGAAACTTCAAAGACATAACTTCCGAAAAGCTACTTATTTTAGCGTCATTGTTGAACACTTAATGACATTAGATTGGAGGCATTGCTGACATCCTCCTATCCATGTTCTAGAATTGCTATACCCTTTAAGCCACCAAAATGTTTAAAGAAAGAGAGAAAGGAAGAAGAAAGGGAGGAAGAAAGGAAGGAAGGAAGGAAGGAAGGAAGGAAGGAAGGAAGGAAGGAAGGAAGGAAGAAAAAAAAGAAAAAAAGGAAAGAAAGTTAATTGAATTTTAGCTCTATACAAGACCTGTTGATCATAGAAAACAAATTTTTAAAAAATGGATGGGTGACTCATGTCTCCCTCATCTTCATAGGTGTGATGACCATGGGATAAAAGATTCCTTCTGTATATATATATATTTCATTTAATCTTTTTGTTATACTCCAGATTTTATCCCCCTCCACACTAGTGAGCTCCTGGACATCCTGCTGATTGTAAGGAACAGAGAAGGCAATGATCGAAGTAAACAGGTATCTGTTGATCTTGCCTTTTGCCTTACAAGTTTTGTTTAGAGTGATGGGTAACTAAACAGAGATGTGTTCTCTAGTATGTGGCAAATCCAATCAGACACATGCCACATTCATATCAATTATGGAGAAACTTCAGACTCCTCAGCCTTCCCTATCTCAGTCACATAAAGTATAGTTGCTTAGGGAAGACAATTGGGGCCAACCACCCCTTTGGAGTTTTGGCGCCTTATAATTCCTCAGCAGTTTTACAGTAGGAAACGTGACTTTGAAATATTATTTAATATGCATATTCATAGACTTAAAAGCCCCATATGAAAAAAAAATTTTTTTAGGAAAATTCATTTCTATCTCTACGATGTTGAAAAATATATGGAGTGTTGAAGTGGCATGAACATGAGCTTTCTAGAAGTAAAAAAGAAATGTGTGTTGAAGGACAAGCAAAAGCATGATGCACGTTCATTCTAGCTGTGTAAGGGTCTCATGCTCAGGAGGCACAGTCATGATGGCAGAGGTGGACCTGAACTGGTCTGGCACTGCCTAACAGCCAAAAAGAGGGGACTATGCCCTGAATACCTACCGACTTACCTGGAAACTGGGAACTTCAAATTGCTTCACCCCCTGGGTTCAGTTAGTTTGCTTTCTCCTAAGGAGGAGCAGAGTTGTTGAGTTAAGAGGAACATTTTCATGCTTCTGGGCACAAACGTGCTGGGGGCATAGAACCTCTCCCATAATTACATATGCTGCATGCCACATGCTCTTAGAAGGTGAGAGTAGGAAGTTAGTCATTCAATAATTTCACATGTCGTATGACCAAGGTCTTTTGGGAGTAGGCAATAGGACGGAGGAACATAATTAAAGAAAGATAATTTAGGGGAACTAATTTTAAAGGTCTGAAAATGGGTTTGGTGACCCATCAGCTTTAGTTCAGGCTAGTTGCAAAATAACTCACACAGTTTAATCTTAAACATGTTCTTGAATCAGAAAAAAAAATAAGGTCACTTGGGTAATCTCTAAGGCCATTTAAAAATGTCCCCTAACTGCCCATTCCCATAAGCTTTTTTTTTTTTTAAATGAAATCAATTGTCAAACCTATTTGTTGATCTGATAACTGAAGGTAGTTATTTCTGAAGTCTTTGTTCTCTCAGTGCAAATGAGAAGGAAGGCTGGGTTTCCTGGAATGAAGATGCCCTATCTAGAAACCATTCACACAATGAAGTCCATTCTTTGTGCAAAAGATGAGATGATCATATAAAACTGATATTGGATCTGCTCAGGTCATTGCCTGTATTGCTCAGTTCTCCACAAAACAGCAGCCATAGAGGATGTGTATGCTTAAATTCATAGAGATTTATCATGGTAAGTTTACTAACAAGGTGAGGGAGGCTTAAAAAAACTATGCTCTTTTGTCTAGAGCCTGAGACTCACACAACCTGGGCCGGTATCTCAGTGTAAGTTTCAGCATTCTAGAACTGAGGGAGCTAGTGATACTGACTCCAGCTCTGTAGGTTAGAGATCAGGTGAGATGATCCAGCTCAAACAGTAAAGTGGGGAAAAAGTGAAGAACTCCTCTTTCTTTGGTGATGTGTGTGTGTGTGTGTATGTGTGTGTGTGTGTGTGTGTGTGTTGTGTTCCCACCTTTCTCTGCCTCTCAATATCAGATGTGTGTACACCATCAGGGCAGGCTTTGTTTGTTTGTTAGTTTGTTTGTTTGTTAATGAGTTCTAGGAGATTGAACCCAGGTCCTCGGAGTAATTGCATTAGCAAACAAGCCATCCTCACATTCACATCCCTGTTTTGCACTGGATGTTTTGTACTCTTCTTCTGATCTGATGAGGTCCAGCACATATGAAGGCTCTGTGCATTACAGAGCCCATCAGCTTATGTGCCAGTGTCCTCTAGAAAATCATTCTCAAATATCTCTAGAAACAGTGTTTAACCTGAGCACACCAGGAAACATCAAGTCAACATGAGACTAAGCATCATATCTTCCCACTTAAATTTAGGCAAGCGCTTCCTCTGAAGTCAGTTGCTAAGACTTGGCCTTAGTTACATAGGCCATTAGGAAATCTCTTATGGCAATCTGGAGTTAGGGCCACTCGGGCCATGAAGACTTTGACTGTTGTTCTACATATCAGCCTGTGAGTCCTTCCTCTCCATACTCAGGCTTTCCAGAGTTTTCCTTTTATCTTACTTGATCTAAACAACTTTTCTCCATCTACATTGCAACTGAGACCTCTTACCTGGGAACAATTTGTATGACCACTCACCCCACACATGAATTTCAGCCCATTTTTTATGTACTCATAAACCCTTTGCTGATTATATTCCTCATTTTAAAAATGTTCTTTAAACTTGGAATTCATGATGCCTGCCCTGTCCCCTAAGACAGTAAAAGTAGAGAGGACTGATTCTTATGTTCATGAGTTCTCACATAATGCTTGACTGATAAAATGGTCAGTAAGTGAATGAATAAATGTCCTAATATAAGTGTCACAAACTTAAGAAGTCTCTCTAGTAAGAGGCCTTCAAACACCATTGAGCTTAGGCCTATAATGAAGTTACATGTCAGTGGACTGAATTTATGTTTTTCAGTCAAGATGATGTGCAGTTGACTGTATTAGGAGGGGAAAAACACTGTGACAAGACTTTGTTTCAGCACATTACGATAATCCCAGCTAATCAAGGTACATCATCAATTTCAAAGTCTTTCCCACAAGCTAAAAGCTCCAAATGGAAAAATCCCCTCCATTACTAAAGGAAAAGCACAAATCACAACCTCTCTCTCGGTATTCTTGTCACTCAGCAGTCATTTTGGAGGGAGAGAAAAAAAAAAGGACCCATTCAAGTCGCAACTTTCTATGTTTCCCCCACCTCCTGTATGCTGCAACTGCTTTGTGAGAAATTACATGGAGGGGAAAAAAAAAAAAAAGCAGTTTGCAAATAGCTTTCAAATCCAGAGTGCTCTCCTGAGGATAGGATCCTAATAGGATAGAGACGAAGCTAAGTTGCTGGATGCTGCCGCCCATTACTCTTTTGTTCCCACTCCAGAAAAACATGCACAAATCTCCTAAGGAGGCTTCTGGGCACGTGTTTTTGCTTACTGCCTAATGTGGTTCTAATAACACAAACATTCCAGCGAAGCAATGACGACGCAGCGAGAGCTACAGATATTAGAGGCCCACGCAAAGGAAGCGTTTGGGGAAAGACGGTAAATGCGTCCCTGACATTTTCTTGTTACTGTCTCAGTACAACTCCTCCTGGCCTGCATTAACAGAAGAAGAAACACAGACTGGGGGAAAACAAACCAGAGGAATTTGAGGACAGCGTTTTTTTTTTGGAATACCCCAAAGTATACTTGGTTCAGAGGAAGCCCCGGCTTTCTAAATACACGTGTGTGATTCAAATACAGTTTTGTGGAATTCTTTTTCACTGTCTCATTCATTGCAGATTCTCAGACATGGACCAAGTATGTACTCCTTGGTAAGAAAAAGAACCCTAAACTTATTATGGTACATCTTACACTTTAAATTAATCCTACTGAAGGAGGTTGTATACTGGCTCATCCAGGCATCAATTCCAATGCCATTGGAGTGTCTTAGACTCTGAGTATTAGGTAGAGATGGGATATAGTTAAACCTTAGGCCAACAGCCCCCATGTTCTCTGGGTCACCTGCTGGCATATGGCTTAGGTGAAAGAGCCCAAGCTCTTAGACTGTTCTCATGGTGCAGAGCACATGTTTCTCACCATAGCCTCTTTATTTGAACTATAGGAAGCTGTTGACCCCAAAAGGCCTTACTTCATCATTTATATAACATTTTTGCCTGAGTTAGAGTTCTCCTTATGGTGATCGTCCATGTGGAAGAGAGTTCGATGTAGAACATCCCTCGACACGGTGACATCTACATCAAACTTGATAGCATGGCAGAAGCAAGTTACTTCACAGAGAAAAAGAAAAAACAAAGGAAGAATAGAACAAAAGAAAGAAGGGCAAGGGAGGGATGGGAGGAACGGGAGGAGAAATAAGGATGGAAGGAAGAGGTGGAAGGAGGAAGGGAAGTAGATAGAAGAGAAAGAAAGAAGAAAAGAAAGGAGGAGTGGATAGAAGGAAGAAGGAAGGAAAGCAGAAATGAAGGAAGTGAGCGATGGAGGTAGGAGGAGAGAAAGAAGAAAAAGAGAGGTCAGGAGAGAGCTAGGGATGGGAGAAGGGCAGAGAGAAAGGAAAGAGATTCTCATTTCCCAAATCTACCCTGAGTTAAGGTTACACACACTTGGGATCCAACTCCCTACATAACACAGGGTCTATAACATCATTCACTTTCAGGACACATCCCTCACACTTTGGGATTGGTGCTTTTAAAAGCTGTTACCTTTTCCTAACACACACACACACACACACACACACACACACACACACATCTTTTGGTTCTCTGTGAAACACCTGAGCGCATTTTTGCATATGAATATCCCCTGCTCAGAGGCTTCATATCCTTGAAGACTCAGAGAATACTCAAGTATCCCTCAGCATTCCTGGGCCGGGTGCCTCGGGGCGTGAAGATTTCAGTTATCACCCGTGTAGGAAAGTTTGTCTTCCCTTGATTACTGTTGTAATGACAGTCACTAGGGTGGGTTATGGACCTCATATGCCTCATGCTAAGCTCCTCAGTACACTTGCTTGCCTAAAGAAGAAAGCCAGGGTAATGCGTATGTGCTTCTGCATGTTCCCAGAAAAAGAAGTGAGCAGAGCCAATGGAGTTTCTCTAGATTTCCAAGCTACTCAGTCACAGCAGGTGAGTCCTGTATGCTTTCAGATGTTTAAGAACCCTGTCTGTCACTATACCTTCAGTTCCAATGGACCATCAGTGTTCTGGGTGTAACATGATTATACAAGTGTCTTTGACTCACTAATCAATCACACACACAAAAAAAGATACACTTGAACAATAAACACATTTCTCATTTGTTAAGTGTTTGCTTGAATATTTTGAATAATATTTGACCCAGCATTGCCAACTACAGAGAGAGAGAGAGAGAGAGAGAGAGAGAGAGAGAGAGAGAGAGAGAGCTATGTTTTGGTTCCCTGGAAGTAAGTACATATTGAAAAGCTGTGTGGTCTTGGCTGGTTCAATTAACCTCTCTGAGGCTCTACTTTCTTGTGTGTGAAATAAGAGATCATAGTACAACCTAGGCATACAGTGTGATGAGAATGCAAGTAAGAAAACACAGGGAGGGGCACTCCCTGCCTCTGGAAGGATAGGCAATTAGCATCCTCTGAGGCCAGTGCAAGCATACAGCTGCTCCTTCGCTCCAATGATGGGGAAACGATACCTTTTGGGATGATCATGAAGTCTTCACTTCTTCTTCAACAATGGGACTGAAGCTATGAAGATGACATGAAGTTAATGTTTGTCACGTCCCAATTGAAGAGAAAACAATCACAGAATTAACTAACCCATGTACAGCCAAGGGAGCACTGATTACTGTTTGTAAAGAGTATGGCTTTGTATCTGTTTCATTTGCATAATCACTTCATATATGCTTTTCTTCCCTCAAACCAAAATAAGGGACTAAAGACTGATGATTAAAATACAGGACTACATAGTGATATTTAGGTTATTGTGGTGTCTGATTTTCATAGAGTTCAACTGAAAATGTTTCCCCTGCACTGAAAAAAAGTAATGACTTAATAGGGACTGTAAAAAAAAACAATCACTGAAAATTGAATTTTAGATCTCAGATTATTTGTCTTCTTAGTGAATTTGGGTTTTTTAAGGCCTTTAATTAAAATCCTAAATTTGATTTTCTTTTCCATCTTAAATGAGATTTTTCTACTCTAAGAGTAAAAGCATCTTTTATCCTAATGGATCATTGAGACATTTCCACCATTGGTCCAACAGCTGAACAATAGGAAGAGGGCATCACTATACACAGGTTGGTGGGGTTGGGATGCTGAAAAAGACCCCAAGGCCATCTGACTGACATCTGTAGCCAGCCTGCACAGAGCATCTACACGGGCCATTGTCTGTGACCACAGATGAAGAGACACACTCCACACCAGCCTGCACAAAGGTGGTTTACAGGAACACATTGTAGCAGGAAGTCAAGCCGGGCTTTTTTAATGAAGCCAAAATCAGAAAGCACTATAAATCTCGCTGGAAAACAAGTTTATAAACTCAAGTTATGTTTAAATAAACATTTGAAGTTGAAATGCTGGACAGAACCCCAGAATGTGTCCAGTTTTTTATTTTTATTTTTATTTTTATTTTTATTTTTTTCCTCGTCCTTTTCTTTTCTGGTGCTGCATTTAATTCTAGGACAATTAACAGATTTCCCCAAATTTTCTTGAAACATAATGACAAAATTTCACAAAGCATGAACAGAACTTCCTGGCTTTTTAAAAAAAAAAAAAAAAAAAAAAACTAAGACAGCATTATTCTGACTAACTTCTGGTTGAATAGTTAAGTCTGTCATGCTTTGTCCCTGGCTTGTATGGGATGTGGGTGTCGGTTAGGGTATGTACACACGCGTGTGTATAGAGAATTTCTTGAAATATAGTGCGAAATCATTTGCAGACTCTTTATAGATCTCCTTTGGTTAAAATAATTTTTCCTGACTAAACTCTATTAATATTTAATCTGCTCCACATGCATGTGTGTCTGGTTCTCTTATTGACAAGGCTCATAAATTAGGGGCTGGTTCAAAAAAAAAAAAAAAAAGACTCACTACTTTCCGACCATCCACAAGGCGGCAGTAAAGCATCACTTCCCCCCAAATGCCGTGAATCTCTTTTCTAAGCCTTTGGATACCATATCTGCTAATACTAATACTAGTAAAACCTATCCCGGCTTCAAATTTATATTTTGCCATTCAAATAGATTTTATTAGTAAATATAAGCTAGTTGCAATGAAACGGTTACTTAGTTTTTCCCTGTTCACATAAGGAGAAACCTTTAAAGTTTTGGGTGTCATGTATTGCTGGTTATGTACAGGGAGTGTCCCTTTCTTCTTCTCAGGCTTACACTGAATTCTTATGAATTTTTGATGAGATCCCATTATCTGACCATGAAACTTTGACACACACACACTTCCTAATTCTACTATATAAAGGTGTTATCCTGTGATTTTTTTTTTTCTACCCAGCTCCCAAATAAAACCTAACATTGGATGTTCCTATTTGCTTAGCAGATGTGCTGGCAGACCATGGCTCCCCTGGAAACTGTGCTTGCGGAGTATGCCTTCATGGGTCAGAAAGAAATGTCACTAAGAGAGCTGAAAGTTCCATCAGAAGTTTGCAGGTAGATTTCCACCTACTAAGGGGCCCTCCACCTGCCTGGGCACCCCTAACATGATGTACACCTGAGTTTGCACTATGACCTCCTGTGTCAGACTACTGAAATGTGCATCTGAATACATGCCTCATACATGACAAAGAGATGGGAGGCTGTAAGGTTGGCTGACCTTGTGTCTTTCAACGACTTTCTGCTGCCAGTATAGTGGTGGCCCCAAGGACAAGACTGGTCTGACATAATATGTCATCCTGTCAAATACATTCCTGGAATGAAACATATAGGTATGGATACATGAACAGTAGAGAGACAGAGAGAAAATGCTTGGCAAAACGAATTCAAAGTGCTATTCCATATAGCAGATCTGAGTTACAGTGTCTATGCTGTCTGCTTTCTCAGGAAAGCTGCAGGAAACATGACTGGACCAAAACGCCAGAATCGATTGTAGAATTTTGCCAGTGGAGGCCCGGCATATTTGCTTGTATACATGAGTACACATGTGCTTGCCACATCAAAGCAAATTATTTATGAAGTATCATCTGGCAAAAGGCAAGAATCCGTGATACGGCACATACATGCACACACGTGCACAGACTTCGAATTGTGCTGATAAAAATGCCCAAAAGCCTAACACCTTCAGAACTGAACATTGTTTTGCTGGTAATAAAGTTCTTAGTGATTTTAACAGTCAAAGGAACAGTGTCCTCCTTAAAATGGTCTAAATGGAAACATATATTATCTCCATAGCACTTAATTTTTAAAGATGTATGTACCTGAAACTAGGCTAGGAAATGGGCTGGAAGATTTTATTTCATCTCACAGTTCACATGCGATGTTAGAATCATGTAAAGACACGAGGTTTGTGTGTGTGTGTGTGTGTGTGTGTGTGTGTGTGTGTGTGTGACCGAGAGCAATGCTCACTGAAATAACTTCACCACTAGATTTAAAACCGCTGAATTCGACGACGTTGAGTGTAATGACAAGATGCTTTTCCTTTAAGAAGAGCGCATTGATTTTAGACGCGCTGAAACTTCGAAGTTTCCGAAGTATGTTTGGGTTAAGGTTATGTCGTCCTTGACAGCATTCAAAGAAAGGTTTGAATTGTTGAATAACCACCTTTCACCCATCCCTAATTGTAATTTAAATGACAATATGCTCTCAATCAATAGCTCTTTGTCACACTTCGAAGATCAAGGGATGAGATTTCACCCCGTGAGTTTACCAGGCAGAGAGAAAGCTCCTTGTTCATAACCCTAGAGAGGCAGCAGCTTTGGTACCTGCTTCCCTTCACATCGCATAGATGCAAGTCTAAAAACTCTCCAAACTCTTTATTTTTTTTTCCATCTCACTCCAAGCCAGATATCATAATAAAAATATTGCCAATTAAAAAGGCTGAATTATCTCCATGTTAATTTCACCAGATTAACCTCATTCATTTCAATGTAATAGCCAATCTTTTGAACATTTGCTGTGTTTGGGGCAAAGTAACAAGAGCTCTCACGCTTGCTTTGTTTGGTTTGGTTTTTGGTTTTTTGTTTTGCTTTTACTTCTCCAAGTCAGTCATTGAGACAGAAGCCCTGGACTCTGATGTTAACTTTACTGTATGGCTGCATGCTTGTCTTGGATGTAGAAAGGGTGGGGAGGGTCTCTTCCCTGGACTGCTTTTCTCCAAGCAGCTCATGGCAGTGATAATAATGACGGTTGTTACATGAGGAGCGAATGTGATTTACTGAGCTAATCTTTATTTCCATGGAGCAAATGGAGCTCAGAGAGGGTGTCTCCTTCCCTCTTGTCTCTCTGCTAGAGAACAGAACGTGGACAGAGGGAATCCTGAGAGTACTTCTCAGCATCCAACGCGCCTCGCCTTCTGCACGGGATGGAAATGTGACGTGACTGAACTCACAGGGACTGTCTCTTTTCCCCCAAGTCCCTCCCAGAAACTGTAATTCTGTCCTTGTTTCTTCATGCATGTTCTAGGTAACATGAAACTGCATTCATCACACAGAGAACATGTTTCACACATACAAGCAGACACTCGGACCCGTTTTATTTGTTCCTTATGAAGAAGTCATTCCCCACTGGAGAGCATGGGCATAGTTTTGTTTGTTCACTTTCAGGATAATAAATTCCTAGACTGGTCTGGCTGGCCAAGCTGAGTTAGGTTTGGGGAAAGTGGAAGCCACCTAGGACAAGCTCACAGTTTTGAGTACCTAGAGTACCAGACTGGGGACAAAGCTTGAAGAGTCTGACACAGGCTTATGGAGAGTCTCTGGTAAGTTTTGTTTTGCTGCCAGTAGCCAAAGACAGTAATGAAGCCTAGTAAAGCTAATGATAATAAGAAAGGCTGCTGTGTGTCAATATTTGTGACTTACTGAGCAAGAGAAAGAATTGGCCATTAACATCCTGATGGGTTTTCTCCACCTCATCCAGGGTATCTGGCATTGATTCTAAAAGATGAATTATTGGGAAATTTTACATGAAAATTTTGCTAATCTTGCAAACAGACATCCTTTGGAAACTTGGAGATTCTGGAAACACTACTTCCCAGAAGTTGGTAGAGTAGGTCACAGATGTATTCGTTTGAAGACCAGGTTCAAGTCTATATAACCACAATCCCCATGCCAAATTCACACTTGGACCAAAAAGCATCTCCCTAAAAGAACCAGAACGGATGTGTGTGTGTGTGTGTGTGTGTGTGTGTGTGTGTGTGTGTGTGTGTGTGTGTGTGTGTTTGAAGTGTGGTATTTGTAAATGTAAATGTTCTTCCCCGTGTGTGAGAGTACAGCTATGCATGCACTGTGTGCCTGTCCCTGTGGCGGCTAGAAGTCACACTCAGCTGCAACTCCTCAGGTGCTGTCCAGTTGTGTTTCAAAACAGAGTTTCTCAATGACCTGTAGCTCACCAAGCAGGCAGGCTGGTTAGTGAACCCAAGGATCCACACTTCTCCACCTCCTAGTATTGAGGTGTCAAGTTCCTTCCACCATGCCTGGCTTTTTAAATGTGGGTTCTGGAGGATCAAACTAAGGTCCTTAAGGAAGGCAAGCACTTGAGCCATCTCTGCAACCTGAGATAGGTTGAATTTAAATGTTCATGCTGTGACTGTTACCAGGGATCAAGCCTGCTAGTGCCATCCAAGGACTGAGTTCCAGTGCTGGCTAATCTTCTCTTGGTATGTGTTGCCTCCACCCTCTCCAGTCAGAAAGTGCTGGCTCTGTCTAGTCTGTGAAGCTCATTGGGGATCGCCATTGTAATTGCTCTGGGAATATTTGCTGGCTGCCACCTCCACTCTCCCAACTATCAGGAGCTCTCTAAGGATGACCAAGAGCATCTAACTTGAACAACTTCAACTTTGCAGGATTGGCAATGATGGCTCCCCCAAAAGGCGTGGGAGGGGGATTTATCTCGGCAGCGCCAGTCACTCCACCTGCCGTTGCATACTGGAATGTAGTGAGGTGGGAGCTCACAATCTGCCGTTCCCTCAGCCAGTCTTGGCTGATTTGCTCTGCGAAGTCTGTTGTTTAAAGAGACGTATTTAGCCATCATCATCATCATTAATATTATCTGGATATAAAACATTTTCAATGTTAATGCCATCACAGAACTAGAAGTGGGAGATATTTTGCAGTTGCATGATAATTACTTTTGTGAACTTCCCACGATGGTTCCACCCATACAAATGTTAAACAACATTTCTCAAATGAGTTGTGTCTGGGAAGGAGAGTGTGTCTGAGGACACCCATTCTGGAGCATTTGTGCCTTGCGCCTATAACTCAGGCCACCTTACTAATGACAGACAAACTCTAATTAAGTAGCAGTTAATGTTATGAGAGGGAGGCAGTCTGCATGAATGGGACCATAGTGGCTGTGAACTGTTACTGCACACAGCCATGACTATTGAAGACAATTAAGCCAAAGGTGGTTGCTAACTGTCCTCTGGTCCCCAGGGCCCATAGGAGACATTGTGAATCCATCTTGCCTGCTAAATATGCAAGGGGAGTTGTCTACCAGTAATCCACCTTGAGAAATGTCTGTGAGTACACACCTTGCCATATGCAATTTCAAGGCAGGGCTGCCTGGTTTCAGTTTCCTGGCTGGCACAAATCTGAGGGAGGTACAGTAAAGCAATCACAGTTTGCTGCTCCTTGAGGGACAATGGTCCCATGTTCTGGGACAATCTGTGCTGCTATGGGGAGATTCAAATGGCTTATTTTGTGAGAGACAGAGGCTGGGACAATAAAATGCTATACAAGAGATTACTGTAAGCCATTGGAATCTGTAAGCACAGGCAAAATCCACAGCATAAATGTCAGAACAAAACAGCATGCATTCGTGGAATGGAATAGGTTGAGTTAAAATTTTGGCAGGAGAGCTGCCAGGTTCCCAGTCACTGGTATTGAGAGGAGAAGGCAGAGTTATGCTTTAGGTGCCAGAAGAAATCGTGGCCAGAAGGGCACATTTTTCAGCCGTGAGCACCCCCAGTATATATTGGAGTTCCAAAAGGAAAGCTTCAACTCTAGGCTGAAAACCAGAATGAGCTTCCTTTCTCCTTTCTCCTTTTTCTTGCTGTCCCTCTTGTTTTGCTCCCATCCCTCATCCTCCATCTTTTCCCTTGCCCTGGCTTGCTTTCCGCATGTGAAACCTCGAAGGCACGCTGAGCTCTTTTCATAAAAACACAAGAGAGCATCTCTCCTGTTTTCGCTTTAAAAAAAAAAAATCTTTTTAAAGGAAAAAATAAAAAGCAGGCAATTCCATATCAAGAAAAAAAAAAGGTTTATATGCAAATGAGAGCTCAGGGTAACACTTGAGAGTGAATGAGTTTCATTCAGAGGCTGCCAATCTCTCACCCATCACACATGATTGACAAGAATTCAGGGGGGCTCCTGACTCCTGAGGAACGCCTTGAGAAGTGGGGAAAGAGGGCAAGGAGAGGTGAGAGGTGAAGAAGGTACCTTCTGGTGCCTTTCAAATCTGTCTAGAGGTTAGCCCTTTGGGCCTCCACTGTCAATCGACTCCCAAAGCCATTCCTATATTTGGGATACTTGAAAAGCTTTTCCTCAAGTTTGACTTATATGAGAATTTGTTTCCCAAGAGTTTATTAGAGAATCCCCCAGTCTTGTGATTTCCCAAAGCAAACCTTCCAGCCCTGTTCCCCCTTGAGAGCTCTACGTCTTGGAGAAGACTGTGGGTGTAAGACATAGGGCAGGCCATATGGGGTAATTTTGTTCACCTGAAGAGCCATGCAACACTGTGCTTAAAACGGAGGTCCCCGCCCCACCCCACCCCCACCCACACACATTGTCAGGCATCAAATTGCTCTGTCTGTCAAGGCTGTCTCCTCAAATCTGTGGCTCTGCCAGAACACTTCCCTTTTGCTTTCTAAGTGCTTAAGGTATTGAGAATCATGTGCTGGTTGCTTAGGGAGAATGGAGGCCACAACTATCAGTTCCTCTCTGTTTCACATTCTTTACAAGGGAGCTGAAAACAAGAAGCAAGACTCTCACAAAACACCCCATGATTGGAAAGATGGCCCAGGTGTCTGATGTGACGAAAAAGAAAAAAAAAGAAAAAAAGAAAATCAGAATATTTACTACTTGTGACCTACATTTTGCCTGTTTCTCTAAATAGCTATTGAATGTCTTCTAATTGCAGAGACGCCAACGATGCCCAAATTGAACTATGTACAACTTCAGTTTTCACAAAGCTTATTAGCTCAGGAAAAAAAAAATGTTGATTGCTTACTTGGCAATTAGCTATGTTCCTTCTTTATTTTGTGATTTCCGCAAGCCAGCCCTCGAGCAGTGTGGACCAGTTTAGTGACATGCCCTTATTGAAATAAAAGCCGGCGAGCATTCACAGATCATCAAATAAAATCAGAGTCTGAAATGGCCACTGAGGCAGTTCTCGGGTGAAGTGATCAAAGAGTAATACTGTTGCATCCTCCAGGGGGAGGGAGGTGGGAATAATTCCACTTAATGTCATTCCTTAGGTTCTGAATGGCAAGCAGAACAGTAGCTTGCCCCCTCCCACCCTCCAACAAGTTAGTTACCTTCCTATTGCTGATTGTGAAAAGACATCAGCCTTCCCAGACAGGGCAGGCGTCTCTACAATAATAGACTATTTTGATTCTACTGCATAGATGAAGACAATGGGATGCCAGATGGGTGGATATGTTACCCGTGCATCATGGGATCTGTTTTAACCTGTCAGTATGCATAGAATTATCCAAAGCTAGGGGACTTCTGTCTGGCCACTATGCCCAGGAGTTCTGGTTTCCTTGTTTGGAGTCAGTGAGATTATATATTAAGAAACAGCGGAAGCAGTTACAGACAGGGTACATGTTTTCATATGAAGAAATAAAACCTTCTAAAGAAATCCTTTTGGTTGAATATTTACAATAGAACGTGCAACCTAAACAGTTTCCTTGAAGCTTGGAGATAATAGGGTAGGAACTTCTGTCAGAGAACTGGATGGGAGATAAATGAGATCATTGCAAGCACCATTCAATTTCATTCAAAGAAAGACAACTCGATCCTTCCCCGCCTGCCAACAACTATGCACCCAAGGTAGGCTAAGCTTCTTCCTTCCCAAGTGCCTCTGAGAGCAGAAATTTTGCTTTAACTTCTCAGGAATATAGCTATTCCTTGCAGATAATACTGTGATCATAAAACGTGAAAACCTTTGTTGGAGAAAATTTGAGGAATGAAATTTATTTTCTAGCCTCTTTGGTCGACTAGAAAGAAAACACAACAATTTCTCTCTTTTGACTTTATAAAGTACCCCTAGAGCATTCTGTCCAATTGAATTGTTTTCCAGTTGATGGAAGGGTTCTACTTAGGAGATGTCCAGTTCCATAGCTACCAGGTCTGTGAAGCTATCGGGCACTTTGAGAATGGCTTGTCCAATTAGGAAGCTAGATGTTCTGGTTAATTTTATGACAACTTGATACAGTTCCCATCTGAGAGAAGGGCATATAATTGGGCTGTATGCAAGCCGTAGAGCACTTTTTAAATTAATAATTGATGAAAGAGGGCCCGTCCCATTGTGGGTGAAGATATCACTTGGCAGGTGGTACTGGGTTCTATTAAAAAGCTGACTGAACAAGCATGGGTAAGCAAGCCAGTAAGCAGCACTTTTCCATGGTCTCTGCATCAATGTCTGCTACTAGGTTTCTACCCTCTTTGAGTTCTTGCACTGACTTTCCTCAGTGATGGAAGTGTAAGCAGAAATAAACCCTTTCCTCTTGCTTTGTTCATGGTGTTTCATCACAGCAATGGTGACCCTAACTAGGACACTGGACTTTAAATTTTGTTTAATTTAATCGACATATAAGTGGCAACTATACTAGACAGCACAGCTCTGCCCTCTCGCAATCTGCGCACTGTGCTGTGTTGTACCACTTTCATAACAGTAAGTGGGCTGACCATGCATGCTGTTATTACTAACAGGTTTATGTTAAGGCTGAGAATATATATCACTTTATATGTATTATATAAATAAGTATAAATTTATATTAGATGTATTTAGTAAATAGAATTTACTGCTAATAATACCATTTAGCATTCATAAAATCATTTGAGGGACCAGAGAGATACCTCAGTGGTTAAGTCATAGATGGCCCTTTTAGAGGCTGTGAATTTGGTCCCCAGCACCATGTTGAGTAGTTCAAAAGTAATTATAGCACCAATACCACCAACAGTCTCTGGCCCCTGTAAGCACCTACATTCATGTGCATATTATCCTCCCATGATTAAAAGGAAAATATATCTTAAAATATTATAAAATGAGATCTGTCCAAATAATTTGTGCTCTGTTGTCAAAAGCAGAGTCAATCAGGAAACCCACACCTGGAATGAATTCAAAAGCCCTTGAACTGATGTGTAGAAACCCACTTTTCATCCAATGTCAGGAGCAAACAATTTCGACTCCCTGGGTATATTACTAAAGGTACATTACATCTTGGGCTGTGGGATAGTGAGTCACCAAGCATTTGTCTAGACTGTGCAAGGACAGAACTTAATCCCCAGAATTGAGGATGCTGCTGCTGCTGATAATGATATGAACATCGATAATTTTTGCCTTGTAATATTATTTTATGGGTTTATGTCACACATCAACATGAACCTTTTTCTCTATCCATCTTTGGTACCTATATGTTCACAGTAGCTCACGATCTTCTGGTTAACATTTCACAACATCTGCAAATTTCATTATCTTACAGTCTGCATTAAGAAAGGTGTACACATCATACTTGTGTGCTTCTATTACTCTCCATTGTACTTTTGATCAATTATTTTTAGTTTAAGCAAGGGGAGTAAACCTGTAAGAATTGTTGGAGGTAACTCATCTTTCACACCTTAAAGGAATCTCCAGGCAACAATTGTCTGTGTGTGTGTGTGTGTCAAGGCTCGGGGGGGGGGGGTGTCTGTAAATCTATCCCCACTTCCCATTTCTTCTCTCCTCCACATCTGCCCACCACTCCCACCCACATCTGTATCTATCTATATATTGAAGACAAGTGTTGGGTTCATTCCACTTCTCCAGAAGAGAGGCTACAGCTCTTGGGCAGCTGTCCATCTGCTCTTGAACCATCCATGTCTATTTTTACACAGCATGGAATGCTGAGTTCTATAAAGAAAACTGGGTCTTTTGAAGGATGCATTCAGCTGTGCATCCTTCCCCGGTTGTAGTCGCTGCCACTCTTTTGCATGCATCCCCTCCTGAAAGATTTCAAAGGCCGTAATAATTTCAATTCCCAAATATATTTCATTTTAATTTTTTAAATGCTCCTCTCATTTGAATTTAGGCCCGCGTACAGATTTTGTCATCTGGGCTGTTGTGAAATATATGATTTTAAATGCATGAAACTCATCCTCTAAAAATGATTTGTGAGTGTACATTTGAAAATGGTTAATGCTTATTTATTACAAATGGAATAATTACTGCTAATGGAACAGTGCCATTTAACATCAGGGGAGTGGCGGGGAGCTGGGTAATTAACAACACTCCACGCACCTTTTTTTAGATTATGAAAATGACAGCCGTTGAACACCTTTCCATGAAATGTCTCCATGTACTAAATTCTTTCTTGTCTGCTCTCATTGGCTGTCCACAGTGGAGGTGGGGATGGATTTGGATTTAATTAATTTAATCATGACACGGGTTTTTCTCTGACTTGGGGGACAGGCATTTAAAAAATACAATAAAACATAGGACAGAGACCGCTTAGTTTAAGGAGGAGTGATATTTTCTTCTATACACAATTTACATATCCAAAAATTCAAAGCTCTCAGAGGTGGTGACCTCCCCCTTGCAACTGCCCTTCAAGAGGAGGACTGTTAATTCATGCTTTAAAAGATCGTGTTCATAGTGATGACCTCATCTCTATGAAGACAATATTTTAACTGCATCATCTCCCAGCGTTCTGCAGATTGTTTGAAAAAGCGTTCC
Organism: Arvicanthis niloticus; assembly: GCF_011762505.2. Taxonomy (NCBI): domain Eukaryota; kingdom Metazoa; phylum Chordata; class Mammalia; order Rodentia; family Muridae; genus Arvicanthis; species Arvicanthis niloticus. The sequence goes on from NC_047666.1 coordinate 38,037,415, forward strand.
TTGAATACATAGAATTGATGGTTCAGATTTCCAGCAGAGATCTAGGCTGCTTCAGGGTTTCACTTGCCCTCTTCAGCCTGCTCAGTGACACGAGACTTCCTTGGTTTTCTCTTTAAGGCTCCAGTATTGATGACACTGGTGAAAAGAAAAGATCCTATCACAGCAACAGCCTCTCCGATTTCGTTTTCTTCTCTCCTCTAAGTTTGAGCAAAGTGATAACTTTCAGAAGAATGAGACCAAGGAGCTTCACTGACACATAAAGTATAGTGTTAAGGCTTATATAAAATATTGTTCATTCTCCCCCTGGGAGAGCTGAGAGCTGGTGGGGCTGGACCCAGTATCACTCTCAGAACTTCCACCGACATCAATAAGAGAGGAAATAACTAGTAATTTATTTTGAGCCAGGAAGACAGTTCTAAAATGCAGTGCAACCCTAATTTAGAATAGAGGGGAAAGGGTTTAAATTAGTTTTTTATAGTGGTAAGTATTTGCAGACAATGTAGAGATTTATGGATTAATTTGTTTTAAATTAACTTTTATAGGGTGACTAATAGTCCACAGGGATAAACCAGGCTTTCAATTGCCCGTGCTTTTTAGTCAGATTCTTGAGAGGCGGTCATTTCTCTTAGGAAATAGTGACACACTTTTTAAAGTATGCCATACATTTTTTTTTTTTGTTGGCGTCCAGAGAAGATAAATAATTTCTGGGGCTTGGGTAAAGATATTCAGAACTGCCCAGCAGTTGTTGTCACATTTCACTCTGAGAAAGAGAAGGATCTTGACCTTCACCTGCAAGGACATATTTCATCCTCTGATCCCCTGGACACTTTCCCATGGCACCCAGAGTGTTCCAACAGAGAGCTGCCCGGTGTGCTGCACACTTAAAGCTATGTGCCGCTGTGTTTCTCTTAGTCTAGGAAACACTAACCAGACTGAAGAGGTGAAAATTCAAAATATTACGATGTTTTCCTCTATATCGTGGCATTAATCAGACTGCCAGAAATGTATTCCGTATGTTGGAGGAAGCATGTTTAGTCATGTATCTATACTATCCATACATGTATTCATCCTTCCATTTAAGTATTTCCCAAATATCCTCTTGCAAATCTTCATTCGTTTGTGTATGTGTGTGCACAAGTATGCAGGCTCATGTGTGTACAGCACATCAAGGCTAGAGGTTAGAGGTAGAGGCAAAGTGTTTCTTTAATTGTTCTTCACCTGAGAACAATTGAGATTCTTTAACTCAACTTGGGGCTTGCTTTCTGAGCATCTCTATACATTCAGCCCATTTTGGGGACTGAGAAAGGAGTATCTGCTTTTAGGCTACACTCATTTTATGTTTGAAGCATTCTGTATATAATTCCTTAGCAGAAGAATTGTGTTTAAAGCTCACAAGCAACTTGCATTGTGATGGTTAATCTGCATATGTCTGTGATGGTGTGTACAGAGAGAGACAGGGCTGGGGAGAGAGGCACTTGGAACATGGACAGAACTACCCAGGTCATAGACTTTCAAAGGGGATTGAAATGGAAGGAGGAAGCCAGACAGTTCACTAGCTATTTTTCCTCTCTAGTTCTTGGCTGCTATTAGGGGACATGTCTACTCTGCCCCTCGTTATCACTGCTGAAACTTTCTACCCTAGGACAGGCCCTCAGCAATGAGAGCAACCATGGACCAGCCCTCTGAAACTAGGAGCCAAAATAAATCCTTCTTACTTGGGGTTGTTTCACCCTGATAATTTGTTACAGCAACTAAACTGTGACTGATACACTAATCTGTTGTGTCCTTTCATATCGTGGATCATAGGGACAAGGTAGAATCTCATCTGTACAGACAACATAGGGTATCCCTGTGCTTTAATTCTGCATAGCTCCTGGCCAACGTAAGCCCTCTTTTCCTTTATAATTCCTCTTCTCTGGATCTGTAAGCACAGATTTGTGATCTTCCAGCTCCCCCTGGAACTCCATTGTGTTCTGTATAAACCATCCCCCTTCAATTTCCTGTTTCTCTTTAAAGACCTCCTCTTTGTCATGTTCTAACTTTTCTGTATATGAGGGTCTTTATATATATATATACATATATATATATATATACATATATATGTATGTGTATATATTACATATATATATTATGTGTCTATATATAGAGAGAAAGACACATACAAACACACACACAACACACACACACGTATGTCTTCCGAAGCTATTTCATTCCTGACTCTGAGGATTGGGGTTTTTGTATCTGTTCTAGATGTTTTATCTGCTGTTAACATCAAACATTGCTTCCCATGCTCTCTCTTTACTGTTGGGACTGGGGAGGGATGGATCCTATGACTTAATCTTCCATCTTTATTCACCTCTTTTCCATTCCTTGCATCTGTTGGTCTCTTCCCAACATACTTTAGTTGTTTCATTATATTTCCTTTCTTGTTAATTAATTTTTCTTTAAAGGTATCTAATCTATTCCTCGGCTCCTTTGTTGACATTTTTTTTTCTGTTTTGCACAATAAATCTATTGAAGAGTTGTATCTTCCGTGATTTATGAGGCTTATCTTTTGCCTTAGATCTTAAGAAACTTTTATGCACAAAGGAGATGTGTGTGTAAATTTTTATTGAAGTACAACATACATAAAGATGCAGAAATCCTAAATTTATAGCTAGATGAATTTTCATAAAATGAGCACATATTTATAACCATTATAAATACTGCTGCTATAAATTCTCTTGCACATTTATTTGGGTGAGCATATGCTGAGCATTTTTATTGAGTTCTTATCTAAAAGGATTGCTTTGTCATGGGGCACAGGCGGCTGAGCTTCAGTGAGCACTGCCAAACGGTTTTCCAAAGTGGTCTCACCAATTTACACTCATCCCTGCAGTGTGTGAGGGTGCCAATCAGCTCATGATCATAAGTTCTGCATTACATCAAATATTACCATTTCTACACATGCCATTGGATCGCCTGACTTAGAAGTTCTATTTGCTCTTTTTTTCCTTTCTTTCTTTTTCTTTTTTTCTTCTTTTTTTTCCTTTAGATCTGACTGATCCTTTGACATAGTTTCAGATCTTCTTTTATTTGTATAAGTATGTAAGCATTTTTATTCATACTTTAAAAAAATAGAAAGAAGCCATTATTATTATTATTATTATTATTATTATTATTATTATTATTGTTATTATTTTGGCCCATTTGATTCAACAGTTCATTTCCTTATTTATTTCTTGAGTCTTTTCCTAAACTGTGAGTATATTCTTAATGACACATGCGGGGGCATTCCTCAAAATCTGAGTTAAAGGTCTACTCCTCCAGGTAAGCTTTGCATTCCTAATTCACCAGATGCCCGGAAGCACCACCAACCTGGGACAACTTTATAGTAAGAATGAAAATTTAAAGGCCCTTAAGAGGCCAAGCCTGCGGTTCAGACTTCTCAAGGGAGAAGTCCCCCCTTCTCTCCAAAACCATTATTGAGAGAAAATTTCCTCCTGTCCTCGCCCAGGGGCCAGGTATTTTTCCTCATTCTTCCTTTCGCTGTACGTCTGTCCCTAGGGATGCTGGGTTAGGACCGCAGACACGGCTTTATCAAATTAACCCCTTTTGCCTAACCAGAGTCTTCTGCTCAGGCTTCAACCTTCCTCATCTGTTAAAGCAAAATCTGCTGATCGCAAAAGACGAATTCTCACCCTCTGGCTTCCACTTCGCCACACTAACTTCTCTGCGTTTGTACTTCGACATCAGTAAATTGTATTCATTTCCTGGCTGTCTAGCAGTGATTTTGAAAAAAAAAAAATACATGTTTGAAAATTTGAGTCAGAGTTATATCTTATTTTTCAAGGTCAAATGGTTTAAACAGTAGTTCTTAAAGGGTGGGCTTGGAGACTCCGAGTGTCTCTGAGGGGTTTCCTGGGGCTCACGGGGTCACATCTATCTTCATAACCATAAATAAGAGCCAATCTATGGGGTTTTTTTCCACTTGCATTCCCTTCTGGAGTATAGAGTGTACTATCCAGAGGCAGCATGAAGCCTGGGATGCTGTTTCTGACAGCAGACACAATGCTAGTTTGCATGGTCATGTGACTAAAATGGGAGTTAATTTCCAATGCAGGAAGTATTGATAGCTACTGTCTATATGACAATAACTCTTTGGGGTTCTAAAATAGTTTTGGGGGAAATAAATGCATTTTGAGACTAAGAAGGAAGAGAACTGCTTTGTCATATCTGGGACAATGGAACTTTTCAAATGAACAAGTATACAGATGGTCCCCCTTCTATCAACAGTCAGTAAGTGGAGAAGTCCCCTGTGAAGGTGCTGAGTGTTCTTCAGATGAGCTTCTCACAGACTCTCAGTTCTTCTAGATCAGGAACCTTCTATCTGGCCTTTCACACCCCTGAGAGCCTGAGCAAGTACTTCACCACTTTTGATACTCAGTTCCTCAAATATCCATGAAGGGCATCCAACACTGAGTCCAGCCTCCTAGAGCTTACTCTGTTTAACAGGAGGGGACATCATTTGGGGTCATTTTAAGCTTTGATGTTGTTAGATATAAAGGATTATCAAAACTCCAAAGCTGAGCTGGGGAGATAAGGATGTCAGTAAAGGTCACCTTGTGAGCACAAGAACTGGAGTTTGATCCCTAGAACACACTTTTTAAAAGCTAAGCTTGGTAGCATGTGTTCTCAGCACTGGGAAGGCAGAGACAAAAGCTTGCAGGTTGCCCAGCCTGGGCTATGTGAAGAACGCCAGACCAATGAAATATCTGTCTCAAAAACAGAAGAAAAACAAAAGGGTATGGACAGTGTCTGAGGAATGGCATCCGAGTTGGACTCTGGCCTCTACATACATACTTGCACATACATGAACACACACATATATACTAACAAAACTGTATTTGCTTTATAACTCCTTAGATAAAAATGACTGGCATTTCAAGTGGGTAATAAATTTAATTGGTATTTTTAAAGCTGTTACAAATAGCAAACCATTTTTCCTTCTTTCCTGCCTGAATAACCCTGAAACAGTAAATCTTGGCATTTTTAAAGACAGTATAAGTGTGGTACTGGAGAGTCAGCCTGGCCTGATGGGAAGACAGCATAGTAAAGTGCTGTGAGTTTTAATCTTGCTCCATAGCAGACCACATGGCGGTAACATGCCTTGCTAAGAATCCCGTTTTCCTTACCTTTGAGGAGATCCCCACACACACACACTCCTCCCCCTGACCTTGTCTCTGGGCTTGTGTCTACCAGAGGCATTGCAGCATGCATGGTGCAATTGTCCTTGGTAAGTGCTTATATGTATGTTGTGGCTTGTCTTCCTGAAATGCCTTCTCTTATAAATCACTGGCCTTGTGAGAAAAATCAGGCTCTACTCCTGAAGATGAGGGACCACAGGAAAAGAAGCCCTTGGTGATGGAAAGTCATCTTGGATGTCCTGTTCCTGGTAAAAGCTCCTAGCTGAAGAATTGCATGATCTTGGGCCCCTATCAAGGGAGCAAAAACAGTGTCCACAAAGGCCCATGCAATACAAAGAATTCTGGGAAATAATTCACCACCACGATCTTAATTTGGGCAGCTCTCTCTGTACCTCTTCAACTTACAATGGGAATGGAAATCTTGTTAGTCTTACCTCTGTGAGCTTCTACTAAGACAAGCATTCAGTTTAAGCTATTGTGCTATTGTTACTACTTTATGAAGTGATGAATATTACCCATTCTATTACCCAGTTATGAGTAAATATCACAGCTATGTCAGTACTTGCAAACTAATTTTACTCAACTTACTTGACCATTAAAATCAATGTCTTTAGGGGGAAAATGTAAAAATTAAATTTTTTAATTGACTCAATTATCATTTGAAACTCTCTGACTTTTGGGGGTCAATTTCAACTTTTTTTTTTAATTGAAGAACTTGACAGCCAGATTAGTCAGTCAAAAATAATCCAATCAGTCTCTGTGTGACGGCTTTCTTTTATTTAATTTTGGTGGGAAATTATGTGACTGCAGCCTACGTCTGCATAGCAAATATGGGTATGAACTTCTACTTATAACTACCCAGTTTCAAATTACTGTATAGATTATAGCTGCATTTGTTTGGTAACAGGAAAAAAATATAGTTAGTTTTTATTTCCCAATGGCATGCTACATTATAAGTCCATTAGCAATTGCATATGTTATCGCTGTAATTCTAATAACTGCCATTTATTATTATGGCAACAATAATGTAATTCTTGCTGTATGCAATATGTAATTTATTGAACACAGGTAGAATTTATTTTTCACTTGTAAATGTGGCTTGCTCTCAGTCTGGCACTCTGTCTTGCTTGGGGACTTCAGACAGATTTCTTTTGTTTTAATAATCTGTCAGAAGTACATGGCTGGGACGAGCGGAGAAGAGAGAATACAGGCAGGAGGCAGTCACCATGTCCTGGGTTAGAGTTGAAATGAGTGGTTGGAATGTGGTGGAGTGGACCTGTTCATATACGTCACATGGACACCACCTGGCCTGCCACCATCATTGGAGTGTTGGTCAGTGCTCTCCTGAGCTCATGAAGCTTTCCTGGTGGCCTGTGCAAAGAATCAGAAACTCCTCTGTGTAGACAGCTCTGTTTGCTTGTTTGCCTGCCTGCCTCTTGTCTGCACTTGGAGTAATTCTGAACAATCCCAAGGTGATGGTTGTCTGTATGCTTCCTTTAGAAATAGAGCAAACATAAGTGATCGCATAGTCATTTCCTTGTCTTTAACCCATTTGATGGAGTGGGTATTTTTGTTGTTGTTGTTGTTGTCTGCTTTTTTTCTGAACAGACAGGTGCTAATATAATTTAAACTCCTATCTTTACTCTGTATACCCGAAACCCTTCAAATTATAGAGCAAATATATTCACTTTGCTTTGTATAAAGAAAATACCTCCTTTTGTGCTTAAGCCAATTTATTTCACAGCTGAAGAGGCAGCCCACCCTAATCTCAAATATCCCTTTAACCTCTCATTCTGAGGGTATTTTATTTTTCATAATTATAAGCCCTTCCTAACTTCTGACCCTACTCCCATTCTCTAGCTGGATGCGTAGACAGGTTGACTATCATATAGCTTCATGAATCTTGTACCTTTAAAAAATAAAGAAGTCCATTTATTTATATTTACTTAATAGTAATAATTGTGTTATTTTTCCTGGGGAGACATGAAGAAACATTTATTCACTCAAGACAAGGCACCAGTAAGCCAAAGAAATGGTTTCATCTAAATCAGGTTCCGTGACCTAATCAGTTTATTGGTGCATAGGTGAGGGGTTACTTACAGGAACATGTATAAAGGAAGCATGACCAACCAAACAAAAACCCCAGCTACATCACTGACAAGTTGCACCGCAGCCTGAGTGATGGCTCAAAAAACCACCATCACTGAGCCTTCACCCTCTGCCCACTGTCTACTCTGCTCTAGAATCCACCAGGATCAGTGCAGCTTGGAGACAAGATCTAGAGTGCTGGTGGAATCTCTGCTGATGGTTTGGTGGACCCTCACCCCCAAGACCTGCCTTATGAGACAATGTTAGCAGCTCCATTATCAATAATATGGGTTTAGCTATCCAGGATTTCCAGCTTCTTCCAGTGCTATCCCTACAAACCAAAGTATTGTATCCATCACGGTGAGGGTCACGTGGACTTAGAGAAAGTAGGGGTTCACAACTGCTCCTCTTATTTACGTAGTCATCACATCTCTAGATACATTTCTAAAATTCCAATATCTTCTTAAGATGAAGACTCAAAGTGTAATTTCTTTAATTGCTTAGAGAGGGAGGATCACACTCATGGTTCTCTACAAGTTAGATCCACTCCAGAGATTATATATGCAGACCAGAGCTAAGTGTAAATGGAGCCTTTCTCCCATCTTCAGCACAGAGCTGGCACCTTAAACCTCAATCACTTACACTATTATTCATACGTATTCAAGCCAATGCTTCTTATTTATTCTATCATGGCTTCTAGGTAGTTTTATCTGTTCTTTTACTTACTTAATATTAGTGTATTTAGTCAACTAATATTTATTGGGGCCCATGAATCTCACCAATTTGAACATTTTTCAATCAAAGGAATTCATATGCAAAGTATATATTGTTTAGACTATCTCTGATACTGGTAAAGCCTTGATTATAAAAGAGTCCAAAAGTGTGAAAGCACCTAGTGAAATGTCACTTTACAGTGACTACATCCTGAAGTAACTGTTGGTCTACTATCTGCACACACACAGAAGGCCTGTAGTCAGATGCCTATTTCTCCAAGTAAATTTAAAATAAGTATTACAATGTTTGTCATAAAACTTCTTTATCATCAGTTCATGTAACCGATTCTTTTAGGAAGAAAGCTTTGAGTAATCCAAACATTAGGCTTTCATATTGTAAAGCTGTCTCTGGGCAGCTGGCTGGTACACAAGGAGCATGTCCACACACTGGAGAGGTGAAGAAAAGGGGAGTAAGTCCACAAACCAGTGACATTAAGAATGGAGTCAAGAAAACTTTAGCTGTTCTTTGAGTCTTGGGGGGTTCTCTCTTGAAAAGATTCCAAGTTCTTTTGTTCTAGAATGAGTTGAGCAGGCACAATATAACCACAGAACAGAGAGGATTTATTAAGAAGAGATGTACTTTCAGGAAAGGAAAGTGGGTTAAAGCAAGTGTGAGTTCAGTAACTCAGCAGCCCACCTACAGACACCACAGTGGGACTTTTAGGTCACTTTAGGTAGAGCATTTTTGGTTCTTTGCATAGTAGGGGCTTTTCTATATATGCTTTCTGCTACATGTCTAGGGTCACATGTCCAGTGTCACATGTCTTATGAGCATTTGAAATCTCTATCCTGGGATGCCTGTGTGTCTTATAATATTATCAGGAGTCACAGGTAGCCTTCAGGCACTCTGCACCAATGCTCTGCACCTACCCCAGTGCCCAGTAGTATAGGGGCCTTGCCTGCTTGGTTTCCAAGCCTTTCCTTTGCCTATCTGATCTATTCTTATGCTAATTTTGCGAGGTTTTTGCGGAGGCCTTCTAGACCCCACTCTCTACCTTATTCTCCTGCCTCAGTGGTGCTTGTCATTCGGTTAAATATTAAGCAGGAAATGAAATGTGACAGCAATGACTGTGAAGTTGTAAGGGGGTTGGGGAGTGGCAGTGCCATTAACAGAACAGAGAAGACCTAGGAGGAGGGGAAGGCTTAAGTCAGAGCTGGGGCTGGGAGAGAGATGAAGATTAATTCAACTTGAAATATACAGATCTCCAGGACATCATGAACCTGCTTGAAATTAGCATGATTAAAGGTGTCTCTCACAGTGTTTGGGTGAGTCTGTGATAGGGAACTAAATTAAAACTCAGTAGCCTTTCTGCATATAACACATTTCATTAATCAAATTTGAGAGTTGAATCCATCCAACCTAAAAAAGTCATCCTAAGCTCTAGGAAATAGCAAAAATGTTGATGGCATTGAAAAATTAAAATTTTAATGGAGACTACATGAGCTCTGAAATTCCGTATGGGTTGTTTGTAATCTATTTCTGTAAAACTTCTTGAGAATAAACAAAGGCATGCATCCTGGCTTGTAACATGGCCTGATTCAATTTGGGTAGCGTAATAGTTACACGTCTCGTTGCTTCAATAAAATATCTAACAGAATCAATATGAGAAGTGAACGGTTTATTTGGACTCACAGTTTGAGGATGCAGTCCATCACGGTGGGAAAGGCATGGCAGCAGGTGCATGGGTGGCTGGGCACATTGTGTGCACAGTCAGGAAGCAGAGACAGATGGTGGTTCTCATGATCTCTTGTTTTTATTGAATGGGATGCAGCTCTTGGGACAATGCCACACACATTCAGGCTGAGTCTGTCTACCCCAGTGAAACCTTTCTGGAAACCCTCACAGAATCACCCAGAGGTGAGTTTCCATGCTATTACTACATCGGGCCAAATTGACAATGAAGAGAAAACCAGCCTTGGTGGTACCAATAGGCCAGCAATTGACACATGATAACTTGGATCAGCATTCCTGTATTTAAACCAGCACACCCATTTTTAAGCAGGAGGAAAACATTGCTTAAAGTTATACAGACGCATGCTTTGGAACTCTGATTTACAGCTCTAGAAATATAGTAAAAATTTTACAATCATTTGTATCTGCAGAGATAGCAACGGCATGTTTAGCTTAAATGGTGATTCAGTAGTTGTTAGTAGCAGGTTGACTGGTCCTTTGCTTCATGACAGTCCATATCCTCAAGTGCTCTGCTGCTTTCTCAGCCATCTGAAAGGGACTTCGTGCGCCTCAGGTCTGTAGGAATCGATTTTCTCAAATCATACCACTGGTTTGTCTCTTTAATAACTCTCCGGGTACCAAGATGCCTTCGCTGCCTTCTCTGCTTTTACAGAAGCATACAGGTTCTTTAGGTAGTGCTCTTGTTCCCAATCTTCATGACACATGGCATGGGAGTCACAGACTCCATGTGTCTCTTGGGAGGTTCTGACATAGCATGTTTATTAAAGAAGCCTGGGTAAGGACAGTAGGCTGTGGATGAGAGACAAGTCCCTGGCGCTCTAGTTAAATAACTATGTCAATGAAGGATTTTGAACAAATTAGCAGTTTCTGTACTTTTCATTAAAAACAAAACAACAACAACAACAAAACCAGAAAACCAACACTTGCTCAGCCGTCATCATTGACGTTTCCTCCTGAGGCAGATGGGAGCAAACACAGAAAACTGCAGCCAAACAATATGCAGCAAGTAAGAGACCTTGGGACGTGTCCATCAAGTCTGTCCCTTCCGTGCTCAAAGGACTCTGCAATAGAGGAGGTGGGACAAGACTGGAGGGAGGACACCAAGGGAACAAGGCCTTCTAAACACAGCACACAGCAATGCAAAGAGACTGAGGCAGTGTGCACAGGCCCTGGGTGGGTCTGCACCAGATGGGGTCCTATTGCTGAGAGAAGTGGACACAGATAGCCATCCCTAACTCAAACGTTAACTCTCATTGATAACCAGTTTCAAATGAAAATTTGCTTTTTTCCAAGGGAGTCTCACTGAGGAAACAAACCACTGCTAAGGGCAAAACCCAGGCCCAGCAGTAGATGGCCACCAGAAACCAAACTCAGTGGCATCTCTGGAGATTTTTTGTTCTTTGTCCCATATTATTGTGTCAGGGCTATCTTTTTCTTTTTACCTTACAGGTCCTGTGTGTGTGTGTGTGTGTGTGTGTGTGTGTGTGTGTGTGTGTGTGTGTTTACTTTTATTTGTATTTTTTTATTTTATTTTTATTCCTTAAATGAATGCCTATTTTTTTCTGACAAGAGACAGAAAGGGTATAGATCCAGATGGGAGGAGGAATTGAAGGGAATTAAAGAAGGAGAAACTATAATCAGAATCAGAATACATTGCATTTAAAATATCTATTTTCAATAAATGAAAAACCTTTTATAAGAACATAGAAAAATTCAGTGTTAGATATTTAGATATATCATCAATTATATTATCATATATTTTCATAACATTGAACTTATATTCATCTACATCACTTTCCTTCATTTGCTTTTGCAAATAATGTCCATTAGACCATATTTTAAGTCTGCTGCTCTATGATACAGGGTTTTTTTTTTTTTTTTTTCTAAAAATCTGCCTGATTTTTTGATGGCACTATCAAATGACTCTTACACCACAGCTGTTGATCTTTCTGTTTCACTGCTGTGACATCCTTGTTTCTATTGGTATCAAAGTTATAGGTTAGGAAAACACAGTTCAAAGAGCAGGGGACAAGGTTCAGTTGATAGGGGGCCTGACATATAAGAATAAGGACCTAAGTTTAATCCTCACAACCCAAAGAAAAAGCTCTGCCTGGTAATATACACTTTAAAATTCCAGTTGTGGAGAGGCAGAGACAGGAGAATCCCTAGGACTTACTAGCCAGCCAGCATGGCCTACTCAGAGACCTCTGGGTCCCAGTGAGAGATTTTTCTTTCACAAAACAAACTAGACAACTCTTGAGGAATAACACTGGATGATAATTGTAAACACACCACACCACACCACACACACACACACACACACACACACACACACACACTTGCATTTCAAACATTAAAAGGAAATCTTACAGAAAAATCCAAACAAATGGTTGTCTCCTAGTACAGAAAGTGACATTATATATAATGGTTTAGCAGTGGGAACCATTTTTGTTTCATGCTTAGGAAGCTGAATAGCCCGTGATACAGACAGAAAAAGTATGTCCTTTTTGTCCCCAAAGCCTTGCCATTTTACCTCTTGAGCAAAGGCTCCTACAAAGTCACTTTGACCTTCCTGCTACTCAGAAGGGGCTCTGGATGCAGGAGAGCTGCCTTCAAGGCTCTGGTGGCTTCTTGGCCATCTCCCTCCCTCACATGAAGGAAGGAAAGAACCTGAGCATTTCAGGGACGTTATGCAGCACACCCTCAGGTGGAGCAGCTCCAGCCTTTGAGAGCAAGATGAAAAGACCTATCAGCAGGAAGGATTTGGGTTCTACTGAGGGAAAATGCCCTGATAAAAGAATTATAAGACCCTGGTGCATATTACCAAGGGAGTCTGTAGAATCCCATTATCTGGTGATTTTAATGAATAAAACGCAACGATTTTTGTAGGATAATTGGTGTGAAATGCTGCCCAGACGCCGAGGGATGAATGAATCCACCTTCACACATCCTTTCAGGCCCCTCAATTCTGTGATGTGTGCATTATATTATTTAGCAGAAATAATAAACTAAATATGCTTTTTAAAAAATGCACGGCATTAACCACCTTTGTGTGTTAATGTGGTACCTGCCAATTACATGCATTAAGGTAAAAAGCTAAAATATACAAATTAAGTTATGAACATAGCACTACGTTTAACAGATTAACTGAAAACCTGCAAAGGTTTCAAGAGTGTATTAAATGCATAAAAGCCTTTTCCTTGATCTTCAACTTGGAGGTTATTTTTTTTTCCCCAATAGTGTGTGGTCTTAGAACCCAGAATGTGTTCTGAGTACAGCAAAAGAAATTTAATATATACTGGGGGGTGGAGGGAAAGAATGATCTCTAGGGTATGTGCTTCCGGAAGGACAATCAGAGTTAATCTACATGGTAATCTGGGCCATAGGTCAACAGATTTTATTTGTACAGGGATAAGCAGTAAATATTTTAGGCTTCATTGAACATAAGGTTCATGTCTCCTGTTTTCAACTCTGCCATTGCCTCATAGTACCTAGGAAGTACAAATGGCTATGTGCTGAGAAAGATTTACTTATCAGAACAGGCATCAAGTAGGGTTTGATTTACTCACCATAGCTTGGAACCTTTCACCTAGTGACACACATTATTTCTGCCATTTATGGAAGGTGAAACTAAGACATACAAAGGTTGTTTTGCTCACTGAAGGTCTCACAGGTAAGTGGATGATAGTTGCTTCAAAGAAGCTGCAATTAAATTTATCCAAACATATATCGGTGAAACAGGGGAGCTGGGAAATTGACATTTAAGTCTTTTTTTTTCCTATTGGGTCATGAAGAATTCCTACCTGAACAGGTTTGAGGCTTGCCTTGTGCCCACTTTCATTGGTGAGACTCTGCGGTGGTTGTAGTCCTTCTGCGTGTATCATGTTCCCTGTGAGCCTGCTCTTTGTAGCAGCTAATTGAACAAAGGATGGGAACTTGGCCTATCTGTGCCATTACCAAAAAATTATGACTCATGTATGTGGTCTGGTGTGACTTGAAACATAGTCAGTGGATTCCTTTCATGGGAACATGATCTTTGAGGAACATGGGAAATTCTCATTGGAAATGCTGAAAGCTGGAAGGTTATGTGTGGTGGCAGCTGTGTTCTCGTGTGCTTGTTCATGCTTGTGTGTGTGTGTGTGTGTGTGTGTGTGTGTGTGTGTGTGTGTATTAGAATCAACTGCTGTGTAGACATGAGGACCTGAGTTTGCATGTACAAAGTCATGACATGCTATGTACATCAGTAACCTCAGCATGTTTAAAGGAGTGAGTGTAGAGTCAGACAGATTTCACCAGACAGCCTAGCCAAAACAATAGGTTTCTGTTTCAATAAGAGACCTTGTCTCAAGTCATCCAAGCAGAGAATGGTAGAGTAAGATACTCATGTCCCCCACTGGCCTCATCCTGTGGATGAACAATATGTATACAAGCATGCAAGCGCGCGCGCGCGCGCGCACACACACACACACACACACAGAGAGAGAGAGAGAGAGAGAGAGAGAGAGAGAGAGAGAGAGAGAGAGAGAGAGAGCAAATCGAAGGAAAGAGGATCCGTGTAAACGGAGAACGATGCTTTGCTAAGATTTCCGTTTTCTAGTCCTTGGCCCAACTGTGTGCCTGCTTTGAGCTATGCATATCTGTGCTGCATCTCTAAACGAACTCCATCCTTTGAAAAATTATACCCCAAGTGAGACACTCTGGGCCTTAAACACAATGTATCTTGAAGGCTAATGAAGTTACATTTACTTGTATATTTATCTACATATTTAGAGTTACACTTAATTACTGACTGTATATCTGTTGTTTCTGAGACAAAACAGAATGAGGATGAGGGGTGAGGGGGAAATTCGAAAGCCGGGATCCCCATTCATTCACTCCTGGGCACTGTCTAGCATCTCTTCCAAGCCCACTTCTTTAACAGGTTTTTCTAGTTCAATCTTGCAAAGTCTATTTCCTAGTCACTGTCTTCACTTTCATCCCAGGCTTACAGAAACGTTTAGTGCACCTGCTACTCTTCCATTCACTGAATTAAGATGTAAATGTGCTCTGGCTAATTAACATAAATGTGTTGCTTATGATGTACCAAGCCTGGTCCGCTCAGCCCACCTGGATACAAGGCAGCCATGGCGTGTGGGTGCTGAGGCTCAGTCCGGTTTCCTTTCTCTGATGTTATGGGTGGGGGCAGGGTAAGCAAGGCAGTAATAGACACAGCCCAGAACTACGGGTGGGCTGATGTCCTGGATACACTTTTCCAGCAAAGGGCAGTGGGATTTGGCAAAGAATCCCTAGTGCCTCATGAGTAAACTCTTAAACATCATTCTCATGCAGCTTCAGAATACCCCAAACAACCAAGCAGATCTTCCCAAAAGGGGCATGACACTGATCGCTGGTCTCTTCCCTGTCTCATTTTCCATCATCCTTCTTCAGCTTCCAATGTTACCCCTAAATCAAGTGTCCTTATAATATGGAGTCTTTAGAGTTCACAGACTGTTTAATAAGACCACTCTCAGAGTGCGTCCTGCACATTTCCTTGTTTTAAAGTTGAGGAAAGTAAGGCCCAGTACCATGAAGTCATGCTTCCAAATCTGTAATTTCTAACAGAGGAAAAATTAGAATAAAATCCAATGGTTTTCAGTACAAGGGTCTCAGCTTATAGCTTTCAAAGCTAAATATAATGTTGGACTTTTTTCCTCTTTCAAGTATTTTTTTTCAAATGTTATCTATAAAGCCACAGGTTCTGATATGCTTCCGTGCAAGCCCCACGTTGGCTTGGAATCATGTGGCACGAGGCTATTGTTACAGTCCCAGAATAGTGTCTGGTGTTTTCAGGGACACAAATGGAGCTTTAATCTGTGATATTCTTCTACTCCACATATTGTACAGGGCGAGGGGCTGAACTCCCGTCGATCCTACCCCATGAGCTTCAGATGATTGTACACCCTACAGGATCCCTCTCCATACATGGAAGCTGTACAATTAGGCACATTAATACCCAAGCTCTCCAAGAGCATCCCTGCGTCATATCAATCCAAGCCTTAGCACGGCAGCCAGAAGCATTTTCTTGGAGGCTTCTCCTTGACTGTCACTTATTTTCTCACCAACTGCTGGCCCCACTTCTCTGCCCTGGATCCAACCCCATTATCAGAGACGCCAGGGAAGGCTCTGCAATGAGGTTGTCTGTAAATGAACAACACAGAGCTTGGGAAGAGGATACTGTCACACCCAACAGTGTCTCTTAAGTTCCTATACCTGAAGAACTCAGTGCTCTATGGGCGTGGAAGCAGCTCAGGGCACACAAGAGACTTCACAGCAGAGAGGGCTCTTGGACTAGCATGTGGAGATGGGATGGTTGTGCTTCCTAGACAGCAGGTGAAGATGCTGTTGAGCTCGAGTGTGTGTGTGTGTGTGTGTGTGTGTGTGTGTGTGTGTGTGTGTGATGCAAATGGCACCTTGAGTTTGATATCAGGTATTATTCTTCATTCAGACATTCTTTATATTGTTTGAGATTAAAATCTGTCATTGAATCTGAGCCAGCTACACTGGCTGGCTAGCAGGTCCCAGGAACCTTCCTGTCTGCCTTCCAATGTCACCATCACAGATGCATCCCACTGTTCCCAACTGTTACAGAGCTGTTGGAGAGGGAACTCTTGAGCCCTCTGCTCAGATGGCAAGCACTTTCCTGCATGTCTCCCAAACACAGGCTCACTTCTTGGTGTGTTTAAGGATGAATGGGACTCTGGCGAAGGAAAATGGATGAATGCAGATGCCAACCAGGGAATTCACACAAACACTTTTGCCAAAGGTGACCTTTTAGGACCGCCATGGTACTTAATGTTATTAAACAATCAGTCCTTGTTTTGCTAAAATGTGCTTTGTGAGGCTAAGGCCTAGAGCACATTAGTTTATTCTTGGAACACCCCCCCCCCCAGAAGAATCTGACTGTTGTCAACCATCTTATTAGACTCTTCATCAATCCTGGTTTCTCTGTGTGGCAATTAGTCAAGCAGAGGTGAATCCCATGGGTTTTGTTCCCATTCCATAATACACCCCATCAAATGCATATCTTAAGCACCTCTCAGTTGTCCTAATAGCTTGGCTTCCTAATGTCCCTTGTCTACAAATATGGACATTCCTACATGTTACTTCCTGCCTGTAACACTTAACTTTCTGGATTTTTTTCCTAGTCTAGCAATTTCTTCATTTAATTGTTGCCTCAGTTTGGATTTCCCCAAAGTCAAGTCTGAGTCAGGGTTATTAAACCTTGGCAACTGTTGAGAGGTTAGGTTGAATAAATTTTTAAGACTGAGAATCCTGAGCATTACAGGATGTGGAACACATCTCTGGGCACTAGACACTAGGTCTACCCACACAACACCCACAATGTCTCTAGATAGGGCTGGATGTAACATAGAGGAAAAACCTCTGCCCTGAGTCAAAGGTTCAATGACAAGAACGGGGCAGTTGGGGACTGGATTAACAAACAATGGTGGAGGAATGTAAAACATACCAGGGTTCTCCAGAGACATACAACAATACGATATGTATATGTACTTAGGTAGGAGGGACAGAGAGATAGATGGGAATGGCAGTCATGAGGAAGGAAGAGAAGAAAGAGGAAATGGAAAAGCCAAGAGAGAAGGAGAAACATGTGAAGGGAGTAGAGAGATTAAAAATTGATTAATTTTAAAGATTTGACTCAAGTGTGGAGTCTAATATCTACAGGGAAGACTGGCCGGCTGGAGACCCAGGGGAGAGTTGATGTATCATTCCTGGTACAAAAGGTGACTTCACAGTCTCATGAAAGCTAAAACACTCTATGAGATAAGTATTAACCTCTTTTGGTGTCAGGGTATGACTGGATCACCTTTGTTTAGCCTTATTCTGAATGGTCTTACTATCTCTCACATGGTCACACTCAAGGCTAAATTTATAGCAAATAAACCCTTGTGGGAGAAACACATCAAACCATAGCATGTTATTGAACCCCCTCTTCCTTTTCATGGCTGAATTGTACTCCACCGCATATATAAGATGACATTTTGTTTAGCCATTTGTCAGTCAGTGGACACATGGGTTACACCCCATCTTGTGTCTGTTCTCAGCAAAGCTACTTGAACATAAATTTTTCAATATCATGTGACAAAAAGTGTCCCTGCTTTTTTTTTTTTTTTTTTTTTTTTTTTTTTTTTTGGAGTATCCACCCAGATGTAGACTTCTTATGTTGCTCTTAAAAAAAAATAAAGTTTAAGACTAGACAAACTCATATGGGAAGACAATATGCAAAAGATTAAAAATGATAGGAAATGAAGGCTGGGAAGTTGGGTCCATTCATGAAGTGCTTGCGACACAAGCATAAGGATCTGAGATCAATCCCCAGAGACCACACAGAACAGTTAGGCCAGTAGCCCACACTTATCCCAAAGCTGGGAAATGGCACAAAGGAGGTCCCTGGGGTTCAACGACCAGCCAGCCAATAAGACTCTGCTTCAAAAAACAAGTAGCTGTCTCTTGGGAAAAGATTCACACACACACACACACACACACACACACACACACTCGCACACACAGACCACTCCAAATGAAGTGCTAGGAAAACCAGTAATTGTCTATTTTTAGAATCTGCCCATCAGTCTTCATGAACCAGGTTCCACCTGAACTCTGAGTTTCAGATCTCTGCAGACTGTTCCCAGCCACATCTCTGTGTTCCAACCGTTCTTTGGTCTGCCTCTCCTCTTCCTTCTAACAAAGAGCCATGTTTCTGCAATGCCTACCTTCTGAACCTTCTGCAAGACCTTAAGTGAGTTGTTCTCACAGCTGAAGGCAAGAACATCGCCTGGCAGAGCCTGTGATGGACATCTTTATCTTTGTTTTTCTTTTTTCCCCCTGGTTACCTGAGCCCTACACCTTAATTCTCTAGCACTTTTTGTTTTCCCTTTGTCTCTGAGAGTTTTTTGCAGCAAACTGCTGTTTAGCAAAGAGAAGCCAAATTCAGAATAGGCCAAGCCCTAGTGAGAGTCGGCTTCTTTTTGTTGTTGGTACCAGCATCACATGCCACCTGGCCAGACCTGCCAAGTTTTTTGGATTTCCTAGAGGAGGTTTTTATTCTGTCTGCTTGTCTGCACTTGTATACAAAACCTGTAATTATATAATAGGTGAACTTACTGTGTGCCATTGTGCTGGCTTTTCTTTTTTTAAACCAGATGAATTGGTCCTTTTTATATTGTGAGCCTATTGTTACCTTTAAAAATTGTTGCTGTTTCCTTTCCTCTGCTCTCTGATACTTTTGCCTTTGTGCCAGCAACTAAATATTTGTGTTTTTGAAAAACCTATTTGTCTTTCAATGAGGTTTTAAAACTTATACGTTTCCCGTCATAAGTTGAAATTTTCAAATGGGATAGCTGCATAGGTGATGTAATTTTTATTCCTAAAATATCTTGTCTCGTTTTTACATAAGAAAGATCACCTATGCAGGTCATTAGATGTTAAATATGCATATTTGATTCTTTTATGTGAAGGTCTTGGTCTTCCTCTTTGTGACATTCTTAATCTTCTTTTCACTAAATAAATATTGTATGGTTAGTAGATCACATGGAGTTTTAAAATGGCCATTGGAGTCTGGTAAAGCACATATTTAATAAAATGGCCGAGGGAGAAGATGGTGTTCAAAGAATATTGAAGGAATGGTGTGCTCTGATCCATTCTATAATACTGTGTATTCAGCCCTTCAGCGTGGCGCTCACCTTTTCTTCAAACATATTCGCTCTGTGGATGCTAATACAAAAAGTCTTTGTTTCTGTGGGCTGTGTTTCCCCACCCCTAAAATCTGTGGAATTTATTGTCATTGAGCGGTCCTTCCTTTCCCTCTACTCTCCTCGCCTAAATGGCAAGTGTGGAGAGAGAACTAACTGCTGACTTTTTTTTTCCTTGTTTTGACACTCAAGAGATGTTAAAACGAAAGTGCTGAGAACAGCAACAGAAATCCCATGAGCCTTTAAGGTTGGTGGCTGTTGATACTGTTGTTGTTATATTTGTGGCTGAGATTATTATACACCAGACTAAAATAGACTACAATTTCCTAATGACATTTTTGGTAGGCCCTTCTGAAGACAGCTGTTTCGTTAAGACAGTGGATGAAGTAACTTAATAAGAGATGAACATTAAGGTTTCAACTCTGAGTACGTGTCGTAAAGAAAAGAACTTGTGGACAGCTGCTGCTACTCTCCATCAGCTCTACATCCCATTCTTTTTGTCCAGTGCCATATTTCTGTTCTCATTTCTACAGCTGTTGCAGAATTCCTATGGATAAGGTAAAGCAGTGGTTCTCAACCTTCCTAACTCTGCAGTCCTTTAATGCAGTCCCTCATGTTATGGTGAACTCCAACCATAAAATTAGTTGCATTGCTACTTCATAACTGTAATTTTGCTACTGTTGCAAATCATAAAGTAAATATCTGATTTGCAGGAGATCTGATATGTGACCCTGTGAAAAGGACATTTGACTCTCAAAGGGGTCATGACCCACAGGTTGAGAACTGATGAGGCAGAAGAACACACCAGCTTCTTTATGATGGAAAATAATAATGCTTCTGTATTTAAAAAAACTGATCATATGAGGAAATTATTCATTGAATAGATCATTTACTTCTATAGACTTATGGAATACTATCAGAAACACGCAGGTGGATATTTTCGGATGAGAGCAAGGACTGCAAGCTAGAGTTGATGCCAAGGCAAAGAAACTTTATTAAGAAATGCAAAAGCGAAAACAAATACAAATCACATGCTCAGACTGACTCTATAAGTCAGATGAATACTGTCAAAAAAAAGTATGATGGTTAATATTGATTGACAAGGATCTAAAACCTCGTAGGAGACAAGCCTCTGAACATCTATAAACGTGTTTCTAGATTGGGTTCATTTAGTTTGGAAGAGTCACCCTGAATGTGGGAGGCACCATTCCATGGGCTGTGCTCCAGATTAAACACAAAGGGGGCTGAAGGCCAGCTGTCATCACTCCCTGCTTCCTGAGTATGATGCATCGTGGCCAGAAGCCCCCTTCTTCTGCTGCCGCATTTTCTCTGCCATGAGGAACTCTACCCTCAAATTGTGAGCCATAATAAACTCTTCCTTTCTTAAATTCATTTTATCAGGTATTTTGTCACAGCAAGGAAAAACTATAGCTAATATAGAAGCCGCTTTGAGAATCAACAAAATCAGAAATGTCTTCAGATACTGACCGGATCCATTTAGAGACCTTCTCTTTTTCAAGACAATTCTCAGAGAAAGAGAAAATTGTTCTCCCCCATCAACAAAAAAGGCCAGGAGTCTCTTAGACATGTCTCGATTAAATAATAGACATGCCACCCTAAGACCCGTGACTTGGGAGAATACAACTGTACATTTTATTAATAAAGTATGGAGGCAAACTACTTATGGTTTAACATATATGTTAAAAAGGAAATACAAAAACATAGTATTCCATACAGCAGGGATGCTGGAAATTAAACGTAACAGATGAACATATAGCTGATGATTTGAACCCACTTTAATTCCCTACATGCCTCCTGGCAGCTCACCTGTTTATGTGTCAGTGAACATCAAAGAGGCATCATGAAAACTCAAAGTCCTAACTGCTCAAACCTGTAGGATCCCCCTGAGTGAACCTGGCAGTGCCTTTTTTTTGTTTTTTCAATTACCAAGTATATGAAATAGATAAGACTAAATTCATTAGCTGAGGCTGAACCAAGGGCACAGAACCAGAACCCGGCCTCTTTGGATCTACTGACTGCCCTGGAATCTAAGATTTTGAAAAAACAAAATAAAAAATTTTTTTAAAAGTCTGAAGATGGTTGTCCTCTCTCTCTCTCTCTCTCTCTCTCTCTCTCTCTCTCTCTCTCTCTCACACACACACACACACACACATACACACACATATGAACATATGCCATTCATAGACTTAAAAACTTAGTCTGTGTCAACTTTGACCTGCACACATGTGTACATGCAGCTATACACACTCGTAGCCACACGTTTGCTGTAGCCCAAGCAAACACCACACACACATACACATGTGAGAAAAAAAAGAACAGTCTACAATAGAAAATTTTCCTCAGTAATCTTTACAGTGTGGAAGGAAATGGGGAATTGCAAGAGGCAAGGGACAATGTGGACGATATACTCTTCTGGAAACTCCCTCAGGTGTGTGCACAAACACTTTCTTTTGTAGAGTGCCTAGCTTCCTACCAGCTTCTCTGCTTCGTTCCACGTTTCCATCTTTAAATCTGCATCAATACAGTGAGATGTTAGAAGAAAAGCATGGCAAAGCATGTACCCTTTGAGGCAAGACAAGAGAAACAAGGTGGAATCGGTATGTTTTTTTCCACCATCACATAGCAACATAGAACAACATGGGATTAAGTGCTGCCCTAGGCAAACCATATCCCCCAGGCCACTGGGGAGAAAGGAAAAATGTTCTCAGTAGAGCTAATCTCCACCCCTGGGCTTCCATGTAATTTTGTTTTATCTTAGCTTTAAGACACTTGATATTTGGTTTGAATGATAATTTAAAGATAAACTGGCCTTATTTTCCTATTATATTACAACCCCCCTGCCCTAAGGGCAGGTATTTCTCCATACAGAACTCTAAATAGTTTATACAGTTAAATTTGTTGACCAGAAGAGTGTAGCTATGCCACACTCGTATTCATGGCAACATTAATTGAGAAAAATCCTAAACTTATCTTCTAAAAGCCGAGTTGGCAAATTACAGCCCATGGGCTAAACATGTTTATAAATAAAGTTTTATTAGAACGCAATCATGTCATTTTTAAAATTATCATCTACAGCTGCTTTAACAACAGATTAGTTCCAATGGAAGCCACAAGGCTGATGATGCTAAAAATATCTACTCTCTGGTCCACTAAAAAAAAAAAAAAAGAGAAAGAAAGAAAGAAAGAAAAAAGAAAAATCTAAAATCAAGATAACTTAATACATGTAATTGGTGTTGAGTTACTTTGAAATCTGTTGATTTTATTAAATACTGTTGACACCTCATGGTAAATTGTCACTTCAAAGAGGTTTGGAATTAATTTATTAATTTGCCCACTCTAGTTGATTATCCTTTACTGTCACTGGGCTTGTAACTACACAATAGGAAAAATTATTTTTTTCTTCCACATTATAGCAATCAAAAATTTGGGGGCTGGAGAGATGGCTCAGTAGTAAAGAGTAAATACTCTTCATGCAGAGGGCTCAGGGCCAGTTCCTAGCACCCACATTGGGTATCTGAGACCTATGACTCCAGTTCCAAGGCTTCTGACATGCTCTTCTGGCCTCTACATACATATGTGCACATGTGGCACACATACAGTAAAGCACAAGCATGCATGTACACACACAAACATGTTTTTAAAAAAATATAGAGAAAATTTATCAAAGTGCTAACTCATACTAGTTTTCATCAGGATTGCTCATAGAAGGTGACGTGGTCACAGGTAAACAAGAAAGGGAACCTGATTTCAGAAAAGGCCAGTTGACTAATAGTCAAATATTAGTTGACTAATAATTAAGTTCTTTTGTGTTTTGTTTTGTCTTGTTTGCTTTGTCCCCTCCATTTTCTCTAGAAAAAACTAAAAGGCTTCACATGCAAGGTCATTTTGGTCAAGTGTACATTAAACTATAACAGCCCAGTGTAACTTGCTGCCAAATAAGCACCCTGTGTTTTCAGTGTTTACGTGTTAAATCTATCAAGGCCTCCACCTGTGCCATTCCTGTGTCCAGACATTAGGTTGTTTACTGTTGGTGCAAAGCCTATCCTGACACTGAGCAGGCCTAGTTCATATGTTCCATCCTGTGTGTTAAGAATCACACAGCCAAATGTTGTCGATAAAGGATAACAACCCAATGCACAAAAAGTTGCTTCTTCTGTGGAAATATGTCTCTTGTAGAAATGGTGTATCCAAGTTCAGTGGAGAAGACAAAACATGACAAGGAACAGCCAGTGTAGATCAGGAAATTATCACATGCCATAGCCCTTTCTCACCAACCTCACAGGAGGCCCATAACTCCTTCTTACCCATTCCTCATCACAGACAGTGGTCACCTTGCACCACAGCTCTGTCTCTTCCTCTCTGATCCTTTATTCTCCGGTTCCATTTGGGTTTTTTTTTTTCCCCATGAGCTATGTTAGTCCTGAATCTAGTAAGATTGGAGGACTTAAGCTAGCATCTAAGTATTTTTTTTTAACAGTGCCCAGAAAAAAAATTAAATAATGATTTGGTGTATCTGCAAGTATTCAAGAGTTATACTCAAGAGATATATTAATAAATGAAATGTGAATCAGAACACAGAAGGGCAGGGCAACCTTTTTGATGGAGGATTTATCAGGAGGACAATATCCATGCCTTTACCCTCTGACCCCACTTGAATTCCACAGCATCTAAACTTCCGAATGTTGGAAAGTAGTCTCGTAGGAGGTCTGGATGATTCAGTTAGAAATCTTAGCATAGGTTGTATTCTCCCTGCCTGTCTTGTAGCTTCAAGACACTGATTTCAATCTGAAGTAATTACTGTTATCCAGTGTCATCCACACATAATTAGCCTCAAATTATAATGAATTAACATGGTTTGCCCTGTTCATGAAGTGAAGTGATTCTAATGCTGTTTTTTTTTTCTTTTTCTTTCATGTATTTCATGCAGAAATACTTTGAAACTTTCATTCTATTAGAAAGAACCCACTTTGGAATGTCAACTCAGAGTGAAAAGAGACAGTAAGGGATGGCTGGTCAATCAGATAGAGTTACAAGGCACAGGCTACTGTGCTTTCTCTGTGGCATTGCAAATCTTAGCTCTCTCTCCATTATCTCTTATCTGTGTGTACACAGAAAGGGACCCAGTATGAGGCATATAAACTAAATAGATCAATGCGCTTCCTTAAGCAGTAAAAAAAATTTACAATAATAATTTTAAATTTGTTCAACTGACAGACAGACAACACACACACACCACAATGTCAAAGCGTCAGTATAAACTCCAAATAGATAAAAGATAAAGACACAGCAAAGCCACATATGTGTTTGAATCTTTTGAACATTATTGGCACTTTAGCACTAAAACACTTAATGCTCATATGGAGCAAATGGCAATAGATAACAAATGATAGGTGGAGGAATGGATAAATGATAGATAATAGATGATAGATAGATAGATAGATAGATAGATAGATAGATAGATAGATACATACATACATACATACATACATACATACATAGGCAATGGATAGGTTGGTAAAAAGATAACTAACTGTGATTGATATCTAGATCTAAATCTGGACCATTAACCTCAGGTTTTCTTTTCCATCATTATTTCAAAATCATAAATTAAAAGTTACATCAGTTGGGTGTCTCCCCATGGAAAGTAAGAACTCATCCAAGATTTTGATTCCCTCAGTAAAATTCACTTGTTGAGGAAGTACACCAAGTTGGGGCTGGATAGAGTTTTGAAAACACAAATACTGTTTTTCTCTTCAAGGAAGACATGAAACAATCTCTTTATTGTCAGAACTTATTTTCCACCCCCAAGTTATACATGCCTCTCTTATGTCATTGATACATAGTCCATTATGTACCTCCTATCGTATTTGCTCTGACTATTGTCTCAAGATGATGTCGAGGGACATTAGATACCAGAGACTAACTCTGCAGGAGTGAATTAATGTCTGTGTTGACAGAGTCTATAATCATATGATTAAATGGGCTTTCAGGAGGCCACACAGTGTGCTGATGACAGAACTATGAATGAAATCCAGGAATTCTGACCATTTGTCTTATTCTCTGTGCACAAATGATCTGGCCTGGCCTATTGTTAGTATTCAGTAAAGGCTGCTGAAAGCAGCCCATTTGCTGGTAACATGAGGGAGTTTGTTTGGTTTTTGTTATGTTTTGTTTTGTTTTAAATCTCCAATGGAAATTTCAGTGGTGATTTTTAAAGTTCTGAAAGAAAGCATTAGATATGTATGATTACAGATGCAGGGCTACTGTTACTAAAGAAGGTTACTTTAACTTGGATTGTGGGCTAACACATGCTCTCACTAAGCCAAAATGATTTGTAACCTGTAAAGCGGTAGTCTCTCAGATGATAAAGAAATATTGACACCAAATATGGAATTATAGCAAAGTAGTATGTATCTAAGAGTATAGATTATAGAGTCGGGCAGCCCTATGGCCAAATAGTTCTCTTTCACCAATCTTAGATTGGAATTTCTCTTCTGCAGGGCCACTGTACTCATTAGTTCTGATTACTGTGCTTGTGAATATTAAATAAAATAATGCATCAAACAAAAACCTACATAGGAGAGGATGATTGGGATGCCTACTACAATGTTCTCATCATTTCGAGATGTTTCTCAATCTCCTCATACAAAGAGCTGAACAACTAGACAACGAAATGTGGACAGTATCTGCAGTAAAACACAGTGAGCAAGCTATCAACATAGGCTCCAAAACAGAGGGCAAGAACACATCAACCAAATCCATAAACCTAGCACATCAAAGGCATCCACACAAAAGCCAAGGGAGCCTCTGCTAATTGAAATCACCAGGGAGG
Organism: Arvicanthis niloticus; assembly: GCF_011762505.2. Lineage (NCBI taxonomy): Eukaryota > Metazoa > Chordata > Mammalia > Rodentia > Muridae > Arvicanthis > Arvicanthis niloticus. The sequence goes on from NC_047666.1 coordinate 38,063,757, forward strand.
TGCCCAGGGGCTTTAGTGAGCATCTATACATATGTATGAGTAGAGCTGTATGCTACAACAATTTGGGCAGTGGACCCGCAAACAATGGCTGTAGGGTGAAAAAGCAGCCATTTTAGTTGAGGAGAGCAGTGTTAGGATTGCTCTGAGACAGTTGTGCTGATGACATACACAAAGCAAACGAGTAGTTATGTAATGGTCTGTCATACCTCATGTATCTAGAATGCAAATCAACATGTTATAAGTTTCAACAGGTAAGAAGTGATAGTGACAGACAGAAAACTTGGTAGCCCTGATTGAATTGGAAAAATCAATATGAGTTCACATGACGGTCTGTCTTTATAGAATGCACATCTTAAGATTGTATATAATATTTAAATCTATAGCAGCTCATTTTCTCCCTCTTTCTATACATATTTACAATATATTTTCTATTTCTTCAAAAGTAGCTGAAACAGTATTCATCATTAGAGTGGCGAAATCTATACCTGATAAATAACAACAAGCCTTCTTAAAGAAACATAGCTGATCTTAATATTTTTAATAAATAATTTTTTCTATGGACATAATTTTTAGTATTTTCTATAAGGTTTCTTTCACTGTTCTTCATAATTAAATTTTTTCATAAAGAAATTGGAAGTTGTCCTGTTTAAACATGCAAAAGTAAATATAGATAATATTAGACATTTTTTCTTTTGAGACAGGGTCTTGCTATGTATCCCAGGCTGGCCTTTACTTCCTGTGTGCAGGGTTTACAGCCATACAGCACCAGGGGTTGATTTATCATTCATTTCAGTTAAAATTCTTATTTAATTAGCTATGGAAACAAAACAATTGAATTTTTAAAAAACATTAAAAATTATACAACTAAATTATGATGTATCCACCTACAAAGTGCATTATGTATTTTATACTATATGTTCATATTTTAAACTGAATAGACCTATAGCCACAAGCCAAGGACAGTTGAGGAAGCCTTTAGAAACTCCAAGGTATATGCTGTGGTCTTTGTTTTCATTCTGTAAGAGCTGTTGCTGTCACGGAAAACACATATGCCATTTTAGCCACTAAATCTGATCATTTATTTCAACAGCCATAGGAAATTAATACAGAGACATCCTACAAAATAGCCAGACACTCATCTTCATGACTGTCAAGAACTTTTTCAGGCTAGCAGACAGAAGGACTTGTCAATTAACCAACCTGCAGTCCTAGAGGAGGAAGAGAACACACTAAACAGAGTGTTGGACGACTTTGAACATGGTCCTGCAGAGGTAGGTGACATAAACATAGAGTAACTTCTATGCAACAATGGTTTCTAGTGATAAGGACCGTGTGCACACTAGACAACCACCAAACACCACAGCCTTTGTGAAGAATTCTGAATGTCTGAAATTATTTCAAAAGGTTTTTTTTCTTCAAAAAAAAGTAGTGCAGATAAGTCAGTGGGATCTCACTTTATTTCCTTCACCACTCAATAAGAAATTAATACTGATTTACCAGTGATTACATACTGAACATCCTCATGCATCTCCCCAATAGACTCTATTACAGGGATTCTCAACCTGTGGGTCACAACCCCTTGAGAATCAAATGATTTTTTTTTTCAGGGACAACAAATGACCCTTTAACCGGGTTGCCTAAGACCATCAGAAAACACAGATGTTTACATAATGATTCATAACTGTAGAAAAGCTAAAGGTATGAAGTACTAACAAAAATAATTTATGATCAGCATAATATGAGGAACTGTGTTAAAAGGTCACAGCATTAGGAAGGCCGAGAACCGCTGCTTTTAAAAGAACAGATTATTTTGAACATGTACAATTCAGAGAAGTATGGACGACTTAGTCTAAGGCCTTACCACCAGGAAGTAGATCCCAGGCTGGCATCTATGCTGTCCACAATTGACAAACATAAGAGTGGATCTCACCGCTCAATCATAGTGGAACGTTTGACCATTCAGAAATATCTGTTCGTTTCCTGCCTTCCCTCTGTGTTCTGGATGCATCAGTAGGTAAGTGAACATCAGAAGCCAAGTCACTGGAGCAGCTATGCAGTCACCCAGTGAAGATTACAACCTGGAAGCGCAGGTTCTACAGAATGAGTGGGGTTTTCCCTATGAATCGGTCAGACTCTCACCTTGTACCAACTGGCAGAAATTGTGACTCCCTATTCTCCCTCAAAACATTGAGAAGTATGGTCTTACTTAGTGCTTGATGTATCCAGACGGCTGTTTTCTAAGATGCGGACTTATGCTGGATACATTCTTATTCCAAGTGGCTCTGAGACAGGAGCAATGTCCTGCAGAAGTTTGGGCCCCGATTCCCTGGCATGCAGATTGCAGTGAGAATCTGATATGAGAAATGGAAGGAAAGGAAAAAAGAGAAAAAGGCAGACACTGTCTACAGCATTTGAAGCCCCCAAGGGTAGAAGACACGTTATTTTCCATGCCTTATGTAGAATGAAGCATATGGTCAGTTCTCAAAAACAATAAATAATTAGCCATATTGGATTCACATGTTTAATTTGCCATATGTAAAGATTAAAAATGTGCCTCTGAAAATGTTTCTGAAAAGAGATCCTTGGCTATTTTCTGGTAGAGGCAGAAAAACCACAGCACTTTATTATTATTATTTTTGCAGAGTCTTGGCTAAGTTAAATTTATGCCACTTCACCCCTTCATTATATAATAAATTCCTTTTTAATAGTATAAATGCCTGCAAAGTCATTACCTTTAGAGTCTTTCTACACACAAGTATATCCACACAGATATGGATAAGCTTAGACCTAGCTATTTATACATATGTAATATAGAAAGCAATTATTCACTGGTAAATTTGTGCATTTCATTTTCCCATACACTACATTCACTTTAATGACATACTTTCTAATCTCTTTTTTTTTTTGCCTCTTTGCCTCAGATATTTTTGAATTCATATTTCCTTCCCCTTGTCTGTATTTAAAAATAATAATAATCATTTTATACACCTATTATAAATAACAATACCTGGCCTCTGATTGAATCCTAACATTGCAATTCGTTCTCTGGGTTTGGCTGCCATTCATTCATGGCTCAAGCAGCACTCTCATTATGTGTGACATCAGCAGAAACTCGAGATTCAATTGCAGCCTTTTATTTAATTAGGGCCTAGGTATTATTTGGTTTGGAGTATCCAGAATTAAAAATAGCCCCTTCCACTGTGTAATAGGCAGGGAAGAAAACTTTGAATATATATTCTAATTGATATTTTTAATGCTTACTCTAAAAGCAATCAAAACTTATGTTAAATATTAATTATAGTATTTTCCTCAGTCTTTGTGCACCTTGATTTATGGCTGCCCTTTTGGGTTCACTTTTAATTACATTACAGGAAAACAAAGGCTATTTTTATGGAAAGAGTTATTTAGCACAGACAATACCTTGAATGGAGGTGGTTATACTGAACTTTATGTTAAACTTAATTTTCAAAAGCATATTTAACACAGTTTGCTGGGCTTTGTAAAAAAAAATTATTTTTCCTTCCTTTAACAACATACTTCTCTGGTCTCTATATTAAAAATCAGGGACAAAGCTCATAGAGGAACAAAGGCCCAAAATCAGGGATGGTCTTTTAAAAGAGGTGCAGTTTCAAAGACTCCCAAAGATATAAATCAAAGTGCTTTTGAATACAGAGAGCATTCTAAAAAGAATATTGAACTGTTTGCTTAAAATCTCACATTATTTCCTGCTTTTTAAAACCCTATTCCTTTTTGAAGGCTAGCACCAGATAGGGACAAAAGGAATATTTTCATGCAAAAATCAGGGCCAGGTACAGAGGCACAGTCAGAGTCTATTTCAAGTGGGGACAGGAATTTAATTCAAGTTATTCTCCGCTTTATTCCACGTTTAGCAGATTTGAAGGTTTTCTCCACCTCTGACACATACAGACATCACTTGGTAATGTTTGCCCTGGTGCTAGGCTCTGGGAAATCTTGGTGTGGAATTTTCTGTCCCCTTGGAATGGATTCTGAATACACTATAGAGTTCCCATGTGTCTGGTCAAGGCAGGTTGGACTTTGTTTTATGACATTGCCCTCTGGTCCCCTCATCCAGGGAAGACAAATCATCATTCTTCACTTTCAAAGATAGTTATGTCACCCACAGGTGGGCCTTGTCCTAGACACAGTTTCTAAAAAGTGTAAAGGAATGTTTTCCCACAGCTAGGAAGACAACAATGCAACTTGCCTTGTGCTAGATTTAACTTTCCATGATAATTTTTTCATATGATCCGTCTAAAGCCTTTGCTGAGTCCGTGTAAATGCAAAAAGTAACTAACGATCACTTGCAACAAATTTTGATTTGCAAAACTTGCGACTAAACACAAGGCTTAAGCCCCTATGATGTGTGTGTTTCATTAAGGAAGTGAAATGCAGCACCTCTGAGCAGCGCAGGTATCTGTGATTTCTCATGTTTCCATAGCAACGTGTAATTTTTATTGAACTGTGGAATAAATAGGCAAATAAAACATGCATAAAATATTGATATGGGTGCTGAAGCCGCTGTCCAGGGACTCAAGTGACTTATGGTTACCATTGTCTCTCTTCTGTAGCCAATTTCCCAATCATAACACATAATTTTTAATGATTTTAGTTTTTACATAATGAGTGAAGTTTGCTTTTTCAAATGTAACTTTTAAAAGTTTTGTAGCATATTTCATGGAGAAAATGACAGAGGAAGAATCAAAACCACAGAAAAGAAGATGGTTTTCTAATCTCTTTCTATGGAAATCCAGGTGATACTTGTTCTATCCTACACTGGGTTTTCAGAGACTGAATGATTCTTGTGTATTTTTGATAGTAACTTCTATTATGTGCTTAAAATATTTAAGAATAATGGGAAAGTAACTAGAATTAACTATCGAGTGTGTATTGAATGAAAGCTGTTCAACAACACTGGCTAGGTAGGTAGACTAAAAAATAAATTGAATCAAATTATTCATCTGGGTTTGGAAAAAAAAGAAGAAATATAGGATGTAATTGGGGCTGTGATGATGTCTCAGTCAGTAAATTATATGTTGTACAAGCATTAAGAACACTAGTTCGAATCTCCAGTACCCACGTATAAAGCCAGGCTGTGGTAGTGATGAGCCTATATTCTCAGAACTAGGAACAGATGAACAAGAGTATCTCTGAGGGCTCTCTTGCAAGCTAGTTTTGCAAAAGTGGGAAGTTCTATGTTCAATAAGAAACCGTGTCTCAAAAAAAATAATGTGAGAGTAACAGAGGAAGATACTCAGTGTAAGCCACGCAAACACACACACACACACACACATACACACACCTACACATACACAGAACATATACACACATACACCACACCAACTAAATAATAAAAACAGTGAGTTCTTGCGTTACAACAAAATATGGAAGTCAAAATAAACTAGAAAAGAAAGGCCATCTAGCTCAATGGGTAGAACACATACCTAGTAAGCTTGGTGACCTATTATTTCATCTGTGACACTCCACAAAAAAAAAAAAAAAAAAAAACCAGAGAAAAAGACTTAAAGCTCTCTTACAGTTTAGTGTGATATCTAGAAAAAACTGTGAAAGTACACCTCATAGCACAGCAAAATTCTAGATTGATCGAAGTGACGTTATCAAGATAACTTATTTTTACATGTATTTACACTTTTTGTAAATGTGGAGGGTTACACATGCTAACATGCATGTCAGAAGAGAGCTTTGAGGGGTCAGCCCTCTCCTTCCACTCTGTGGATCTTGAGAACAGAACTGGGCCATTAGGCTTCAGAGCAGGAACTTTTAGACCCACTGGGCTATTTTGCCACCCAAGATGAAATTATTGATGCACTCACTCAGAATATGGATATTTTCAGTTAATAAAAACTAAAAGACCTTTCTACAAGGGGCCCAAAACTCAGAGGCCATTTTAATGACTATAAATTCTAACACTTAAACATGAAAAAGACACATGCCAAAAGGAGGCCATAGAATATCAAAATGTAAATGAGAGATGGAGAAGCATTCTTCCTATTGTTATAACAAGAAAGTGTTGTCTTAGTAGATGTGAAATCCTTACAAACAGATACAGAAATATAATTGGGAAAGTATACAAAAATACTAAAGATGGTGTGATTTGTAATTTCATATTTTGAAGAATACTCATTTTAATCTGTAATACTATAAATACAAACCATGTTGTGTTTATACTGAGGATGTTGGTTTAACTGAGGATGTTGGTGAAAATGTAAAGATTATGTACCTCTCTGAGGAAGACATGAGCAGAGATTATATAAGCAAACCTAACTTAAAGAACAATTGCTGAATGCTTTTGAAAAATGAACCCTGTTGCTCTACAGTGTCATTTTGATATGAACAGGAAAATGCAGACTGCTCATTACATCCCTTTTTGCAATATAAAAAGAAGTTAAATGTCAACTAGTAAGAAAATAGTCCTGAGTATTTGAGCACGTCCTCACTGTGGATTACTATGCTGCCAGCAGAAGGGGGATGCTAATCACTGAGTCCCAATGTAATGAAGATGGCAGAATGAAAGCAAGTGTTGCAGTATACGTCAATCTTTGTAAAAATGTAAGGAAAAAACTTATATCCATGTGATTCTGTGTGTGTACACTATCACTGATAACAGATCCAAGAAAATGTATCACCTCCCAGCACAGCCATTTGCACTTTAGAGTGTAAGGCAGAGGTGACAAGAGTTGTATCCCTTTGTATATTTTGGTCTCATATACCTATTTGTTAAGCTTCCTTAATTTGTAAAAATAAAATAAAAAATAAAAAGCAGGTGCTATAACTGTCATCTGAGAACCTTCAACCAACAACTGATGGAAAGAGACAAATATTAGATGGAGCTCAGAGAATCCTGTGGAAGAAGATGAGAAGGATCAAAGGAGCCAGAGAGGTCAAGGACACTGCAAGAAAATCCACAAAATCAACTAACCTGAGCTCATAGGAGCTCACAGAGACTGAAATGCCAAACAGAGAGCATCCATTGGATGGACCTAGGTACTCTGCACATACGTAACAGTTGTGTGGCTTGGTCTCCATGTGAGACTCCTAACAGCAAGAGCAGGGGCTGTCTCTGACTACATTGTCTGTCTCTGGATTCCTTTCCCCTAACTGGGCTGCCTTGTCTAACCAAAATAGGAGATGTGCCTAGTCCTACAGCAACTTGATATGCCAAGGCAGATCAATAGCCATAGAAGGCCTCCCCTTTTCTGAGAAGAAAGGGAAGACTGTAGATTAGAGGGAGGGGAGGGAAGAGGGATGGGAAGCTGAACTCCAGATGTAAATTACATAAGTAAATTAATTAATTTTTAAAAGGTAGGTGCTGATTGTAAAGGCAGTATAAAGGTAAACATTAATGTGTGTTAACTATTTGAGAATGTTAAGTAACAATGACCATGCTGTGAAGGTTTTCAGAAACCCTAGGCTATACTTAAAACTATAAACTAGGAAGATCAGAATCATGCCTGGGTGAGAACCTTACAGCTGCATCATTCAGGCAAGTACTAGGTGGACAGAGGGAAGAAGCAAAAATTACAGAAAGAGAGAAGGGTGGGAGGAATCGTGGTGTTCAATTATGTCCAGTTCGCAGTGAAAGCAAGATAATGGGTTCATAAGAGTTCAAAACAAATATTCAAATAGCATGGTTGGAAGTCCACGTTCTTAATGATTATGTTGCAAAAGTAGCTCATTTTGCATAAATTCTCATATGAGGACAAGCAGGATGATGTATTAGGAGAGGCCATGAACTTGAATTCGGAAGACATTTAGTCTGGTCCCCGTTCTGTTATTAATTAGCTGGGTAACCTTGAGAAGGTCACATTGTGTCTTCAGGCCTCAATTATATTGTGTCTAATAAAGGGGATGGGGTCCAGAAATTAGATTCAAAATTCCACAGTCACTCTTCTTTTAATCCTAAGAAGACTATTTTCAAATGAAATGTCAGAGCAAACAGAAAAATGCACAAAAGCACAGTGATTCTATGTGGAGTGGGGGCAGATGCCCCACCCCACTCATACACTACCTTTTGCTCTCATCATCGTCCTCTTCAATGGAGAAAAATCAAAGCCCTGGAAACTGGCAAAGCTCAATTTAAAACTATTTTACTAGATGATTCCTAAGGCTCCTTTTCATAAGAACATTCCACGACTCTAGGAGGTAATTGACTTACAGGTTTAATCATGTTGTGAAATTTCTACAGAAACAGTTGCCAACATAGTGGCAGTAGTGGGAGGCAATGCAGGAAGTAGTGATTTCAACAAAGATATATTAAGCTTTTTTTTCCTTCAGTACTTGTGCCCCACCCCATCCCCCAACCTCACAAGAGTCATAACTGGACTCATACTCTGACTCTCATACTATATTGGATATTCTTTTTTCTGGACTCTTCCTAGAGTTCTGTAAACTTCAGAATATGTGGCTTAGTATATTTGCCAGCCTTGTGGGTTTTTTTTTTTTTTTAATGAAATACCTAACACAAGTAAAGATAATTGTGTCTTTAGCTCACACTTGAGGATGTTCATATCCTAAGTTCAAGCAGGCCTTGTTCCCCTGGCCCTGTGTGATGCCACAATGGTAGAATAGTATGGCAGGAGAGTGTGTCTGATCAGTGGTCCCATCATTGACAAGAGAAGGAAGACGGGATGGGTGGAGATAAATCCTCTCTTAAATGCTAAAGAGTTCTGCAAACACTGCAAAGAGGATCACTGCATAATAATGCACTCCCCCAATGACCTAAAGTCCTCTCCCCTAGGCCCCAACCTGGTGGACTTTGACAGGTGGGCCTTCAGGGGATATTTGTTAACAAAACCATTAAGGATACTATATTTATTCAGTAAGGAACTTCTTTGTATATTACTTTTCTCTTTTCCTTCAAGATTTCTCTTTTCATAGCGTAGAACTCTGGTCAACTTAAACACTTTACGTGATTCTTATGCTCTCCTCTTCTGTTATTTTTCTTTTCTGCTGCATTTAGTTCATATGTCTTCTCTTGACCCATCTTTACTTTCCTGTTTTTGTCTTCCCTTGTGTCCAGTTTTCTGTTAAGCTTGTCTAACTTCTAAAATATAGATACTTAGAAAAATACTAAACTGTCCATTTAATTCAGTTAATAAATTCACATACACACAGGTATATATTTTTTCTTCCTTAGCTTTATTCATATTTTTATACATTTTTGGGCTGCATGGTATTGCGTTTGACTGTGAGTCTGTGCCCACCTACTTGGGCACATAATGGAGGTTACAATTTGACATTGGGATATCTTTCTCCTACTGTTTCCTTAGTTTTTATGACAGTCTCTAACTGACTCTGAAGCTCCCCTTTATGGCTAGACTGGCTGACCTATAAGCCTCCAAGATCTACTTGTCTCTAACTCCAATGTGAGGATACAGAATCACTAACTTTAGTCATGAATGACAGAATCTTCAAAGCCAACTAAAATTTACAAAATGGTTTTTAAAGAAAATCATATATGACCAAGTAAAATTTTCATTTATCTACTAATTAGGTAGGATGCCCATGATGTAACTGATAGGCATATATTGGGGAAAGGGTACAACATTAAGATAATAAAGATACAGAAAGCATTTTATTATGTCATGCCTAAAAATCCCAATCTATTGCAGCCAGTATAATTTTTTTCCAACTCTTAAAACACATCAACATTCATTTTTTGTTATTTCTTCAATTAATTCCAGGATGCCATCATGCTAAAATTGTTTAGAAGGCCTGGAGGGAGGGCTTAAGAAATTGTGTTTATGCACATGTAAGTATATATTTAAGGAATAAATTTGTTTCACTTGGGTTCATTTTATTCTTTCCTTTTTCCTTAGTTTTCTTATATTTTAATGAGAGTTGTATTTATAAAGCAATTTTAAAACTATATTAAAATTTAGCCTGCAAAAGGGCTGCTTTTGAAATGAATTAACTCCAACTGACACACTATCCCTCACCTGTCCTTTTTACCTCAAGGGCTTGCATCAACCTATCAGACCTATGACTGGCATCTTGCTTCAGATAGCTCTATAACTAGCCCAGTAGTTTCCAGTGTACCAATGATCCACAAACCATATCTAAGCTAGTTTATTAAATGCATTCAGATGCATAGGGTCTTCTTCAGATAGGATTCATGAAGGATAGAGCTCCAGATATGTGTTTTAAAAACTTATGATGGCAAATATAGTCACTGAAGGGACTCTGGCCAGCTCAAGCATGGCATGCATGGCTCTGGTAGCCTTACCCTTCTCCCTATTCCCCCTGCCTTTCTAAAAACCATTAGGTTGCATTCCTAAAGCTAGCCACTAAGGTCTAGTCCCTTATTTGGCCCCTTTCTCCTGCTGAGGCTTACTGCCAAGGTCCAGCTATCAAAGTATTGAAGACCAGCCATCAAAAGTCCTCTTTAATTCACATAATTAACATGCCCAATTAAAATTAAACACCTTATCCTAACAGAGGGTTTACCCTTGTACCTTTGTAAACTGGCATTTTCCTATGTGCTAATTCTGTCTACTCTCTATCCAGAGGCAGTGTTTTGTCCTCTGGGCAAAATATTTCTCCTCCCTTTCCCTCGTTTCCTGTCTATTTCTCCCTCATTCTCTATCTCTTGTCTTTGTCCCTTATTGTCTGCCCTGTATCCCTCTGGAGCAAATAAATCACATTTGCTGAGAACTTAGTCTTGTGTGTCCTGAACAGATACTTTCTCTAACAACTATACAACAAAAATAGTATCAGACCAGTAACCACTGGCCTTTACTTGTGCTTGTGAAAATGTGTAATCCTGATTCGTATTAAAATAGCCAGTGGCTGCTTCCTCCATGGTCATTACTGAGGAACCAGCCTGCTTCCTCTTCCTCCTCCCTGTTAATCCTTCCCACAGTGTCTTCTGGAGACCTCTTTGTTATTCTCCCTGTTGCTAGCATCTCACTCCATACTCCAGGACACCTAAGCATATCTGTGACAGGTCTTCAACTGTCATTTTCTCACCACGTGATCAGACCTAGAGGAACCAATCATTGTAATCTGACACATCATTTTCCAGCTGAAAACACAATAGCCTATGATTTGGGTATCCATGAAGTCACTTGTAGTTTTGTCCTCTAGAGAACAAACACATCTATCTTGCTCAGGTAGGAGACCCATGATGGACCAAAGAACTAATACCACTAAAGTCCAACTTGGTGAACCCATGAGTTTTATGGGGTTCCTTATAAGAATATGAGTGAGGGGTTACTTTCAGGAGCAGAAATAACTCAAAAACAGCTACATCATCAAAGTCCACTGCTGTGTTAATAGCCACAGAGCCAGGAACCTGAAATACACTGCAGCTTCCAGGCAGCTCAACAGATGAAAGAACATCATTTCTTAATGACTCAGTTGGTCTAAACCTCTTCCAGGCATCTGCACAGCTGCTCTGGTTTCAAAGTCTTCTCTGTAGCTTGCCTTCTTTATGAGTCTTATTTGTAATGGACTTCAACTTCCTCTGAGAGGAACTCTCAGCTTTTATTACTCAGCTTACTCTGGTATGGAGGGGACGTGAATCTGATCAGTTTCAGGGACTTCCTGAAGCTATTTAAATTGTTTTGCCTTCTTGTTTAAGGAACTTCCTTCAGGGTGGAAGCTGTTACACAATACTGTAGCCAAGCAGGGTTGTTTTGTTTTGTTTGTTGTTGTTAGTGATGGTGAGTTTTGTTTGTTTGTTTGTTGTTTTTGTTTTTCTTGTTCTCACCAGATGGGAAAACAAGGATCATCATCAGGGAGGTTACTAGTGAGCCTTTTTACTTTTCTCTATGACTTTTACTCTGGATAACCAAAGACCAGGGAAGGACAGTGAAGACAAGAAGAAAATGACACTCTTCTCATGTCTACAGTGGCATTGATAGTAAGGAGTTTATGGTAAATATACCAACACTAAGGTTCTTCATTTAACCTTATCCAGGTTCTTCAACCTTCTGCATATTCATCCATCTATGACTCAGGAGAGCATAATAGTCCCTATTACCTGAAAATATCTTTAATATTCAGGATCTTCACTGAAGATCATACCTACAAAAATGTGGATATTCATTAATCAAAGGTTGTGGGGAATATTTTTACAAAGGGAACAGACCAGACCCACTAACACAACACCACCTCACCAATATTTACCACTTTTACTGAAGAGACTCTGGCCAGCTCAAGTGTAGCAGAATGGCTGTGGCAGACCTTTTCCTTTTCCCCAATTCTCTCTGCCTTGCTAAAAAACATTGGAGTACATTTCAAAAGCCAGCCACTAAGGTCTATTCCTGAATTTGGCCACTTACTCCTCCTGAGGTTGATCACCAAGGTCTAACTATGAAAGTATTTAAGTCCTGCAATCAAAAATCCCCTTTGGTTCACCTAATTAACATACCCAATCAAAATACATCACTGGATACCATTGCATCCTAGCCTGTTCCAACACTGACCTCCCTTTTTTCTGAGTCAGAAAGCAGCCACTTTTAACTGTTCTTCTCCATTTAATAAAGGATCTCTGTGAAACAGGTGTGTTTGGGTGTGGTTTGTGTCTAAAGGGAATCCCTGTTGTGCCCAACCACAAGCTGTCCAGATGCCTCCTTTCCACTTAAGTCACAAAGTCACAGTGAGCCTCCAGGTAGAGGTGCTCATTTAGGAGATTGAAGAGAAACAGGAACCAGTGCTATCTTGGGATTCCAAGCCTCCAGCAGGAAGAGTCTCAGAACAGATGCTTTGACATCCCTTCCTTACCAGGCTACTTCCTATTCTCTTCTCATCACCTTTCCTGTTTGAGGACAGTAGAGAATTATAGACTAAAATTGACCTTTCAGTAACCATGACTCTTACCTCAAAATGTCAAAAGCCTAGAAAGAAAACAAGGAAGATCTTAAAAGAAAAACAAACCAACAAACAAAAAGAAAAAAGGGAATGTATCTGTGGCTGGCTTATCAAGTCTATAAAGTGGTCCATTTAAAGAGCGCTGCTGCATGAACACAAGTGAACTGGAACCTCATCAATCCTCACTTCTTGATTGGCACTTCACTAATGCAATAATGGAGGAAAGCCACCATTATATGGTGGTGTATTACTTGCATCACTTCCAGGTAGGAGTGCTTACTGAGTATGTGGACTAGGAATCCTGTGTCTTGGGTGTGCTATCATCTGACTGTTCAACTGTTGAATAAAAGACTACCGGGGATGTCTCCACCTCTCCAGCAATGAAGAATTTTTCCTTTATCACAATGCAAAGGAAGAGTTGAATTTTCTTGGCTTGCGTTATTGTGTTTTGGTCACATTCTTCTCATCAGATCACAGCAAGAAATAGCTGAGTATTAATTGTGACCTGTCACAGACGTGAGGGCTTGTGAACACTGGTCTCCAACCGAGGAAGCGAAATGACAAGTTTTTAGGAATTTAGATCTGAGAATGGCATTGCAGAGACCACAAATGGCCTTAAATTTAAAGCTGTCTAAACAATGCCAGCAGGCAGGCACCAGACAGTGCTTATGGTAAAGAAAATGTATCCCAACAGAGTGGCTTTTATTTGTTGAATTATTGAGTTTGTTTCTTTCTTCATGTTTTGCGCAAATGTGCAGTTGGGGGCTGGGTACTCCACAGCCGCATCCTCGCACATATATTTAAAACAAGAGCAGGTAAAGTAACTCACTGATGTGGGTTGTAATGCAAAATATGAATCGAGAAACTTCCTTTTTCTTACTTCAGAGATTCCCCTGGGCTTTGGCTATATTACCTAACATATGTCCTTTGAGGTTGCCATTCAAGTCCTAATTTGACCCAAGAATAAAGAAATGACTATAAAACCTAAATACCATTTGAGTCAAGAAATAGTCATGGACCAGATGCAATGATCTCTGTGTGTAAAGTTACATCAGAGAGTGGTATGGGAAGCAGAGTCATCCCTAGCCCTTTGTGTACATGCAGTGCTTGGCTAGAGGGCTTAGAGCAGTGGTTTGAACTAGGAATGGTTTTTGACTCTCAAGGGAATATTGGGAAACCTCCGGAGACAATGTTGGCTGTCCCATCTCAGACAAAGGGGACTCTTCAACTGTCAGTATGCACAGGGTGACCCCTTACAATAAAGAACACCCTTGTCCAAAATCCCGTTTGGGCTTACATTTCCATGTTCTAATCTGTAGCCTTTGGCTTTGTCTCTGAAATGCAGAATGAGTCTTGCCACATAGTACACTGTTTATAAATTTGCACTAAAGAATAAATGTAACTATAAAGGCAACACTCCCTTTAATGGAAAATGCTGCTTACTATGTGATAACCAAGAGAATAAATTGTGTTATGTGGACCAGTTCAGAAAACTGTTCAATAATCACCTCACATTTTTTTCCAGAGTTAATTTTTCCACTTTTTTCCCCCCCTACAACATGCTTTCCTTTTGAAGGTTGTCAAATTAGAAATCAGGTAAGTAACAATTTAATTAAAAACAGTGGCTTTGATGTTGGGCAGACATGAATTCAAATCTTCAATGACTATCATTTTCTGGACTATAAATTAAGATAAAAGCAAATCAATGTAGCTGAGAACTTATAAAACATAGTCCTTTATAATAATAACCATTTCATTCTCAGCTTAGCATAGGACACAGTCATGTGAACCCATTTGATTGTGTATTATCCCTTCATACAGTTGGCTGCCAGGCAGAGTGGTTTCTTTTTGGTTAAGGAGTTGTTGTCTTCTGGATTTTGGCTCACAATGGCTTCATTAGGTTGCCTAACTAGCTCTTTTGAAGGGAAAGTTAGATCAACCATGCCAACTTCTCAGTGAAGAGCATTTTAGCATGCCAGGTACTAAAGTTATCACATACATTCCATTCTTCCTCCCACAGCAAAGAAGTTGGTATGGCATGATCGAAGAAGCTTTGACCATGTGTGTTAGTATCAAATTCAGCACACCGACACAAAGACATTTGATGCCAAAACTCAAATTGCTTCCATCATAAATGATACTGACCCTGAATGGCCAGGAGGAAGCTTTGACATATGGAGTAGAATATACAAGTTTATAAAGAAATTATATGTAGATGTCAGTGGAATGGTAATGAAGGTAGTGTGTGTAAAGCACCAGTGTGGTGTGTTTATTAGAGCAATGTCTGTTAGTGCATCTTTGCAAAGCATGTGGGTGAACATCTGTAGGCAGCTGGGTAAGTTGTATAGAAGAGCATATAAAACATCAAGATGCAGGAAGCAGGTTTCTCTACACTGACTTTGAAAAGCGGCACTTCATTATGAATGTGATTGAAGTTACAGAATGGTGTGTGTGTGTTTATGTGTATGTTACAGTGAGACTTATATCATTGAGAATGGTACCTACAATGAACAGATTATGTGATAGGGTAAAAGACTGATAACAGGACTTATACTTTATGTATGAGTGTATATGAAGAGACTTCACGCACACACACACACACATGTATATAGTATTTGAAATATTAAAAATGAATCAAACATATGTTATGTGACCACACACTACTCTTCTACCAATGTGAGCCTTATCCTTACTGTGTAAGTCAATGGAGACCCACAAACTATATAAGAAATTGTTAGATGACATTAAAACTCTGTCTTGACAATGAGTTGTTCAGATAGTCTGCATTGAGGAGGGCATCTGAGGAAGGCAGGGAGAACGGTGGGCAATGTTCATAGTTCTTGTGGCATCTAATAGAGGGAGGTTCTTCTTGAAAGGCCTTCCATTGAGTGAAAGGCTGGTGGTATAAAATTCAATTTTTGCATTCAGTTCACAGGAGTATGAGACATTTCCTGGGAACTAAGAGAATAGGGAATTAAAAAAAAAAAAAGTCTCTTCAGGCCATTGTTCCTATTTGACTATAATATGACTATTTATTCATAGAGTAGTTTCCACAGATTCTGATTTTTATGGTGCCATAAAGTAAGATTTTCAGAAACTTGGTGGTGGGTAACATACTGCCATCAATGACACTGTTAATTAATGAAGAATTCTACTTAGTGAGGGTGAGCATCATATTTTTCTGAAAATGAATCTTGAGAGCTTCCTTGATTATGCGGTGATTCTGCTTCCATTATCATTTAGAGATTGAGGCATGAGATGGGTCTGGTGATTATAATGATTTAAGAGGAGAGATGATATGTCAGAACTATGGGAGATTCTATAATTTCATGGTCTATAGAATAAAAAAATACGTCACATTGCTAGATCTCAGTGTTTTGTATGTTAACATTGGCTGTTGTGAAACTCTGACAAGTTTGTCCTGCACTCCTCAGATAAGGATGACATACCTTTTGTCTTTATATATGAAGAAAAAGGAATTAATAAGAAATTTCTTCGGGGTTTTAGCTATAATAGCATATATGTGGGGAGAAAGAAATTATTCATTAATAATTTCCCAGAAATTATTCATAATTTCATTTAATGATATTATAGACCCTAGACCTTCTAGACGCTTCATCTGACACTGGATGGAACCATTCAGATCTGTGAGGCAGTTAGCCATATGGAGGCCATTATGCCTATGATCTGCAACCTGCAGTAAAGAATTATTTTGCTTTTTGGAGCAATGTTATGCCATGAGAGTTTAGTCATTAGTAATTTGGGCTGAAACATTGTTAGAAATATAAATTTGTAAGCATCCCATTTTATGCTCCTGAAATTGTGTAGGACTAACTTCAATGATCTATTTTAAGGCAATGGTGTACATTTATATGTACACGCCCACATTCCACAGTGGAGATCAGAGAACAACTTTTGGGTGTCAATTCTCACCCTCTACATTGGTAAGGCATGGTTTCTCTTGCTTCTGCTGTACCAAAAACTCCAGGCTAGCTAGCACATAAGCCTCTGACATGCTCTCTTACCTCTCTCTAATCTTTCTGTACAATTGCTGGAATTCCATTTGCATGCTACCACAAGGTTTCTGCTTGAGTTCCGGGAACCAAATGCAGGTCATCTGGCTTTTGGGCAAGTACTTTTTATTTGCTGAGCCATCTCCCAAGATTTTTTTTTTTTTTGTGATGTTTGAGATCTCAGTCATTAAAATAAAAATAAAATTCAGCTGCTTCCCAACATAGAGAAGTTGGGTGTAGGCATTCAGTTAGCCAACAGATAATTGAGTCTTCAGCTACACTCTGTTTATTAGTAGATGAAGTCGAAGATTCCCAACTGCCAGGATTCTTTTGTTGTTGTTGTGTTTGCACAATGGTTGGTAAAATATTGGAGTTATGTGGATTTCCTAAAGTTTTCTTTTAACTTTATAAAATTAGATTTCTTTAATCTAAGATGTGTAGGCTACATTATACACCATTGCTTAAGACTCAGGAAAATTGTCATGTTATGACGAATCCTAGCAGAGAATTGTAAGAAATGGGTGCCATAAACTAATAAAACTTGGTGATGTAATATAATGCATGATTGGGGAAAAAAATCAAACACACATACAGATATAATAGCTAGCTGCTCTCTTGGAACTCTCTGAGAATAATTTGTTCACATTCCCCACAGTTGAGGAGGTTTACAACGCTTTCCCAGACAGAATCTTCTACAGGTTCTGTATCACAGCTGGCTTTTATCAGGCAGCTAAGCACGATGTCCACTCTTTGATAGCAGATGTCTCACTTCTAATGACTTAAGTGACGTGACACTATGGATACGTAGTGTCTTTCCTTTCCATCTTTAGGTCAGAAGTTCCAAGCATTGGTTCCCAGCTCACTGCAACTCACCTTTAAATATTTGGAACAAAATTTAGTGCAGTGCATGGAGGACTTTGTGTTCCATTTCAGTTCACTCACAGAACGAGCATGATTTCTGACTACCTATCGCCCCTCACATTGAGTGTTTATTTCAGCAATTGTTTAGATATACCAGTGTCAACCCATCCTTATCTATTCTATTTAATTAGGGCTAAAATCAGATGAGTCTTGAGTCTAGGGTCCCCACTTGTATTGTTTTTCTTCTCTTGTCTGTCATTCTCACTTCGCACCTGCCTCTCTGTGCTTTCCTGTTAGGATCTCTTCCTTGAGCCTCATTTCTAACAGTCTGCCACTGTCTATCCTGAACTCAGCTGAGCCTCTCCACTGCAGGCCACCCCAACATTGTGGCTGCAGCCTAAACTGATCTCTCTTTCAGCACTCGCTCCCTTAGAGCTGAGGAACTCAAGCTTTCTTTTCAACACCATAGTTTCTTAATGTTGCCAAAAAGTGCTGTGGAAATGTTTGAGCCCTAGGACTCACTGCAGAGGATGGCCTTGTTGGGCATCAATGGGAGCAGAAGCCCTTGGTCCTGTGAAGGCTTGATGCCCCAGTGTAGGGGAATGCGAGGGTGGGGAGGCGGGAGTGGGTGGATAGGTGAACACCTTTATAGAAGCAGGGGGAAGAGGGGTAGGATAGGATATTTTGGGGGGGGGGACCAGGAAAGAGGATAATATTTAAAATGTAAATAAAGAAAATATCCAATAAAAAAAAGAAACTGAGGCAGAAAGATGACAAAGCTGAAGCCTGTGCTACATAGCATCATTCTATCTCAAAGCATACACACACACACACACACACACATGCTTATATACACATACATACACACATATGCACACACATGCTCACACATGCACTCACACACATGATCACATACACACACATGCTCACACATGCACACACTCTGGTGGTCCAGTTGCAAGTGTACCAATTCCTAGTATGCTGATCTCTGTAAAACTGACTAGAAAACAAACAAACAAACAAACAACATGAAATTGCAATTTGTAATGGATTTCTTAAAATTATGTCGCTATTGAAATTTGGTATAGGCAGAAGATTTTAAAGATTTTTGGTGTGAAAAATGTTTTAATGTGTCTTTATGAAATGAAGCATAAAATAATTTCTATGTGATCTTTTATATTTTTGGAAGAAGTGATAACACATTTCTGCTCTGCTTTAAATTTGAGATGGAAAGGTAAAATTCTGAGGCCTGAATGTCTTAAGTGGTGTGACTAGGAAGCAATGAACACCAGGAAACATTTACTCTGCAATCTTAGTTTACATATGTCACAACTAGATAAAAGGCCTTCTCTGGGCTACTTTTCTCTCTGTGTCTTTCTCCTTTTCCTTCTCTTTAGAATGTCATGTCAGTTGTAGCCAACAGAGAGGTTGCTCCCTTGAGGAATGATACCCAAAAACTGAAAAGGACAACTTTCATTAAGGGAGTGAAGCATCTCAGTGTTATCTGGGAAACACACCCATGTCTCTGAGGTAAATTTCTGTCCCTTGGGGAGGCAGAACTTGAGAGTAGCTTGCTGGGAGATTGTGCCCTCTGTCATGTAAATTAGATGCAAAGATGGAGCAAGTAGGAACTCTTCCAGACTCTTTTAGAAAGTTACCCTGTAGAGTGCTGTGTGTGCCATGGAGGGTGGAGCCAACTGTAAGGGGGCCAATCATTGGAAGGAAGTATCACAGTACAGTCCTTGAACTGTCATTGCTTTTCTCAAGTCTTAAAATCTAGCCACAGATTTAAGACAGGCAGGAACATATCTTATCCTGATTATATATCATTATTGTGATGACCAGATCTAAAGTTCCAATGGCCAAGGAAAATACACAGTTAGCTAGAAAATCTAAAACAAAACAAACAAACAAAATGAAAAAATCCAGCAAAGCAGAAAAGAAAACATCTCTTCATGTATTTAGATGTGCTGAGTCCACATGAGATTATTTCTCATGATACATGTAAATATTGGGTCTCACACACAACATACATGTACACATTTCCATACCTGTATGAGACCAGCAGAGTATAGTGGAGCTACTTCTCCCAGCTCACTAAAAATTCCAAAACACTTAATTTATGAGAGCATCCAATGTGTCAACATCATAAAATCTAACTATACCATTCGCCTATTTTGGCCCTTTGGTTAGTTTTCCTTTTTTTTTCCCCTGTCATAAATATTCATGGTATAGAGCATTTAGAATGATCTTTGGATAATAAAATGATGAAAATATTTAAAGAATAATAGCATGCACTGGCTGTTTTGTGTCAACTTGACATATGCTGGAGTTACCACAGAGAAAGGAACTTTGATTGAGAAAATGCCCTCATGAGATCTAGCTGTAAGGCATTTTCTCAATTGTGATGGGGTTGGGGGGGGGGGCAGCCCATTGTGGATGGTGCTATCCCTGGGCTGGTAGTCCTAGGTTCTATAAGAAAGCAAGTTGTGCAAGGCAGGGGAAGCAAGCCAGTAAGAAACATCTCTCCGTGGCCTCTGCATTATACTCCCGTATCTTGACCTGGTTGCAGTTCTGATTTCTTTTGGTGATGAACATCAATTTTGGAAGTGAAAGCTGAATAAACCCTTTCCTTCCCAACTTGTTTCTTGGTCATGATGTTTGTGCAGGAATAGAAACCCTGACTAAGACATTGCATATTTTCAAATGACTTGATAAAACTAACATTGCTATCTTAGCTACAGTCAGCTACAGTCGTTGAGTCCCAGTTTTCAACCAGTCCCATTGGCAAGAAGTGCCCTAATTTTCCAAACCTTTGCATAGGTGACAAGCGCTGCCTCTTCTCTAGTTGAAAGTGAATTGCTTTTATTCTTCACCAGGATGACTGCTACGCCATTTAAGCGGTCCCATTCCACTAAATTGCTCCAGGCAAGGGTGGCCTCTCAGACAGTAGCTTACAGAATATATATGCCTTCATATGCACAATCAACCTACTGGAGTCTTCCCACTATTTTTCAAGGTTGGAAAACAACAACAACAGGTGTTATTTTTTTACTTAAAAATGAGACAAGGAAGGCTGGAGGAAAACCAGTAAGGAGCCCAGTTGAGCAGCAGAAGAGGCTTTGGTTTTGTGTAGTCGTTTGCATCGCCTCTCATCCAGGGTGTAAAAGAAAGTCCAAAGAGGAAAACTGGAGTGAAGTAAAGTTGTAGTCACTGCTCAGTTCCCTCTCTTGTTCTCTTTGAAAAAAGAAAAGAAAAGAAAAGAAAAAAGAAAGGGAATGACATCAGGAAAAAGGCCCCTACCCTGTCTGAGGTCATGGGTAAGAATCTCCGAATTCGAATACATGTTTAGAAAAAAACACAGGAAAAAAATCAGCCCTGGGTCTGTTTCTCTGAAGTTTGCTTCAAACAAAATGTTAACTTCCAGCACTGTATGCTGAAATATTAAAAGACCAAGTGAAGTGATTGGGAGGTTTGCAGAGGACTAGTGAGATTTTAAAGAGAATGTTGCAAGATTCCAGGAGTCAGCTAAGAAGAACTTTGTGTTGATATTCAGAGGAAAATGTGTGTTTCTTCTGCAATGTGGATGAAAAATGTCTGCTGGCTAAAAAAAACCCCACTTTTATACTGCTGATTGGGGGAGGGGTGGTAGTAGGAACGAAAACGGCCCCCATCTGTTCATAAGGAGTGGAATTCTTTGAAAGGATTCGGATGGATGTGTAGACTTGTTGGAGTAGGTGTGGCTTTATTGAAGGAATTGTGTCACAGGGGTTGGGGTAGGATGACCTTTGACAAAGGTTTCAGAAGCTCAAGGCAAATCAAGTAGCTTTTTGTCTCTTCTTGACAAAAAGCTTGACTTGCTGTCCCAGATGTGGAACTCTTAGGTTCCTCTCCAACGCCACTTCTGCCTGTGCCCCACCATGCCTCCAGCCATTAAATAATGAACTAAACCTCTGCCAGCCCCAACTAAATGTTTTCTTTTATAAGAGTTGTCATGGTCATGGTGTCTCTTCACAGCAACAGAAAGACAGGGGCAGATCATTAAAATCTCTCTTTTGACTATACAACATATTGAGGAAAATGTGGATTCAAATCTGTTCTCAAAAGTCTTCCCATTGGTCGGCTCCTTAAAGCTGGCAGGTTCAGGGGAGAGGAGAGAGATGTCTCGGTCCTGCCGGGTCTCTGGAGCTGAGCAGGATGCTGAGTGTCGGTGGCCCAAAGTAACACACCCAGCCAGGAGTCTTGTCAAAGCAGGAGCTCAACTTTAATGTAACAACCTCTTATTTATATAAACTTGGAGCATAGGGAGTAGGAGTTTTGGTGGGGTGAGATGACATAGGGGGTGGGAAAGGGTGACGAAGGGTATGGGGTGACTGACAGGGCCAATTGCAAAGCTCTACATCAGCAACAGCTGAGCAAAGACAAGGCCAAACAAGTCTTGTTGAGTCACCCCAGTACAGAAGTGACTAAGACAGGTCTCAAACTTGAGCCAGGCTTAGACTCTCCCACAAGGCCACAGAAACTTGAGCCAGGTTTTGTCTACAAGGCCCAAACCAGGGCCAAAATGGGGGCCCAACACCCATTGAAGACAAATCATATAAATTTCAAAAGAAGACATCTCTAAACTTGTATTTCTATTATACTGTATTTCTATTATATTCTTTTTCTAATTAAAAAATAATTATTTGTCTACCATATATGTATGTGTGCATGTGCACCTGCACGTGCCATTGTATATGGTCAGAAAAAACCTTATTAGAGTTAGATTTGGTTCTTTCCTTGGCGTATGGGTTCTGGGGTTTGAACTCAGGCCATCTGGCTTAGCAACAAGCACCTTTACCTATTAAGCCATCTAGCCACCCTTTTGATAAAATCTATTCCTTCTTACTGCTTATGAAATTTTCATAGAGCCATCATAATCTTCAAGCCAATGAATAGTACCTGGTGCTGTGAGGAAATAGTACTGAGTGTAACAGTTTAGCACAGAGGCCTTCTGGATGCTGTCAGTAATACCAAACACAGGAGGGAACAATGTTATCACTTACAATTTTGGCTGGAATAACAAAATCTGAATCTTGGGCAAGGATGGAACCATTTGCCAGATTCTCAGGGGAGGATGGGTATGATGGATAGGTCCAAATTCCAGATTTAAAAAACATCTTAAATTTTGTTTCCTTAATTGTTTGTGTGTTTCTGTAGGGTATGCACAGGTGTATGCCATAGCAGGTATGTGGCAGTCAGAGAACAACTTGTGGGAGTGGCTACTCCATGTGATGGCTAACTATATCTAACAATTGGAACACTTCTGAAATCAACTAAAACCCAAGCAGCTGGGCATAGCTGTGAGTGATTAGTTTTGATTGGATCATCTGAGGTGGAAAGACCCACTCTAAATATGCATCATTTGAAGTCTGAAGACCCACTTAAATCTGGACCACACCTTCTGGTAGCAACTTACATAAAAGGACTTGAAAGAAGGTTCCTTTTGCTTTTTGCCTGCTTGCTCTCACTCTCACTGGCAAATTTATCTATCCTGATGCTGAGGCATTCCTTTGCTGGTTTTAGAACATGTTTCCTCGGGATACCAACATAGATCACAGACCAGCTGAGACATTCAATCTCATTGTCTTAGTTAGGGTTTTACTGCTGTGACTAGACACCATGACCAAGGCAAGTCTTGTAAAGAATAACATTTAATTGGGGTTGGCTTATAAGTTCAGAGGTTCAGTCCATTATCATCAAGGAAGGAAAATGGCAGCATCTAGGCAGGAATGGTACAGGCAGAGCTAAGAGTTCTACACCTTCATCTGAAGGCTGCTAGCAAAATGCTGACTTCCAGGCAGCTAGGAGCATGGGCTTAAATCTCAGGCACACCGTGACACACCTATTCCAACAAGACCACACCTCCAAATAGTGCCACTCCCTGGGCTAAGCATATACAAACCATCACATTCATGGACTGAACAACTATTGGATTTTTGCCTTTCTGTTGGGAGCCAGGCATTGTTGGACTAGAAGAACCACATCTTATAAATCTCTCTAATAAATCCCCTTTTAATATATATAGACTAGTTTTACCAGTTCTCTTCCTCTACAGCAGTAGCTCTTACCTTTCCTAATGCTGAGACCTTTTAATACAGTTCCTCATGTTGTGGTGACCCCCAACTATAAAATGATTTCATTGCTACTTCATAACTATAATTTTGCTACTGTTATGAATTGTAGTGTCAATATCTTATATGCAGAATATATGGTATGTGAATCCCAAAGGGTTTGCAACCCACAGGTTGAGAACCACTGCTCTAAAGAACCCTGACCTAATACACTTTCCTTCTACCACGTTGATGTCAGTGATCAAACTCAGGTCATCAGACTTGATGGAAAGTGTTCCTACCTGCTGAGTCATCTAGAAGACCACCTTTTGGCTTTTGGGGGATGCAGAGTGCATTGCATCCCCATGATCACACACTGCAATGGCACTCAGAGCTCTTTCTCCTTATCTGACTGTAACTCAGCATCCATTAACCCTTCCCTCCCCTTCCTTCCCTTCCTGGCCCCTCACTTTATTGATCATAACAAAGTATATCTTTTTAGCCAAAGAATGATATCATCTATAATGTTTACATTACTTTTAGGCAATACAAATACACATAAAGAAGAAACCAAAGAAATCCACAACCCCTAGATAACTGACTTTTATGTTTTGGGTGTGCATTCTACTACTTTTCCTAGTCCACATGTACACATACACACACAGGGAACATGCTGTGTGTGACACATCTGGGTGGACATATGCTGTAATGTGAGGTTATATGAAGTGACAGACAAGTTTGCTATCCTGACTTGTAAAGTATCACCGTGGCTGTTTTTCAGTGTCTCACAAGCCTTTGTGCTTGAAAGTTAAGTCTCACTATAATTAAGTCAATTAGTAAAACATACATAAATAAAAATATTTTCACATACCTCCTAACCCACATTTCTGAAGTAAACACTAATCACAATGTAGCGTCTAGTCTCACATCCTATTACGTTCCTTCAAATGTGAATAAGCCAACACATGAGCATGCTTAAGATTTCCATTCATTACCTCAGTTTTGAGTGACCTTTTGAACATCATAAGGAACAATGAGCTAGGAATGTCATCACTTCATCTGTTTGGCAGGTAAGACTAGAATGTCGAAATTGAGTAGAAGTTGACAAATCCAGTTCTTTTGTTTTAGACTCCTTATTGCACTCTGCCTATTAACACTTGAATCCACCTCCACAATCAGTCTTTGTGGGGGAAGTGTTTTTCCTGTGTAGACAAACAATAAGAAATGACTCCTTTGCAATTTGCATTGGGTCTCTGTGGATGGATATCTATTCAATTTGATAATCACTCAGCGTTCAGAAAAATTATTTTCTCTCAAGTGTCAAGGGAATATTTGTTGTTATCCTGTTTAGTTTGTAGAAAATTGGACTCACATTTTGTTTCAAACATTTTTAAAAGGTCCTATAGGGAAAGAACATGAAGATTAACTCAATAGCCATTGACTTTACAGAATGAAACACCTATGAAATTATTACAAATACTTAAACTCACAGAGTTGCTCAACAAACTTATGTTAGTCTAATTAGATAGCTGTCCCCCTTCGCTTGTATATTTTGTTTTACCCTAGATAAGAAGCAAATATATTGTCTCTGGATGGCATTAAATATTTCTCTCATAATATATCATCAACAAAGTCCTGCTGGATTAATGAATCATGTGCATGTTTGAAAGTGGGATTGTACTTGTCTAATTGCGGCATCAGTTGTCATGGAGACTATCAGCCAATCAGTGAATAAACACCCTTTCTTGGCAGTGTTTGGGTGAAGAAAGCTTTGTGTGGTTGTCAGCCTGAGATTTATGATGGTAAAACTATATTTGGCAGGCCAATCAATGTGTTGACCACTCTTTGTATTTCTGCCCTCATTTTGAGTCAACCTCTGATATTCAACTAGAATATTAAGAGACCCTGGGTCTTTGGAGCAGTTTTGTTATTAATAGATCACTTTTACAAAGTGCGCATGGAATGACGAGCTATTTGTATACACATGCAGTGAAGGCAACCCCTTGGTATTTCTTTGTATTTCTAATTGCAAATGTCAGATCTTGAAAGCAAGTGTATATTAGTGGATATCTTTTTATGTCTACTATTAAAACATGTCGAGTGATCTATAAATTACCCCATAGATAAACAGTGGATTAAAATTAGGCACTCTCCTCTGTCATCGCCATAATATTAATCATGGGAGTTTGGGTCTTTAATGTTAATATATACCTTTTAGCAGTATATGTCACTACATATTAAATTACATGATAGCTGACAGATTTTTAAATCAAAACATTTTTTCTTCCCTAATGTCATAACATGAGAAGGAATAGAGTAATTTTGCTCTCGTGAAATATTGTTTAATCTTTTTTCATGCTGTTTTGATTGTTTATATTTGCGATGGACACAGGTGTTTTTGTCTGTAGCTATCCTTATTTGTGTCCTGAAAAAGACACTGTTTCTTTCAGTACACACAGAGCTATACAAAGGAATGTCTGCAAGTCAATACTTATGTAATAGTTTTAGCAAAACAAAATTAAGAGGAAAATATTGCGTCTTCTTAAATATTTGCTTTCTTTGACCAAAAAGAGTTGCTACTGAAAAATACTATTAAAAACTTGAGAAGATCATGACTTTTATGTCTTAATGGATCCAACACTGAAATCCTTACAATATGCTATCCAGTAGAGAGTGATTCATTTAGACTCACTTTTCCTAAGTAAGTATGATGAGGTTGTACATAGTTAGTTGACATGAAATATATGCAGTGAGTGATGAGAAGCTAAGGTTGTTTACATGTCTGTTCATGTCACATCCAAAATTTTTTTTATGAATACCCTATCCTAATCTCTCCATCTATTGAGACACAGACCAATTATGGATGCTGGGCCATGCATGCAGTAAGTACATAGCAAGATGGTACTTTGTATAGAGTAAAAACATAATAAACCTATTGCCCACTTGTCTACATCCAACGTGTCCCTCTCCATTACTACTCTTCTGTACTATATCTGGGGTTGCAATGCTTTTATCTACCCTGACTGTCAGAGCTGCAGTCTTCGCAGCCGTAGAGTATTGATCACTCTATCCTGAGCATTTTGAACAACATGAGTTAGTTCTTGATGCAAACCCAGCACCTTGGGATACCCTGTCTCAGAAGTGGCATGGTTGCTAGGAAGTCACCTTCATAAGCAGTAAGCAAACACAGCCAGCTCTCACACAAACAGCTGAGTGACTTTTGAGTACCAGGAAACACTCTTTCCACCAGGAGAAAAACCAGCAGGAGGCCACTTGTGAGCCTCAGAATGAGCCCTCAACAGACACCTGAATCTGTTGAAGCCCTGGTTATGAGACGTACAAGTGTAAAGATTAAGTTTCATATCATTTATGAGAAACAGAATTTATTAACGGAGAGGAAAAATGTCAGATGACAGGTTTCATTCTCTTTTAAATTCCCTTTAACTGAAACATATTCAACTAATCAAATAAAAATTATCCTATTTCTCAGTGATGATTCAAAAATCAAGGCCATGAAAATGAGAACAATGTCTTGAGCAGAACTAGAGAGTTTTGGAGTAATTGCATATTAGCGAAAATGAATTTTTAAATAATATTTTAGATCATATTTTAAAATAATTTCTTAATAGCAATGGAGCTTACTGCGTTAACTTTTATTTTTATACACACATTTCTTAAGGCATTTTTGTACATACTTTTTTACAATTTTCTATTTCTAATTTTACAGATAAGAAATCAAAATACAGAAAATTTTAAGAACTTGCTCCAAAATAGCAGGAAGCTATCCCAATGCCAAATTTAGATTTCTTTCTACTATCAAGGATGAATTTTTAAAAATTCTGTATCGTAGCTCTATTTTGTTTTTATAAATACCATGTCTGAACTTAAGGAAACACTTCTGGCAGGTTCAGAAGCTCATTTCTGACTGATGGGTCAGAAGACATCTCAAGGTCCTTTTGGTAGCATATTGATAATAACCAACAGAGTTGTCCATTTTTGAAAAATGAATGCCACAGATTGCAGTAGGTTTTTAAAGTAACATTTGGGGTAGGATATCACCAAGAACATGTACTTGGCAAAAATATCTCCCCTGGAGCATAAAATACTTGCCCTAGAGCCTGCTGAGAGGTAATCAGTGCCCTGGGACACATTAGCTGCCGAGTGCACACAGCTCTCCGTGAATGAACAGCTTGCAATAGCACATTCACCTACCTCATGACCTCAGTGCAGAACAAGGAAGTGAGCTGCCACGCTTCAACCCATGGTAGTCATCTCTTACATGCTCATTGGCTTGTTTGACATTGCACCTCAATTTTCTTGAGTTCTCTTCTGTTTAACTTTCCTGAGTTATTCTCAGTATATGTATTTACCTATTTATTCTTGGTCATTGTCAAACTCGACAGACAAAGGTTCAGGAAGCAGATAATTAGTCCTTCTTTAAAAAAAAAAAAAACTAATACACGCACATCTAACGTGTTCTAAATTTACTGTGCAGCCTCCTGTTCTTTATGCCAAGTGTTTTGTCCAAGAAAAATTCATTGCGAGAATAATAGCTTAAGTATGTCTTCATAATATAGTCACATATAGGTGTCTATAGATACCATTTGTACAGTATGTATTATGTACTTGTAAGGGTGCGTGTTATAATATTGTTGCATTTTAAGGGTTCTCTACACTGAAGAACAATGACAACTAAAATCTCGTCAGTATACATAGTAGAAACATATATGTCATTTATCATTCATAAAGAATAAGCAAATAATCTTCACTTAGCCTTTTTTTGGTAATGTGTACAAATGAACAAAGGCAACAGACAAAATTTTTTGTGTGTGAAAATATGCATTGACTATAAAATGACATCAATACATCTGGTAAAACATATAGGATATTCATATTATACTACATCATTTAAATAAATATCCATAAACTATCTTGTTTAAAACATTATTGCACACACACAAATTCAAATATTACTATATAGAAATTATAATGGTATAAAATATTATGTAACTTGTAAGTATACATACGATTTTAATTTCAGTAATCTCCATAGTAATCAGTGCTGTATGGAATTTATGTTTAAATTTTTTCTGCATAAATGCAAAATGTGCTACTATTTTCTAGTTCATCCTGATTATTTTGCTTTCTCGATAGCGTTCCATTATTTATCTCTCTTTGATGTCTTGGATGTGTTTCAAGGAAAGTTTCTTAAGAAGTAAAACTGAGAAAGGAAACTATGATTCAGTCTTCATTGACTTGATTAACAGAAAACATGCTTCTTACTTGACTGACAAATTCCAGCTATTATAGTCAATGAGGCATAATTTACAGATTTATGATAGTTTAACTGTATTTGTATTGAAAACTGAATGCATTGCTGACTGGGAAGATGTTCAGTGGGCAACACATTTGTTGTCCGAGCTTGATGATGTGAGTTTGGGTCTCCATAGCCCATGTAAAAGCCAGGGGCAGGAGCATGAGCACCTGTAATCCTAATGCACCCTGTAAGGAGACAGGAGATACAAACATGAGACGGCCTGGAGCACAGAGCAATGAGAAGACGCTGCTCAATCAAGGGAGAGGAACAAATGACCCAAATGTTGTCCACTCACTTCCACATGCTCACTGTAGCACACACACATGCCCCCCACACACACACACACGACTATGTTGCCATTTTAAAACCAAGCTTGTTTTTCTCATGAAATTGTATACTCATTTTTTCCAGGTACAAAGATCAAAATTTACACATAATTACAAAGACATCTTGGTGAGAATTATTTATAATTGCAGTTCAACATGATGATCTAAGAAATCTTATGTTTGCATTACCTGGTTATGGTAAATACCTCACAAAGCTTTTGTGTGGGTGTTAATAGAACTGTAGCAGTCTATCTTAGTTTAATAGTTGTGTGCACTGGTTTTCTCTTTAGAGTTTAGATGCCTTGTCTGGGAATCCTGCTCAGTGGTAGATCCCTGGCCCAGCTCTGGGTTTAACCCCAAGTACTACAAACAATAATGACAGTCATTGAAATGACCAATGTTTTCTCTTTACCTTCTAGTGGTACTATTTTCATTGACCTTCCTTGAAATTTCAATCCAGCAACGGTGTGCAATGTGGCCACTGACAAAAGGCCTCTCTTTTGAAATCAAGACAGAGGAGACCATACAAACTCAAAAGTCCAACACTGTATCAGATTTATCTGTTTGCTTTTGAAAAAAATATTTATGGACTTGCATGTTATTTCAGGAGCTACTGAACCATGCAGGGACTAGATTCCAATTCTCTCAAACCATCTGTTGGAGACGGCGTTACTGGCAGCCTTTCTCCTTTTGTTACTGTTTAGTCAAGATTTTTTTTTTTTTTTTTTTTTTTTTACTAATTTTGAAAAATAGCTTTAAAAAAATCTTGCTTCTCCGAGTATTACCCTTAGGGAAATTAGTACTTGCTTATCCCAAGTAAACTTGTTTTTGTGTCATGTGAAATAATGGCCATGAAAACATCTTCCCTGTTGTTTCTTCATGAAGAAAGATGGTTTGATATAAGAAAGCAGCCTAAGATCAAATTTCTAAGAACCACTACAACTGATGTATAAATCTTTGTATTTAAAATTGGAGTGATCCACTTTCAACTTCTGCAGGACTTTTGTTCTTTTGTGGGTCTCTTGTTTAAGGTATTGTCAGGGCATTTATTCTTAACTACACTTAACTCAGAATCAATTTAATAATAAAGGGTTTTGCTTTGATTGGGCTGGTGCATATAGCTTCGTGATAAAGTTGCTTGCCTAAGGGTGACAACAGCTCAGGGTTAGGGTACTTGCCTTATACAAGAGAGGTATTTAAAATTCCCAAAGAGATAGTGATGATTTGAGGGTAGGAGGGAAAGGGCCAGGGGGAGGGAAAGGAAGAAAAGCCTAGAACAGAACTGAAACTTCCAACACAAAAACTCCAGGTTAAAATGGAGCCACCAGATTAGTTTCAAAAAGAAATATAATTTTAATCTAGCCCAAAGAATAACTGTGTTCTCACTCCTGTCTCCCTCTCTTCTAAAAGATGATTTTCGTAGGTTCACAATCCTGGCTTAACAGTCAGTTTCTCAGAACCAGGTATATTTTATCTTCCTGCTGTCACTGTTCCAACAAAGACTCCTGCTGTCAGTCAAATTTACATTCAATTCATCAGCTCTTTTTTCCTGATCTCCTTTTCAAAAATATATTTTTGACTGTAGTCTTCTGTTCACAGAGTTGTCATCTATCCTTTACTCCTTTCTTTCTTTCTTTCTTTCTTTCTTTCTTTCTTTCTTTCTTTCTTTCTTTCTTTCCTTCTTTTTAACCTAAATGTTTCAGACACATAGCTTCATTTGATAGCCTGATTGTTTGATTGATACTTACCCATATCATTTATATTCTGCATTCAGTAATATCAATATCTAAATTCTTCACTTGGAGATTTGAACCTTGGTTGATGCACTGATTCTTTCCCATGTGGGGATGAGAGGGGTCTTATTTCAGTTTTTTTGGTTTGTCATGAGCTCAGATTTTGAATTTGGCCTGTGGGAATCTCACTGGCTACATTTATTATTTGCTCTTCTGGAGAAGATGAGTAGCTTTGCATGGTGCTTCTTTGGCCGCTTGAAGTTCACAACCCAACACAGAAATCAGAGGTCCTTCTTGCCTTGTATCCAATGCTTTAGTCTCCTAGCCCCAGCACTGCCTCTGTCATTCACAAGTCATAGGTATGTTAAACTTTCCCATGTTGCAACATGACGATTTCATCTACAAAGTTAATCCCAGACAATGTGTAATCAAGATGCAAGAAAAAAATCACCAGAGACTCTCACGTCTCAAGAATGTTTACAGTGTTACATTGAGTTGCATTCATAGGTATCTTCAGTTACATGGAGCTCATGGGTCAGACTCATCTGGTATCCTAGTACTATTCTGATCATCGTGGGATCAAATGGTTTAGCAGTAGTTTGTTTTGCTAATGTTTGCAAGGGTCCAGTAGTGTTGCAAAAGCATGTTTAATGTGCATTATCCAGAGTCTTGGTTATATCATAGCATAAGATGCTTTAAGATGAGTTTTTTATACTACCATAACAGATATTCTTAAGATATTTTATTAACATTTTTAAAAAATTAAAACAAAATATAAAAGAAATCACACAGAACTGTGCCTTCTAGATAATTCTAGTTAAAAGTTTATGCAATTCAAGCATAACCATAGGCATAGTATTTTAGTTAGGATTTCTATTGCTGTGAAGAAACACCATGACCATGGCAACTCTTATAAAGGGAAACATTTAATCGGGACTGACTAAAGGTTCAGAGGTTTAGTTCATTGTCATCAGCCAGAAACATGGTGGAGGGCAGGCAGACATGGTACTGGAGAAGAAGCTGAGAATTCTATATCTGGATGGGCAGGCAGCAGGAAGAGAAAGAAACACTGGGCCTAGCTTGAGCTTCTGAAACCCCAAAGCCTACCCCGCAGTGACACACCTCCTCCAATAAGGCCACACCTATTCCAACAAAGCCACACCTCCTAATAGTGCCACTCCCTATGAGTCTATGGGGGCCATTTTCATTTAAACCACTGCACACAGTATATTAATATATTTTAATATATGGATAGAGTGGTTTTGTACTGTGTGAATTGAGAATGCTGAATGCAAAGTCCAGATATTTTTCCCTTTTACTGCACCCATGTTTGACAGCACCAGCCAATTACAGCTTTCCAAAGCCTGGAACCAGTAGGTTCATGTTCTCTGCATAATCAAAGCCAGACAGATGTTCCAGTAGATAAAGGTACTTGCTGTCATGATTGAAGATCTGAGTTCAACCCCAAAACCCACATGATGGAAGGAAAAATCAAACTCCCACAAGTTGTTCTCTGACCTCTATACATGCATACACACACACACACACACACACACTTAAAAAAATGAAACCGTAAAAAAGTTACTTTAAAGAAATCACAAATAAGTCCCAATCATTTAAAGAAAGTGTGTAAGGTGGTGATCTTTTTGTTTTTGTTTTTTTAAAAATAACATTTTTCAGATTCTTTAGCAATTAAAATCAGCAAATGCAAGTTATAGAATTCAAATGGAAAGTCTTATTTTTGAGCATTCATAAATGGGACTGCAGAGAACACATTTAGGATGCAAAACTGTCACCTCTAAAATAGTAAACGTCAACACAAATACAGCACAAGAAGAAAGCATTTCAGGTGTCAGGGCAGATTAACAGGTATAGATTATAAATGAGACGTGTTATGCTACAAACATTCTTCACTTTTCATGAATAATACATCTTTATTAAATATCTAAAGAATGTGTGAACCAGACAGTTAAAGGTGTAGAGAAGAAGAGACAGCCTTGTCTTTATAGGTCTGTATCTTGTTTGTAAAGGTTCTACTTTCTGGAATTCATGTAGTGTAGTCCATTCCAGCCTGCTTTCCAGTAGGTAAAGTTGTGTTGGAACACAGCTATGCCTATTTGCTTCATGCTTTGTATTAGTAATGTGGGGTTCCTGTGACAGAATGGATTATCAATAATATTAGAGTCGTGAATAAAAACCTTTACCTTCTGGGCCTTTTCAGAAAATGTTTTTTCTGCTGCTTATTAGATATTTGGGTGTTGATTAGACAGTGCACAGGGGTGGGGGATGGTGAAGAGTAAGTCAGCACCCAGGTAACCCTCATTTCTTTCACCTTCTCTGTAGAGAGCTTCTTTGCTACCTCATTCAACTTTCTCAGGATATATTCAGGCTCATTCCAGGGAGTGCTGCCTTAAGGCTTGGCTCTGTCACCTGCCTTTTGTATCACCAAGATCTGTCTCAACATAAATAATTCTCAGGCGTATGCCAGCCTTGCTTCTTTGTATCCTCTATAATTCAAATGTGTTTTTTTTTTTAAAGCAAAACTAAAGTCAGGTAAGTTTCAATCATCTCCTTCTCATTATCCCCCTATGAACAGAAACTATTAAAGACAA
This sequence comes from Arvicanthis niloticus, assembly GCF_011762505.2. Classification (NCBI taxonomy): domain Eukaryota; kingdom Metazoa; phylum Chordata; class Mammalia; order Rodentia; family Muridae; genus Arvicanthis; species Arvicanthis niloticus. The sequence goes on from NC_047666.1 coordinate 38,097,563, forward strand.
TAGAAAGGATATAAAAATAATACAAAGTTACATTTCCAAAGTTAAGAGGCCACCATTTGGTAAAATGAACACTGTTGAGGTTACTGTTTGAACTAGACCCCGGGAGCTAGAAAAATTATTGTAAGGGTGAGCTGAAGATGCTATGCCTATGGGTAAAGAGGACAAATCCAGAGGACAAGGATGGAAGAGCATTTAAGATGATCAGGGGCAAAGAAAGGGGAGAAGCAGTGAGTTTGGAATCAGTTAGGGATTTAAAGCAGTTGCTTAGAGCAGGCAGCAGATAGAAACAGAAAAGAATTCTATTTGGTGAACATAGACAGAGGGAAGACTTGAAAACATATGGGGCCATTTATTTTGCTGAAATTAGTAGGAATGTGCAGAATCTGTGACACCATCTTTCTCTTGGCCCAGCATTAGTTAACTATGTATGCATGAGTGCATCTATGTATGTACCATTGCACCTGTACCAACCACTTTGGTGGATTCTTTAGAACAACTGCTTGTTATTGCCATTCTATGTCCAAAGAAACTAATATTCAAAGCAAAAGATGGAGACTTCTGGATTGAATCCTAGTCAGTACAACATCAAGTTCCATCTTACACTTTCTCCTGTACTGTCTGAGATCACTGATGTTATATTTATTAATAATGGCCATTTCTACTTGACAGCAAATAGAAGGGAACTGGAAATTCCACAGCAAGAAGATAAAAAAGAGAGAGAATGTACGAAAGAAAAATGTTTAGCAAGGGGAACTTACAAATATGAGTCAAATACCCCTTACTGCCATAAAAGAGAAATGAAGTATGAAATTATTGAAGGAGGCAGTATATGAAAATGAAGGCATTGATACTTCATTCAAGCCTCTTAATATATAAAGTTAAATATTCACTCCATTTTTAAGTGAATGATTCTGTCAAAAGAATTAATTTTCTGAGCAATGAGGATATTCATTTAGCATGATTCCACCATCTGCAATTTATGAACCAAATTATACTCTTGCAGAAAAAGGGAAGTTCATACAATGCATTTAAACTACATCAAGACCAAATCAAAAATGTTTCCTTAAAATTGAAGAAATCACCAAGTAAAAGTTAATCGCCTGCACCTTTAGTAGACAGTGACCATTACAGAATAATATATAACAAATGCCTGACTCAGATGATTTTTGAAACTTCAGCACATTATTCATGATATATGAAGTCAGGGATCAAGTCTCAATTGAAAAGGCATATTCTTGCATCAACAGAGCAGTCAATAGTCTTAGGTGTTCCAGAAAAAGACCTTTTAAAACACAGTTTCATTTTCTAATGAGTTTAGAGGGATCCTAGAAAACAGTGCTTACCAGAGCCTGGCAGGAAACTTAGTTTTAAAAAAATAGGTTACATGGATACTGTGCAAAGTGGAAGAACCTTCCTTGTATATAAGAAATAAAATCACCTGAAATCCAGTTCATTGTTGCCATAATGGAATGGAGCTCAAGGTTACTAGTTACTCCATTTTTAATCAACGTTTTTACCCAAGATAATCAGAGGTGGATGAATAGATAGATAGATAGATAGATAGATAGATAGATAGATAGATATAGATAGATGAACAGGTAGATATAAATAAATGACTCATAAAATCATAAGTCAATGAAAATGTTTAAGGTAATGAATTAGAGTGAAGCCACCACATCTACAGGCTAGGTAGACTAGTAGGCTGCAACATGTCTACGTTGTACAATACATCTGTGATGCATCTCATTCAAACAAAACATGAAAAACAAAAGGGGGACACAAAAGGAAAATTGCTTTAAGAGAAAAACCACAGGACTTTTATATGTAACAGAGATGATTACCCACTTTTTTTTTTCCCCCATTTCTTCATTCTCTGATTGAACAAACAATTGCTTGTCTCCTTGGTGTCAAGTTCAGTAGCTAATAGAAGAAAAAGCCATGCAATGGAATAACTAAAGCTGCTTAACCTGTGCCAGCTAAGGTCTGGGCCAAAGTGCCTTGGAAGCATATTATTCCTGAGGAAGTCACTCAGGCTGGATTTAGTGGATGACTATTGCTTTTGTCTGTGAAGCAGGAAGTTCCACCTTTTGTTCTGATGACATTGACTTAATTTTAATTCGAGACATATTTTTAAAGGTTGTTAGTAAAATCACCCTTGAAATTGCTTTTCTCCCCCTCACACTAAGCACTCTTCTTCAAGCTACTGGCCCCCACACAGGCTTTGTTGAACTCCAGGTCTTCAGGGATCAAGACTAAGAAATGTTCCTCCATCTTTAGCTACAGAATTGGAGCACATGTAAAATGCTCTGAAGGGTTTTATGTTCATGCTTCTTTGATTTTGTTTTATATATGCCACATCATCCTTTAGTTCACTCAGCTCACTGGTTTGACTTACTCCCATGGTTTCATATAACTTCAGAGAGGCTTACAAATGTATCAGAAGACATATTATGTAGGAGCAAGGAATTGAACCCAGGTCTTTGGAAGAGCTGCAAGTTTTCTGGACTGCTGGATCACCTTTCCAGTTCCATCATTTGATGTTCCCATCATTTGATGTTTTCAAAAATTGTCTTCTGGAATGTTAGCCTATGAGGGAAAAGTCACGTATGGAGAACTAGTTTTTTAACTCGTTTTAAAACTTGCCTCTGGCTCTGATCAATTCATGCCATAACATGCTATTTCAAAATACAATGGAAAACAATAACTATTAGATTTAGATTAACTATCATAATTTTCAAATTTAGATAAGGCTAAATTTTTTTCCCCAGTATCATTCAGCTGATAAGCAATTTTCACATGTGCCTGCTCTCTAAGTAAAAACAATTGGACAGCTGAGCCCAGTCAGTGGCTTATTCTACTCACAGCCCCGAGAATACATGTCAGTCCTCTTACAGGGCATGTCTGAAGTTGGCATAGTGCTGTTTCTCCTGTAATCTATAGGCTATAGAAACTATAGGCAGTCTAGGTCCAAGTGAAAGGGAGTAATCCTAGCCTCTGAGTAAAAAAATAACAACATATTTATGGCCTGTGTGTGTGTGTGTGTGTACCTGTGTGCATGGTTGCTTCAAGTACTACTCTAGATTTCAAGAGATGTTTTATTCCTCCCTCCCAGTTTTTAGGGGTAATTTCCTAACCTTACAATTCTTAAAGGACAGTTCATGGGCTTCCACTAAGTACCTATGTTTAAAAGTTACATTCATCCAAAAAGAAAGATGCCAACAGATGCAGCCACAGAGTAGAAATTTATCAATGAAGAAAGCTAATGTACAGATGTATGTGTGATTCCTCTGAGGGCTGTAGTTTGGCAGATTAAAATGATTGAGCTGTCATTCTCTGATATATGTAAACCACAGGAACAGCATGACTGAGGCGAAAAGAATGAGTTCCACTCCTGAGAGTTCTGGGTAGGTTCTCCAGGCAGCCTACTGGGTGTGTGGCTGGTGCTTGTGACAACAAATTTGAAGATCATAAACATAACACACTGCTACTAGCAAAAGCCAACAAACATTATAGAAGTGGTATGGAACCAATAAAATAATAATAATAATAATCCTAAAGAAGAAACTCTTCATGAGGTAAGATGTAAATGAACCAGAAATGGAAATCATGACTATAAATCTCTTTCATTAGTTTTTTGAGAACTTCAGATTATGTGTTTTGATCATGTTTATCCCATCCTCAACTCCTCGCAGATCAACCCCCTTCCCCTACCCACCCAACTTTAAGCCCTTTTCTTTTTTTCACCCATCAAATCCAACTTGTGTTGCCGATACATTCTTAGATGTACGACTTTCCACTGGAGCATGGTCAACTTACCACAGGGCAACACTCTTAAAAAGCAACAACAACAACAAAACTGAATCTCCTTCTAGTAGCTATCAGTTGCCAAAAGCTCCTTGATAGGCTGGAACTTCAAGTCTACCTTCCCTCTCAATGCGGAGACTTGGTCTGGCTTGACCTTACACAAAGCCTGTCCATGCTGTCATCATCAGTTCCTATGTGCTGCTTCCCTGTTGTGTCTGGAGGATATGGATGTGTTCATCTACCTCTGACTCTTACCATCTTTCTGCCCCCTTGGGCACAATGCTCCCTGAACGTTGGGAGATGGTATGCTATAAACATCTCATTTAAGGCTGATCATTCCACAGTCTTATTCTCTGCACGTTGTCCAGCTGTGATTCTCTGTGTTAATCACCATCTACTACAAATAGAGGAAACAGATTATTTTTTATTATTAGAGGAAACAGATTATTATAAATTATTATATATTATTATATATAATATAATAAATTATTAATAATTATTATAAATTGAGAAATAGATTAGTCTAAGAGTATAACCGTAAGTCACTAGGAGTTGTTTTAATTCTGTGTACATTTTGCAGAATAATAGCAGTGGGATATCCCTTTCAGTCTGTGACCTGTCTAGCCACAGGTTCATGGCCTGAAAATGGTCCCACATATGGATTTCATCTTGGGGAAGAGGTCGTAAATGGAATCAGGAAATAATTGCTTACTCCCATGAAGTTTATGTTACTATTATACCAGTGCACATGTCTTGCCAGGCCAAATGTTATTGTGGCTCACAGGATTCACAGTGGAGAGACTGATGTCTACTTTTTTATCTGAGTAGACTGCACAGCACTTTCCAGCACTATGAAAACTAGGCAGCACAGATGATGCTTCTTGGTCCATCCCAGCTTGATATCTGCATGCTCTGTGACTCAAGCACCTGTTGTCTTCAGCAACAGTCTTACCATTAATGTGTGGGTGGCAAACAACCTTAGCGATACCCTATAAGATATTGAAGTCTATAGAAAATAGCTGGCCAATGACTCTAAAAAGAGGTAACCCATTCCTTGCACCAAGCTTTTTACTTGCAGTCCCATGGGTATCTCCACGAATGTGTGTTTCTGATATTAAGATTTTTATTTTCAGTCCCATTATTTGCTCCAGCTCAACCCCAAGTGTGTATAAGATTGTCAACCCATTATTAAAATGACATTTCAACCTTTTATACATGTATGTAGAACCTTATACAGTAGGTTTCCATATGATGTTTTCAAAATGTCTTTCATAATATTTATTCCTTCCTCTATTCTGCCCTCCCATCCTACACCTTAATTTAACCTTTCCTGTTTCATGAATCCCCTTCAAGCCTTTATACCTCTGCTGTCTATCTCCCCCACATCCATACCATAGACCCTTACTAATTTCTTAGCCTCTATGGCTATTCAAAGTAAAACATACTTACCTAAATGTTCAAAGCTAATACCCACAAATTAAAAAAAAGAAGTTGCAAAGTTTATCTTTCTGGGTCTGAGTTACCTCATTCAAAATGATCATTCCCAATTCCACCCATTTGTGTGTGAGTTTAATTTTTCTTGACAGCAGAATAATATTCCATTATGTAAATATACTAATATTTTCATTATCCACTCATTATCTGATGGGCATCTAGGCTGTTCCCATTTGCTGGCTACTGTAATTAGAGCAGTAATGAACGTGATGAACTAGTATCGCTGGAGTTGATTAGAGAATGCTTTGGATATTTGCCCAAGAATGGTATAGCTAGGTAATAGAGTAGATGTGCATTAGATTTTTGAGGAACCTGACATCAGCGTGAAATGATTTCCATAACAACTGCATCCATTTGCACTTTACCAGAACTGAAGAAGTGTTCTCCTTTGCTTAATCCTCTACCACTATTTGTCATACTTTTTTTTAAAAACCTCTGCCATTGTGACTGAGGTAAGATGAAGCCTCCAAGTAGTTTTCATTTGTATTTTCCTGATAGCTAAGTATATTGAACCTTTCAATTTTTTTTCAGCCGTTTGTTTTTCATCTCTGGAAACATCTGCTTAGTTCATATGCCACTTTTTAATTGTTTGTTTTCTTGATGCTTCACTTTTAAAAGCTTTCCTGTATTAAAGATACTGACCCTCTTTCAGATATATAGCTGGTAACTTTTTTCCCATTCTGTAGGCTGCCTTTTCACTCAAATGAGGGGATGTCTTGTGGTAAGAAGCTGGGGTATTGAGATACTATTAGAATGTCCTCTCCTGTGCCTGTGAGTTCAAACATAGTTCATACTTTCTTCTGGATTAAGTTCAGAGTATTGTGGCTTATTTCAGACTCTTGATCTATTTGGAGTTGAGCTTTGTTAAGTGTGAGAGATAAGGATCGAGTTTTATTCTTCTACATGTAGCCAATGATGTTCTGTTCAAAAGCATTTTCCCATGTCAATTAGTTAAAGACTATTTTCCACTTTCTCTTCTGTCAGTTCAATGTATCTGGTTTTATGTTGAGGTCTTTGATCCCTTTGGAGCTGAGTTTTATGCAGGGTGATAAGTATGGATCTATCTGCATTGTTCTACATGTAGCCATCCAGTTTGACCAGCATCATTTGTTGAAGATGCTTTCTTTTTTTTTCCCTTCAGTATGCATTTCTGGCTTCTTTACCAAAAAGCAGACATCCATATCTGTATGGATTTATGTCTGGGTCTTCAATTGTATTCCATTGATCAACATGTCTGTCTTTTTTTTTTTTTTTTTTTTTTTTTTTTTTTTTTTTTTTTTTTTTTTTTTTGGTTTTGGTTGTTTGTTTGTTTTGTTTTTACCAATCCCATACTGCTTAAAAAAAAAAAAAAAAAAAAAAAAAAACAAAAAAAACTATAGCTCTGTAGTACTACTTAAAACCAGGGGTGGTGGTATCTCTAACAGTGTTTTTTGTTTTGTTTTATTATTCAAAATTGTTTTGACTATCCTTGTTCTCTCTCTCTCTCTCTCTCTCTCTCTGTGTGTGTGTGTGTGTTTGTGTGTGTGTGTGTGTGTTTCTATAAGAAACTAAAAATTGTCCTTTCAAGGTCTGAGAAGGACTATGTTAGAATTTTGATGGAGATTTTCTGCAGGTTTTTGGTTGGTTGACCGATAGGTGGGGTTTTTATTTATTGTTGTTCTTTGGTTTTTGTTTATTTAAGATCCATTTGGGAGCCCCGATTTGTGTTTTAATAGTCATTTGTGTGAAATTTAATATTATATTTTCAATTTTTGTAAAGACTTGTTTCTATGAGAATTGCATTGAATCCGTAGATTGATTTTGTTAAGATAGCCATTTCACAACATTCATCTTACTTACCAAGTTATGAGTCATTCCATTGTCTAGTATTTTCTTCAATGTCTTTTCTCGGCATCTTAAAGCTTTCCTTGTGTAAGCCATCACTTCCTTCATTATTAGTTAGTTTTATTACAAGATACTTTTTGAGGCTACTGTGAATGGCATTGTTTCCTTGCTTTCTGTCACTATGTGGTTATCATTTGTATATAAGACACTCATTTTGTGTGCTAATTTTCTGCCCGGCAACTGTGAAGAACCTTTCTATACAGTTTTTCTGGTTGTTGTTGTTGTTGTTGCTGTTGCTGTTGCTGCTGCTGCTGCTGCTGCTGCTTCTGCTGCTTCTGGTGGTAGTGCTTCTGCTGCTGCTGCTGCTTCTGATGGTGGTGGTGCTTCTGCTGCTTCTGATGGTGGTGGTGCTTCTGCTGCTTCTGATGGTAGTGGTGCTGCTGCCGCCGCTGCTTCTAATCGTGATGGTGCTGCTGCTGCTGCTGTTGTTGTTTGGAATGAATGTGGAAAATTTGGGAAGTTTGGGCTTTAAAAGTTGTTGAGTGTTGTAAAGAAGATAAACAAACTGTTCTAGTAGAACCTGGAAGCAGGCAATGCTAGGAGTAATACAGAACGCTCTAAGGGTGCCAGTGGGGAACAAAGATTTCTCTAGCAATTGGGCTGAGGACAATTTTTGTGATATTTTGGCAAAGAATCTTGATGCTTTCTGCCCATGTAATGATTCTCATGGGGCTGAATTAAAAAGTAGTGGACATTCTTTGGTGGAGGAAATTTCAGGACAATATAATGTTGAGTATTTGATTGGTTATTACTTACTACTCTTGTTCAGTTCTACATTAAAGAACAGCAAGTGGGGAAGAAAGAAATATGAAGTATATAGTTTAGAAAGAAAAAGAGCACTTGAAGTTGAATGTTACAATAAAGACACGAGCTGAAAGAGAAATTGTAACATTAGAGAGATTAATGTAAAAGGGGAAGGCCTGCTGCTCTGTGCTGGATGCCCTATGGGAAGACCCTACTCAGCTTAGATTCCAACTTGTTAATGGAGGAAGACTAATGGGTTACTTTCTCCCAGTAAACAACTAGTTCAAAGTATAAAAATCCCTGCCAATGTGATCCAAGGGGACAAGTGTCCATCTCAACCCGGCAGTCAACTTGGCAGCATCGTTCACGGAAACCTGGCTTCAGAGACATTCAGAATGCAAAAGTGATGGGTTCATAGATTTATCTTCCATGATTTCAATGACCCACTGAGACCAGACACTGTCTGACAGGGACTCAAGTCCTCAGGAAGCCACCATGTGAAGCTGTGAAAACTGGCTTGCAGTGGAGATCTGAAGATGCTGGACATGCCAGAACTGTGAGACATCTGCCAAAAAGAGCTACACACACTAAGCGGAGCCAGGCCAAGAGAGAGTATGCTGGAGGCAGCAAGCTGGAAAGGGAGTTCCCTCTAAGCCCTCTGCTGTAGCCATGGAGCTAAGGATTTGGTGTTGTTCTTGCTAGATTTTGGTTTTGCTTTGGTCCAATATTTCCTCACTATGCCTTACCCTTCTTTGATGAATGGAAATGTACATTCCATGCCATTGTGTGTTGGAAGTTTACGGTCTCATTGTTGTTGTGGTATACACACACACACACACACACACACACACACACACACACACACAAACAAGGTCACAGTTAGGAGCTTACCTTCAGATACTAAAGAAATTTTTAACTTTGGAATTTTAAATAGTTTTGAGATTGAAAGACTATAGGTACTTTAAAAGTTAAACTAGATGCTAAATGCATTTTGCATTACGATATGGTCACAAGTCTAACCTGTGGTGACCAGGAAGTGGAATGTCATGATTTGAATGAGAAATATCTCCTGTCGGTTCATGAATTTGGATACTTGACCCTCAGTTAATGGTGTGTTTAGGGAGATTATGGAACTTTAAGGTAGTAAAGCCTTGCTGGAGGAAGTACATCACTGGGTACGGGGGATGTCTTTGGGAGCTTTTGACCTTATCCCATTTCTAGTTCATCCTCTCTGCTTTGTAGTTGCATCTGAAGATGTGATCTCTAAACTATGTGCTCTGGCCACCTGCTGTCATGCCTCCCCACCATCAGGCTCTCTCCCTTTGTAATCACAAGCCATGTAAACTCCTTCTTCCATAAGTCATTCTTGGTCATGGTGTTTTTTCATAGCAACAGAAAAGTAATGAATACAGAGGGAGAGGGAAGAAGATAAATTTTTAAAATAAACTTTCATGGGACTGCAAGCAAATGAGATCCAGACTATTATAGAAGAATTCCATAGAGCTACCTTTCATGGCTTCTGGATTAAAGTCTGTAAGACAGCCATTATCCTTCTGGAGCAAGAAGAGATGAGATGAAGACATTGGCAGTGAGAAGGAGTGTGTAAATCCAAAAAGGGTTGGCTAAGGAGCTCTTTTGGGCTTTATTCTTGTTGCCTTTCTCAGTGTTAGCCCTGGAGCCAAGCATTGCCCATCCTTTGAAAACATCATGAGAAAGAAGCTTCCACTGTTTCTGTCCCAAGTGTCAATGCTTCTTTTCTGTCTGCCTTCCCTTTACTTCCCTGTGTTGGTAATTGCCAAGTCCAATTTTTAATGCTCTGCTACCTGTCCTATTCAATTACTATGTTATGTTGTAAACACATCCCTTTGAAAACAGATTCCTTATGTGATCACCAAGTATGTGTTTGTGCATACATACATACATGTGTGTGTGTGTAATCAAGATATGTATTCAGATTTAAGAGACATATTTCTTACCCCTACTAATTTAGCTACTATAAGACCTACTACCCAGTAATCCCAGCCTCCTATATCTGCCTTACTCTGAGGACTATCACCTATTCTCTAACTAAAAATGAAATTTAAAACTGGCTTGTTATTCCTCAAGTTTTCCTTGTTTGCCCATTACTTCATGCCTCTGACCTTCCTGTACCTCCACATAAAATGTCTCTCTTCCATATCTACTATTTTATCTGTGTCCATGTGTCAATCTCAGTGAGTATTTAGGAATCAGAAGACATTTGTTCACCTTAAATGTTATATTCCTGGAAGAATTCTTATTTGCTTTTCTTTTTGGAGATAGATAGATAGATAGATAGATAGATAGATAGATAGATAGAAAACAGACAGATGATAAATCTACTTCTTGGTATTAAAAGCCTCATTTTCTTACACATAAATAAAATACCTCAAGTTTTATCATTTACTTTCCAAATAAATATTATTATCTTGACTACCTCAAAAAAATGTAAGTTACTCAAGCTTTTCCAGAAATCTGAGAATCGTTGAAACTTACTGGTAATAATAAATACAATGCAAGTTGTAATTTTTAACACTTACACAGTGTCTGTTACATACCATTCTGAATACTTAGTATTTTTTTTTAATCTTTCTACGACGGAACTATGATATAGATGCTGTTATTATCTTCCTGTGAGAAAGAAGGGATTTGTGCTGTGCTGAGCATGGGGCAGACAGGGTGCACAACTTGAGTGCCACATGTTTCAAAGCTTATCAAAGATGCTCATGAAAAACAGTGCCTTCCAACCTGAACCCCTCGTGGCAAATGTTCATCATTTTTATTGAGTACTTTGTTTTGTATCATAGTATGGTTGACATTTATCCAAACTCCAGTGTGGTTGGGGCAGCTTCTTAGCATGAAGAATTCAGACAGAATGGGGTCCTGGTATCCCTAGCACCCACCTGGAACTTTGTCCATAGTTAGGACTTCCCAATGTCCACTGAGCTTAGTCAAGGTATCCAGTTGCCTGACCATGGCCAGCTTTTAAACACATTCAACCTCGTGCAGGAAAGAAAAATGCAGGTCGATGATAGTGTAATTACCAGTATAGTAAATCAATAAGTCCTAAAAGCATGAGCTCCATAAAGAATATGAATTCCATAATGACAATAATGGGGACATAGCTAATGTTTGTTCTCACATGCACCCACTCATGTCTCTTTCTTCCTACCTGCGCCGAACTGGCACTGAGTAGAGCCTTTTGTTCTCGTGCCTTAATGTTAGACCTCTAAGAACTTGCTAGATAATGAAAATAGCATGTAAAAATGTCCTTGCCACCCCTGTTTTTGGTTTTAAAGGTGAGAGAAATAAACCAAAAACTGTGTGAATCAAATAGTAACCTTGATGAAATCCATTACACACTCTCACAGAGAGTACGGAATATACAGCACATTACTCTTTATTCTCCCTTCACCTTTTGTAGCGCTGCCCTTTTATGTCTTCTTAGAAATCATATTCTATGTTCTTTCTCATTCGCCCCTCGCTGCCTGGGCTTCCTTTCTCTTCCCTTTCTTCTTTCCCTCTATCTGTTTTACTTTGCAAAATAATTCGAGATTTTTTTCTATGACAATCTAGAAAACTCATTGTAAAGAAAACCTTAAAAATACTTTGTAAGTTAGAATTTGCCCCTTCCCTCATAATTACAGAGATTTATTTATCCCCTGCTTCATAATAGAAGCACTGATGTAGATACTATAAACCCACTGAAGTACCTCCCTATATGAATCACAAAAATTCTGATTCACTTGTGAGTAATTTATTCACTTTTTTTTGGATGTCATCAAGTCATTGCCTTTCTATCTATAACTGACAGCCAGATACCCACGTGTTTATACATTCTAAAATTCTCTCTTTCCATCTCTGTCCTCTCTCCATATACACATTTATTTGCTGATATGTGAACATATGTGTGTTCTAATTTATAAGCTTCAGGGCAGCCAGAATCTTGTTTATATTATTGTTTAATGCCTCATGAGATGTTTACTAAAGCTCTGTTTCACATGTGAATCTTTTAGTTTAATAAAATGTTTTCTGTGGATAACCCTTGGACACACAGACTACACACATAAGCAAAACCATGGATTAATAAGAATAAAAGGTTTCTGGTTCCCATTAGAATTTGACCAGAACTTCTCTGCCTTTGGTGACATCTTTTCATGAGGTGCAAATGAGACATTTGGCCCCAACTCCAGGCCCTAATTTTTACCCTGTTAGAAGTCGGAAAGAGTTCGTTCCAGCCAGATATCCTCAAGCTTCAGAGAGTGGGAAAGAGACTTGTAAACAGTTACCCAGAGACTCTGTGTACCACCACATCCTTCACCAGGCAGCTCCTCAATGTTACCTCATGTCTCCTTTCAGAGAAATCATCCAGCATGCTTCATCTTCTCATAAAAGTGTGGGAATAGAAAATCTTCATAAAGAAACTCAACATTCAGTAGAATGTATTTGAGTTTGGCCATGTTTCAAAAATGGTATCTATATGCAAAGGAAACAGGGCACTATGTTCATAGGCATGCCTAATATTTCCTCATTTTAATGCCAGAAGACAGATATAGTTAGAGATCAGTTAATAAAAATACACTATTACCTTCATATAACCAAGAGAATCCAGTATAATCGTACTATAAACAAGATAGAACTTTATTAGTATTTCTAAAAGATGTTTTATTGTTTAAAATTATGAGAGTGCATGTGTGTGCACACATATGCTTGGGTGCGTGGGAGGTGCACACGAGGGCAGGTTCTCAGAGAGGCCAGAAGAGGGCGTTGGAATCCATGAAACTGGAACTAAAGAGGGCTGGGAGTAGTCTGACATGTGTGCTGGGAATTGAACTTGGGTCCTCTGCAAAGCAGTAAGAGCTCCTAACAACTGAGCCTTCTCTCCAGCCTGTGAATTTTGCTACTCTTGGCAGCCTTTGACTAGACAAACAAGTCTTGCCAAATCCTAGGAGTCCTAACCCACTGCTCCTGTTTATAGCCTTCATCACATTTGTTAAACACAGCTGCTTCTATCAAGCCATTGCCTCAGATCTCCAGACAGGAGTGAAAAACAGAATAGGCAAATGTCTCCAGCCTAAGGATTCACCTAGGATATTTTAAATGGCATTTCTCCTTGCATCTTACCCACCAAAACTTACCTACACAGCTCTCCTTGGTTGCCAGGAAGACATGGAAATGTGATATTTCGAATGAATAGAAATAAATCCAAAGAAATACGAGTAAAAAGAATAGGGTATTTTTTTCCCATAAATACAATTTAAGGGCTCAACTCACTGACAAGTTATAAAATTATCTAAGCACTGATGGTTGTGTCTGGGAAAGGGCAGTGTTGAGTTTAAAGCTAGATGTTACTTCTGGGAAGCAACGTGTGGCCATCGCCCCACTCCTTCAGCCTCAACTTCCTTGCATTCAGACTATAAAGGCTCATCATGGAGACTTGGTGAGGGCATATACAAACTGCTTAGGGCAAAAAAATCTTATCTTAGGATCTTCTCACCAAAGTGCCCAAGACTATGTTTTAAAACAAAATTCTTACAAGGGTAGTATATTATGGGAAAAAAAATTCTTTACAATATACACAAGACTTAGCAAGAAAGAAATAAGGAAACTATAAAGTCTTGAAATTTGGTATCATGTGGTTTATCACAGAATCCTTAAAAAGGTGTGGGGGATCTCTTCCATATAGCTGGAAATAATGGTAGATTTTTAAATACAGGAAAATTAATATTGTCCAAGTTAAGAATGGTTCTAACATATCAACAACTTATTCTTAACATATAGATTTGGTTCAGTTGAATAATACCTCAATTTATTATTTGGGAACACAGTTTCCTAAATTACAGGTATTGAAACTAACAGAAAACCTTAGAGTTACACCTTAAGCACCACTGGTCACCTCCCCTGTGGAAAGGCAAATACTATTAAGGAATTAGCTAGTATTGTCTGTATGGAAAGCTTCAGGAACTCCCTCTATGAACAGGTTTTGTCTGGCTTCTGTGATTGCTTTCTCCCTTTCCCCATTCCTGTATGCCCTCTCTTTGTGCCTCCTCTTTGATTATAAGATCATCCCACAGGAATCAGCCTTTAGGTTCAGTGACTTCAAGCTGTGCAACAGGAAGTTCTGTCTGTAAGGGACTCCTAACCCCTCAGCTCCCTCCTACCTACGCCAACCCCCATCTACATTTGACCAGATCTTCTGCCCTCTTCCTGTCTTATCTTCAGGTTGTCGCCCCTGTTTTCTTCCTTAAGGTTTTCTCTTCTTTATGGTTTAGATAGCTTTAGTTATTGCCTCCTGTGAGTTAAAATCAGAAAAATAATGTATTCATGTAATTAATTTCAAATATTCATACTCATTTGTTTAAAACGCATCCATACTTATTGACAGCCTGTTGTAATATTTATGTAGAACTAATAAATACATATAAATTGATGAAGAAATAAAAGTCGCCAGCCTCGGGAGTCTATGATTGTTCAGCTAACAGACACTAAATGTCTTCTGTATACGCTTTATCTGATAGAACTGTTTATGAGTTACTCATGGACCAAAAGGGCTGACAAAGAAGGATGAAGCACCTTTTTATTTTATTCCATTAGTTGAAGTAGATTTTAAGAGCTTTGGACCCCAGGCAGATGCCTTATCTGTCTGTTTCTATCTTCAGTTCTGCCAAGATTGTTGGAATTATATATTTTTGAACAAAGAACACTATTCAGACTTGCTGGTCCTAGGATATTCCTAAGTACAGATCCCTTAAGTTTGTGCAAAGGGCAAAAGGGCACTTTCATCATGAGCCATTTATATGTTAGTATGAACTTGTTAGATGCCTTTCTTAGCACAGGATGAAGTGTACAACCAACAGTAGGTAGAGGAGAAAGAGATCATATCGACTCTCAGGGCCTGGAGATACTCTCCGTCCTCGAGAAGAGAGGACAGTAGACAAGTAGCTGGGGATTCTGGAAGGCTTCCTCTGATCAAACAAAGTCCCTCCTATCTACCAAACCATTCTTGCTTACACCTCAGAACTTCCGAGCAAACGTACGTATGCAGCATATCCAACAACTGAAAGCTGAGTTTTCTTTGCAACATGAGGGGTTTAACCTCAACATGTACCACAAATATGAGAGGTCTGGGGATTAAGTACAGCATGAAAGCTGTCTTACACATCAAGTTGTGAGTGATTGAAGATTACCTTCTAATTAGAAAGGTATGGTATGGTCAGGAAAATTCAAACAGTTAACTAAAGTTTCCTGTTCATGATAACCCCTCAAATTAATAAAGGATGTCAGGGTTCCTCCCCATTTCATAAACAATGAGATTACTTAGGGATGATGAGAAAGTGCTGATTAATTGTTTTGTTTTAAAACAATTAATTAAATATTGTTTGAAGTTATTCATCGTAGCTAGTTGACATTTTAATGTATAAATATAATTGCAAGCTCTTAATAATGCCTAATTTTGCATTGATATATATGTTAGCCATTGTGTGTTTGAAAGAGAATCATAAAATGTAAAACTTTATGTTTAATCGCCAGTGTCAAAAGTTATTAGGTAATAACCACTGCGAGGCGAATGTGGTGAAAGACACAAAGGCCCATATTTAAGACATAATTTTTCTAATAATTCCTCTGATTTTAAGATGTCATGGCGTCATATGAAGGTTAAAGGGTCAGATACCAAATGGACTTTTTTAAAAATGTTAAGTGATCATTTTGCACTCATAAAAGGGTTAAGATTACTGGAAGCAGCAATCGTCTTGGACCATCATCTGGGTACATCAATGGCTAGAGAGACAATAAAACCTGCCTCAGAGTGAGTAGCCAGAAAACCAACTGAATGGCAGGGGAATAGAGGGGCAGATGTTTAAATGGGGGCGGCCCCAAAGGGGAAACAAATACAACGCATTGGAGTTTGTAAAACTGGAACTCAGACACCAGAACACGGAAGCTCTGCCTCATTCATCCACACCTGTAACCCGCATCCCAATTCTCCTTTGCCCACAGAAGGTCTCAGCACAATGCCTGGCCCACGGCTGCAATGCAGCTCTGAGGAAAGCAAAGGGTTGTGCCAGTGCTGAACTGTCTTTAGATTACATTTTTCACTATTGAAAGCTTTGGCTATGAGTATGTGTGAGATCCATTAGGATTGTAACTATAATATATTTTATGCAGTCTTTGTCTATATGCCAACAAATAAAACTTTAGGGCAAGAATAAATGAGGAAAAAAAGAGAGAAATTTTTGTTGTTGTTTTTTAGTTTTCTAATAGAAGAACTGATTCCCCTCCCCTCACAAAATATGACACTTAACTTTTTTTTTGAAGCTGGCGTAAGTGTTAGTAAAAGTGTCCTAGTGGATGCATTCTGGGATTTTTTTTTTCATTTTTTATTAAATAAAAGTATTTTTCAACTAAATAAAAGGCATCAGCATATAGGAAGAATGGGATGAGAGGATGGCTGAGGAGAAGTGAAGAGGTCAGTCAGCTCAGAAATGGAGAGACTAATTAACATTCCTCAGACTACAGGGGGTGGGGACCGACCTATGGGTGGGGGAGGCCCAGAGTACATGGACATATCCCACAGGACTGACCACTGGCCACCCGCAGACAAGGGAAGTCCATGCCACCTCATTCCCTAAAGACCAATCAGTTTAAAAGTCATACTGTTCTGTCAATCATATTGTGTCTAGTTGCTGTTTCTCTAGAAACTCTATAAAAACCCACTGAACAAGCTGTGAGGCAGGGGTGGGGGCAGTTGTCACCTCTCCTTTTGATTTCAGGATGACCCCAGCATACTGGAACAATAAAATTTTTCTTGCTTTTGCATTTAATCCCTGGATCCCTGGCTCCGTGTTGTTCACTCAGGGTGTCTCAGGTAAACTAAGGCTCACCAGAGTCTTACTCTGGCAAGGGGGTATTTGTAAACTGGGTAGACAATAGGGAGTTACTCTTCAGAATATACAAGGAACTCAACTCAGTAGCAAGAAAACACAAAACACATTTTTTTTCTTTTCAAATTTTTATTTATTTGTTTAAAATGGTGTGCATATTTACAAGATACATGTGTACGATATAGCTTAATCATATTTGCCCTTCTAAAGTGCCATCCCAACTCCATGTCTTCTTTCTGTAATTTTTAGTTAATAATTGTTTTGTTATTTGAGAATTCCTGTGTGCAAAAAGTACATTAGTACATTTTGATCAAATCTGCTCCTCATTTTCTTTTCTTTCAGTTCCTCCTCTATGGCCTCCCAAAGCGTTTCCCTCCCATCTTCAAAGGCTCTTCGCTTTCCTAAACATAGTGAGTCCACTTGGTGCTGACTGGATGTACATGAGTGTACAACTTAAGGACTTACATAGGCATTACTAAAAAGTATATGTACATGTGTCCTGCAGGTATAGGAAGACATGTTCAATGTCACTTGTCACTGTAGAAATATAAATTCAAACTACAAGACTCATGTGTAAAATCCTCAGAGAAACAAAATACTTAAAAAGTTAGGAAATTGACAGTGGGGCATCATCTCATACCAGGTAGAAGGGCTACTACCAAAATGATGAGGACAGGTGTGCTGAAGGATGTAGAAGAAAGGGAGAGATTTGCAAGCAGAGTGGTATAGCTGTTGTGAGAAGCATAGGAGGATGTTTGCAATCTAAACCCAGAATCCCAGGATTCTATTTGGTTATAAGCCCATAGGACAAGCAATCTGCATACTGAAGAAACAACTATATCCTGTGCAAACTGTAGCATCATCCCCAGTAGCTAAGATAGGAAGCCAACATAAGTACTTATCAACAGATGAATGGGTAAGGAAACAAAAGGCATGCACATGATAGAATACAATACAGCCTTCAAGAATGAAGAGAAATCCTGTAAAATCAAGTAAACCTGAGACCATTAGGCTAAAAAAGTAAAGGCAGGCATAAAAATGATGATATATTTACACACACTTAAGTTGTTCTTATACCAATAAAGGATAATGTAGTAGCTACCTATTATAAACTTAGCAGTGTGGAGATTATGTGCCATCGAATACTACCACATTTTAGTTACGACAAACAAGCTCGAGAAGTCTATTCTATACCATATCTATTCTACATCACAGTTGGTGCTCGTATACTGTGAAACTGCTAAGACAGATTTGGATTGTTCTCACCACAAAGAAAATGATAACTCTGTGAGGTGATGCATGCATTGTCTCTTGAGGTAGCCATTCCACACACAATAAATACATTACAACACACTTGCCATATATAAATACACATTTAACTTGTCAGCTAAATAAAGTACACCAAATTACTTTAAAATACAGAGGCACATTTTAATTCTTGGTAAAGCACTTGCACAGTTTTAAGAAATTTGCATCAACAGAGTAGAGGCATCCTTGGGAAAGGGAGAGGCACTCTGAGCAGCCTGGCTACCATCAAGTGCTAGCACTATCTCGTCTCATTTTTGCTCATGTTATGAGAGAGGCTACATCTGCAGAGTGTCAAAATATCCAGATGCAAAGGGGAAAAGCTCTCCATCGGGCTGCCTTGTTTAGCAGCTCCCAGACTCCTCGAGTTTGGAGGTACAGTGATGCTGGGGCTGTTCCGGCAGCATCTGGATGTTTGGCATTGTGGAGCCACAATGAGAGACGAAGTGCTAAGCTTTACAGCTGTAAGCCTAACACACACAAACACACCCTCTTTTTTCTTATGTTGTGCAGAAATTGTCTTCTTTTCCAGAATAATTTCTATATCAGCTTATGTGTTTCCTGTTGCAAGCCCAGAAAGTATTATCCCTGTTTAGCTGAAGAGTGACCAGAATTTTAGAAGTCAGAACTCCAGGAGGCACTGGGTAGCGGGTAGCAGAAAAGGAAAATAATAGTTTGTCAGCCTAATAGACACGGCAGATGTGATGGAGAAGTGAAAGAATATTAAGGATGAATCTTTAGGAAATTATAGAAATGAAAATAATGAAGATTTATTTATGAGCGAGGTAGGACATGGGGAGATGAATTGTGGCATTAATGTATGAGGCTATGCTGTAGAGAAATAAGTGATACTTATAAATTCTGTGATGGTTATAAAAAAATGAAGGCTAGTGGTTTGAGTAAATAAACTGAGCTGAGGTAAACATGAACTGCTACATAATGTTCTTAGAAGGAAATGGGCCACATTGACAACACTGGTCCCATAAAATTATAATGGAGCTGAATGTTTCCCCGTTACCCAGGGTCGGCAAAGCTGTCATAACTTCACTGCAGAGCCACACATTATCCACTTGCTCACGCCACACCAATGTGAGCCCACCTGCTATGCTGTCGCTTGTATCCGTAAAAGTGCAGCGCACACAAATGATTATGACATAGCATTCAATAATAAATGCCTAAGCTCCTGGTTTATGAGCTTACTGTTTATTGTCATTTGAAAGTCCACTCCTACTTGCCAATAAAGCTTTTGGTAAATCGGTACAGCCTCTTCCACCTTCCCCCATGGGTGTCCTGCACCTCCTCATTGCATCAGGAGGCATGTTCATGGTCCAGTGTTACAGCAATGCAACTGTTCAATGACGTGTTTCGTCTAATGCATTTCATGCAGCGCACCCTCCTGTTAAGCAACTGCGGCTGTGTGTGTTGATTCCGCTGGGATTATCGGCACTGTTGCAGCTTGGGAAGTGTTAATGACTTCATATTACAGATAATGTTTATTTTGATAGTTTCAAACAAGATGAACACATCTCTGAAAATGCATGTATTTCTGTGGCAACTATAGAAGCTGTTTTCTTGGATGGGTTGTATATGTGTGTATACATTCGTATGGGTATACACATGTATGTCCATGTGTTGCACATGCAAATAAAGTCTAGAGTTCAGTATCAGGTGTCTCCTTCAGTCTTTCTTCCCCTTACTTTTTGAGGCACATTCTCTCATTAGTCCTGGAACTTAGTAATTTGGCTAGGCTAGCTGACAAATGAACTCCAGGGATCCTCCTGTCTCTACTCCCACCAGAAGAATGAATACAGACTAATAATGTCCCTGAGCCTATTTTTGGTTGAGTGCTGGAGACCCAAATTTAGGACTTCTTGTTTGGATGACAATTGCTCTGGGACTGTGCTGATTTCTCAGCCCAAGAGCTCTTGTCCTTTGGTACAAAATGTAGAGCACAATTTCTCCAGAGTTTGCCCTTGTGATTTCCCATGAGTCAATGACTAACATTTGTCTGTTTTGCTTTCTAGGAGGCAAGACAGAAACAAATCCTTTGCCCTCCCGTGCCCCAAGTTCTCAGGTTCTTCCCAATCTGCCAGGTATTTTGAAATGTATTAAATTCTAAGGACTGTTTTGTGTTTCAGGAAATTGAAACCACAGGAGTTCATCTATGAGATATCATGCACGAAAATGATCTTGTTTAGGATGAAGTTATATTATTTAAGTCGGAGCGTGTCTACTACCACTTTGTTTAAATCGGAGCAGAGGATATCCGTATCCTTAAAATTTTAGGAAAATTGTTTTCTAGATGATTTGAGTTTGTGAAGGACTCTTATAACTTAATACATAGCCAGTTAGGAAACATCATAAAAGAAAATATTGCAAAAGGACACAGAAAACCTTGGCAAGTTTAAGTTCTTAATAGAAAAGAAAAATAAGACAGAGTAACTTTTTACATAGATGGCGTCTCCATTGGAAAACCATTCACCATTTGCTCTTCCTCCACTCCATCCCTTCTACTTTTATTGAGGTATGGGAGACACCATTTATATCTATTTAAGGTATGAATCTTATAACTATGTGTGCACTATAGAATGGTTACCACAATCAATCTGTTTCACCTTGCACCTCTCCTAATTACTGTACATGTGTGTTTGTTGGTTTGTGTATGTGTGTTAATGTGGTGTATCTTTTGTATGTATGTATGTATGTATGTATGTATGTATGTATGTATGTATACAGAAGCAGCCTCATAGACATGTTAAAAAATTATGTCCTGCCAGCCATCTTGAGAAATGAATAGACATTAAAATATTAATCACTCCAAGTGAGATGTTTTGGTGGGTCAAGGTACTTGCTACAGTCCTGATGCTCTGTACCCTGGAACACACAAAGTAGAAGGAGAACAAAACCCCACATGGTAGGAGAACTCCTACCATGTAGATGTCTACATGATGGACAGTGGCATATACATGTCCCCTCTCAAAGAAAAATAAATAACTGCTAGAAAGATAATCATAGTAGACTCACCTTCTTCCAACCTGCTAAAACTGTGTGGCACAATGAAAACCACACTCGGTCTCCAGTGAAAATAATAACAAGATCATAATTTGGTCTCACGCAGTACTGTTTGATCACACAGTACTGTTTGACTCCCTGCAACTGAAAATGTGAGTCTCTAATCAAGATCTTAGCATGATGATTACTTTTCTCTTGAAATCCCATAATTTATATGTGATGATATAAAACTTAACAGCAGCTAAATGTAGGTGTAAAGGCACTCAATCTTATGTTTCATGATAAGAACTGGAAAGAAAATAGAGATTGCCAGATTTACACAATTTGTGTATAATATTCATATTGTGTATCCATACAATTAATTTGCACATATAAACTTGTCTCTGCTATTATAGTACTAAGTTCTAGTTTGTCAGGTGGCCATGGCAGCCTTCAGGTAGAGACTTCTTCTATACATTATATATTCCCTTTTCTTCAGTCATAATATCCATTGTAGATGGTCAAAACCTCATTCTTCAAGGGCTTAGAGCCATTGGTCCTCCTACCTGGCTCTGGTGGTTGTAATTTTCCATCGACTTCAATCTCAAGCCACAGTAAGTTTCAGATGCCCTCAGGGACAGCCTGTACTCTCATCAACCTCATCATTGCCTGGTTATGGTCTAACAAGTACATCTTGGTTATCTGGGTCATAAACCCAACACAAACCACAATTCCTTTCTTGGCCCGTTGACTCAGGGGCATGAAGACCCTGAAATGTAGCGGGTATCGCTCTTATCTTCCAGTTCAGAGGAATCTCCCAGTAGAAGCATAAGTTCAGCTGGAACTAAGACCTTTAGGCCTATAGAGCTATAGGAGATAAAATTTTGCTAATGGACCTTAGGAGTAATTGAGGGCAGAGCCACTTCCATTACTATTCCTCATTGCTAAAGAACTAGTACCATGTTTTGACACTGATTTGGAGTTCCTGTAGCATTCTGGAGAGACGCATTCCCCTTCTGTGGCGTGTTGCTACATAGATACTGTTATAACAGTCTTCAAACAGTCTTCACTTATATCATGAAAGCTGTCTCAGGATGATGGAATGCATGGTTAAACCAAGCAATCTCCACAGGGATCACCTATGACTCATTTCTTTGGCTGAGGAGAATTCCTAGATCATAAGAAATGTGAAATAATGTAACAATGGTGCACAAAGCATTTGGTAGAGCTGCAGATCTGTGGAAGAACTGCATGCTGGGAAGGGAAATACATCCTTAAAGTGTCTACTGCAGTTAAGAACATAATGGTAACCTTCCCTCATGGAATTGGTTTAAAATAATCAGGCTGCTAGCTGGTCATCCTTGGAAAGGTGACCTGTCAGAAGCATAGCATGGGTCTCTACTGCTGTTAGAGGAGCACTATGTGGTAGCCATAGCTAGATCAGCCTTGATAGGGGAAGTCCATGTTATAGACTTTATACACAGCCTCCATTTGCCATCTTGACCACTTGGTTCCTGAGGGCACTTACTAATAACTGGAATAGCCATTAGTTGGAGAGGATGGGATGGGGATACCCTAGCAACCACAGAAAGGACTTTCCTCTACCCTAGGTTATTTAAACTATATTCGGCTAATATTACTCTTTGGTGAGAATTTCCATGGGGCATAAGTATCATTACATTGTGGCCAGTCAGAGAATCTACATCATATACATCTGTGTCTACAAATTTTGCTGCCATGAATTTTCTAATGAGTTTCGTCCCAAATCTCTAATGCTGGCAGTGGCCCTTGAGTAGGTGAGTCGTTATAATTTGACCAATATGCCCCCCAAAATGCACAGCAGCTGAACTGTCTACAATTCTGTACAGCAAGAGGTTTTTCCTAACCATTGTGCTTGAGAGATGTCTAAAGGGAGGACTGTAGAGACGACTTTCTGCAGATGACTCTGTATCCCAACACCCACTTATATACACACCTAAATGTTTTCTTCATCTATTAGTTGATCATAATGCACATTTCATAAAGCTAGTGCTATTAGCTGAAAGGGGGAGGGGCACCCATGTAGCTGTATCCCATACTGTGGGAAAATCAGAGTTGCTTCTTCATGTAAATAAATTACATCTGCATTGTGCATCTGGTTTCTCAGTCCCACACACACACATGAATCACTCCAGTCGTGGAGCACACTATGCATTCCCAGCTTGGTTGCCTGAGAGTTCAAGATGCACGTTTCAGGTTTTGTAATGCCCCACCCATCACACATAAAATATGCTTTGGAAATAGTCATGTTACCTCTTTATTTTCTAGATTATTTCCATTGCTGCACAGAATCATTTCAGCTTGATGAAATCCCACTTGCCATTTTGATTTTCTGGGGTTTGTTTGTTTGTTTTGTTGTTTGTCTACTTGTTTGTTGCTTATGTTGCCTGGACTTGTTGTGTTTAATTGGGGAGTGTCTTTTTCAAAAATGGGAGTCATTTGTTTAACTGGTGTTGTGTTCAGCATCAGTTTTCTGCTCAGTATTGAATTCACCTTATAGATTAAAATGAATGAAAAAATGTAATATTTTTCTTTCCACCATTCTTTCTACCATCAGTAATTTCAAAATTCACAAGAGTAGGACTGTTATACTTTAAAGTACAAGATCTAGCTTGAATTCTGTGAGTCTTTCCTAACATTTAAAATATAGATAATTGCCTGTATCACTGTGTTAGAAGACCCAAGTACTAGTAACTGTAAAGAATTTGTTTTTCTTATGTTATAGGAAACTGAAGCACAGGAAAACTGCCATAATTTGCTCAAAATGGGGCCATGGGTGGCAAATAAGATGATAGACATAAGAAGTATGTAAAGAGATGGCTCAGAGTATAAATGCATAGGCTGTTTTTCCAGGGAACCTTGGTTTGATTCCTGGTACTCAGATAATGGCTGGTAACTGGTTGTAGTTTCAGTTCTGGAGGATCAAATACCCTATTCCAACTTCTGTGCACACCAGGTACACATGTGGCACATGAAAGTACATGTAGGCAAAATGACCACACACACTTTTCAAAGTGGATGGTAGATATGGTATAGATACCTTAAAAGCAAGATATCTTGTCTGTACCACTTAAAGATCCTCAGACTAAAACTTAGTGATTATCAATCATTTTCTTGTGCTCAAAATTATGTCTGGACAAATCCTTACATAAGCTTGATCAATTAAAATCACTGTGCTTGGGACTGAAAAGATGGTCCACCAGTTAAGAGCACTCGCTGCTGTTGAAGAGGACCTAGTTTTATATTCCAGGACATACATAGCGGCTTACAAGCACACATAACTCCAGTCTCGAAGGATCTGATGCTCTCTTTGGCCTTAGTGGGTACTGAATGCATATGGTGTGCAGACATATAGGTAGTTAAACAGCTATACACTATAAATAAATCTTTACCCTTCTTTCTCATCCCCCTCCTCATAGGAGGGAATATATGTAAGGACAACCTAAACTAAAGATCATTTGAAAAGCTATATGGAAGCATGCTACCTTTCTAAAATATATACATATATGAAAGCAATCTAGGCGAAATCACCAAATAATGAGAGAGAGAGAGAGAGAGAGAGAGAGAGAGAGAGAGAGAGAGAGAGAGAATGCCACAACTAGACATCATATATCTTCAAGTCAAACCTTCAGTGCCAGAAATATATCACACCTAATTGAATCTTTGGCCAAAAGGGTTTCATGGAACTTCTCCAAAGATCACAGACTATTGCTAAGGTTATAGGTTATTTACACAGCTAGATGGTAAGGCCATATTGTTAAAGACAATACTTATGTCATCAAATAGAAAAATCAAGGTGGTCCCTAACTAACAGCTTTACCCCCTACTTACTAGCATTTATAAGGCTAAAAGATATTCTGCATGCTACCAGAAGAGAAAAGTAATCACCAATGTCAGCCAGCTACAAACCTTGTAACCTACAACTGCAACCTGCCTCCAAGGCTATTGGTGCAATAGTGGCATAAACCTTATGGAAAGAACCAACCACTTTTTAAAAGTCGGTCTTAAAGCCCACGCATTCAATTAGTTGGAGCCCGTGCTTGATACAGCAAAAGCATCCAAGAACTTGAGACTAAGTATGTCATGGACCTGGGAGAAACCTGCTACTACTACACTAATAAAGGAACATGGCAATAAAATGACTCCTGGTTACATATTGCTATGTCTGTGGAGCAGTTTCTTCACTCAACCCACACCAAAAGAACTCCTTCTGTAATAGATGGAACTCATAAAGAGACTCACAAGTAGACAGTGTACAGAGTGAGAGTCTTTGGAGCCCTCGGTCCTTAATGCGATGTTTTCACTGAATTCCTCTCCTCAAGGCTTACTGATGTATGCAGAAGAGGAGGAAGAACGATTTTAAGAGTTGAAGGTTGTGAATAAGTTCAAGAAAACAGTATCTTTCACAGAAACCAGGACAGATGCTCATATAAACTCACAGAGACTATGGCAGCACACACATGCCTGTGTAGGTTCAAGCCAGATGTGGTTTCAACACTGACAGAGGGAAGTGGACAGAAGATCCCCCCTCAAACCAAGAAGCTATTTTTAACTGATACTTGCTGACAAAAGGAAATCAGTTTTCTCGGGCGCAGTGTCACAAATGAGCATGCCGACCACAAGCCAGGAAAGGTCCCTATGCCCAGGAGTAGTTGGCCAGCACAAAATGAATTCTGTGATTTCTTCATGGGTGTTTTAGCTTTTTTGTTTGTTTGCTCTATTGGAATTTTGTTTGTTTTGATTTTTGTTTTTGCTTTTTGTGCCTTGAGACAGAGCAAGAATATAAGGTTGGGGTCTAAGGGGATTTAGGGAAGAGTAGACTATGACCAAATGTATTGTATAAAATGATTAAATATAGTCTGCTCAAAAATAAAAAAAAATAAATCTTTAAAAACTGCTATGGTTACATTCTTTGAAGCATACTTAAGATGACCAGGTAATGGGCATAAAAAGAACGGTGTGAGTTCCTTTCCTATCCCCTCTATACAATGCCTTCTTGTAAACATTGCAAAACCAATATTTCTGCTACTGTTTATGATCTTACTGTGTATGTAGCGA